>NW_028324176.1:985714-1314285 GCF_054372755.1 Phalangium opilio | reverse complement strand
CAAAAAATGGATATCTCGAAGTTGAAATTATCGACGCCATCTTTAAAAATGGCCACACGAAAATCATTGCCCTAAATTCGGAAAGAAAGAAAAGTTATTCAAAGCTGTTATTCTCGACATGTTGATTAGAGAATATGATTTAATATGGGGTTTATACATTCTAATGTTGTTTAAGATTAGATTTTAGACAAATCTCTAACATTTCATTTATATTCATCGTCATCCTGAAGATTTTTCATAATAATTGCATGTCAGAACCCTTGATTAGGCGCTACACCTAGCAGGGGACCTTATCAGCGCCCCTCCCAATCATATTCGAAATTGAACCTGAGGAACCGCCGTCATGGCACACGGGATCGGCCAGTGGGCCCGACAAACGCCATTTAAGCAGGTGACAGAAGCTGAACACCGTCACCGGCGAGCCCAGTCAGGAGGTGGTCGGTGACAGGGATGGATTAAGGCAGCAGAAGACTCCAGGGGACTGGTGAGTTTTCTCCAAGCACAACAGTGCCATACGTCCCAAACAAATAGTGTATCCGCGACCCCTAGAGGGTTGCCAATAGAGGGGCGAGCCAAGGCAACACCTGGGCGGCGGCGAAAAGGCCGGCCAACCCTTCACGGAATGGGGCAAGGAACGGTCTGAACCAAGGGCGAACCCAAGGAACGGTCTGAACCAAGGGCGAACCCAAGGAACGGTCTGAACCAAGGGCGAACCCAAGGAACTCCCGAACCGTCACACCGAACTCGGGACCACTCCGCCACGATAAGTCCTTTGAGTTAAAAATGTTAAGAGAACACTTCTTTAATTTACGTGACAGATAATCAATCAATGGAACCGTTGCCACACATACTGTCAAGTCCTCATTTGATCTCGCTAAGCTTCATCCAACAACCGACGCCGCAAAACTACATTTTTTCCGAGCGTATCTTCAAGTCCAACAATAGCTAGGAAACGATTTAATCCCGAACAGTGGGGATTGGTTCGCGATCACGAAAGTCGAAAACCCATTCACACCATTCTCCTTCCGGCATCAGATGAACTTTTAACACTCATTATTTGTACCTGCAGTCTGCAGAACATCTTGTATAAAGAACTGTGAATGTAGACGATCAGGATTATCTTGCTGGACAATGTGTGGTCATTGTCAAGGTATTAGCCGTAATAAAAAATCATCAGGAAGGAGAGAAATATGAACGTAATGTTAAAAATGTGTCTTAAATCTAGTCCTTAACGACACTAGAATGTATAAACCCCATATGAAATGATTTTTCCCAACCAAAATCCGAGTAATATGGTTTTGCTTTTCTTTTTTCCAGATTTTAGGATAGTAATATTCCAGCGACCATTTTTGAAGAGGGGTCGATAGTTTAGACTCGAAAATAGTTATTTTTATGGCGTTTAATACGTTCATGAAACTCACCTACTCAATAAAAAAATATCGAAAAAATTTATATATCGGTAATATATTTGGCACTTGGAGCGGTCATTTTCGAAGATGGCGCCCAAATTATCAGTAGCACGTCTTCAATATTCAAATATCATGTTTAGACGGTCTTCAACATAGTTATTACCAATTTTCATAACTTTTCAACCGTATACTGTATCTAAATGACATTGATGGCGGCCATTTTCCAACATGGCGGCCAAACTATCTGACTAATGGCTTCAATAGTTTACTATGAGGTTCACAGAACTCTGATTATAATACCTATTAATTTTCATAATTTTCCAACGACATGGTGATATATACTGTACCTAACATTCACGGCGGCCATTTTCCAATATGGCGACCGAACTATTGAACACAGAGCTGTAAAATTTTGCCATGATGTTCATGTGGTTCCAATCATAATGTGTTCCAATTTTCATAATTTTTGAAGAAGAACGTGGAATACATTGTAGCTGTAATTCCCGGCGGCCATTTTCCAAGATGGCGGCGAAAGCTCGCGCTATACAGCAGGGGACTTTTAGTATATTTTTTGTTGGGTCAAAAACAGCCCATGTACCAATTTTCATCTTTATGTTCAAATGTTCTAGGTCAAGCCCTTTTTTGGCCTATCTGTCCTGGCCTAAATGTATAAGGAGGGTTTTTTGTTTGGATGTAACTTTTTTCGCATTATGTTTACTGTTTTGAAAACATTCCACGGATCTACAATCCAGGCCCTTAAAGGGACACTATTGGCAAAAATTAAGTATTTTTATTCTGATTCCTTATGTTAAAATATGCCGCCTTGAATTTTTTCAGATTTTTTGAAGCGCTATTTATAGTATTAAACAATATTTGAAGTTTTGTATCCAAAACATGCATTTGAATTTTGATAAAGCGACCTACCGGCCAATCAGCGCCCGCGATTTATAAGAGTCAACCCCCAAAGGTTTTCTCGAGCGAGTCTCATTTGCGTCGTCTGCATTATGTTCAGAAATATGTAATCTACTTTTTAACACTCGAAAGAAAGACGCGTTTTCGATCGTTTAACGATAAGCGGATTAGAAACTTTAGTAATTAGCAGGTTTATGCTTTTATACGTTACACTTAAACTCAAATTACTCTCGTAATCTTATTATATTAAAATGTGGCGGGTCGTATTTTGTTGTATATCTTCAGTGTCTAGTTATAGCCTTTGGAATGGGAAGATCTGTGTACTTATTATTGTTACTATTATTTATGGAAAAAATTAAAAACCCATCTTTTACACCTCAGCAGAGTCAAGCTGCAACACAATTACTATCCTCCTCAAACTTTAGCAGACGACGGGCCCCGCGGAGTCACTGGTAACGAGCCCACTCTGAAAAAATACTTATTTCCCGCCCTGCTTTTCCTGTTTGAAGCAGACAACATACCACTTAATATTTTCTAACCCTCACGGGATTGGCTCATTTGGCTCTATCCCTAAAGAGGTTTTTATTGGCCGGTAGGTAAGTGCGCTAAAATCGAGACCCATTGCTAAGCCTAACAAATTTTAAAAAATTTTATTTTCATTGAAAAAATTGTTTGAAAAATCAGAAAAAATATTTGAGGCTTCATATTTAATTGAAACGAACCAGGAAAAAATAAAACATGGCACTAATATTTTCAGCTGAGAGTCTCCCTTTAATATGTGGTTAAAATTTCAAAGAGATCCATTAATTAGTTTATTTTATAAAAAATAAAGTTGCTAAGGGTGGTTTTCATTTCCATAAAATGATTCAGTCATTTGGCAAAAAAGGGGAAATTTTCCCATTGGAATAACATGGGAAATGTTTGCTGTTATGGCCAAAGCTACTCGACCATTTTTTGAAGACTATTTATTCGATAGGTCTGAAAATGATTTTAAATGAAAGCTTGAACATAAAACTGGTGCCTTTTGAAGTTTCATTAAAAACAATTAAGTTGAAGTATTGTTTTTCTTAATTTTAATTACATACTCTAAATTGCGTTGTTTACCCCTAAACTGTGGAGCATACGAGTTTTTAGTGGTATGGGTTAGGTAGTTGTTTCACCCCAATTATACGGCCTTTATAGACGATTATACTAGGTTCGCGATCAAGGTTAATTGAACTAGGTTAGTTTTCAAGGTTAATTGAACTAGGTTCGCGATCAAGGTTAATTGAACTAGGTTAGCGATCAAGGTTAATTGAACTAGGTTAGCGATCAAGGTTAATTGAACAAGGTTAGCGATCAAGGTTAATTGAACTAGGTTAGCGATCAAGGTTAATTGAACTAGGTTAGCGATCCAGGTTAATTAAACTAGGTTTGCGATCAAGGGTGATTGAACTAGGTTAGCGATCAAGGTTAATTGAACTAGGTTAGCGATCAAGGTTAATTGAACTAGGTTAGCGATCAAGGTTAATTAAACTAGGTTTGCGATCAAGGGTGATTGAACTAGGTTAGCGATCAAGGTTAATTGAACTAGGTTAGCGATCAAGGTTAATTGAACTAGGTTAGCGATCAAGGGTGATTGAACTAGGTTCGCGATCAAGGTTAATTGAACTAGGTTAGCGATCAAGGTTAATTGAACTAGGTTCGCGATCAAGGTTAATTGAACTAGGTTAGCGATCAAGGTTAATTGAACTAGGTTTGCGATCAAGGGTGATTGAACTAGGTTAGCGATCAAGGTTAATTGAACTAGGTTAGCGATCAAGGTTAATTGAACTAGGTTAGCGATCAAGGTTAATTGAACTAGGTTAGCGATCAAGGTTAATTGAACTAGGTTAGCGATCAAGGGTGATTGAACTAGGTTCGCGATCAAGGTTATTTGAACTAGGTTCGCGATCAAGGTTAATTGAACTAGGTTCGCGATCAAGGTTAATTGAACTAGGTTCGCGATCAAGGTTAATTGAACTAGGTTCGCGATCAAGGTTAATTGAACTAGGTTAGCGATCAAGGTTAATTGAACTAGGTTCGCGATCAAGGTTAATTGAACTAGGTTAGCGATCAAGGTTAATTGAACTAGGTTAGCGATCAAGGTTAATTGAACAAGGTTAGCGATCAAGGTTAATTGAACTAGGTTAGCGATCAAGGTTAATTGAACTAGGTTAGCGATCAAGGTTAATTAAACTAGGTTTGCGATCAAGGGTGATTGATCTAGGTTAGCGATCAAGGTTAATTGAACTAGGTTAGCGATCAAGGTTAATTGAACTAGGTTAGCGATCAAGGTTAATTGAACTAGGTTAGCGATCAAGGGTGATTGAACTAGGTTCGCGATCAAGGTTATTTGAACTAGGTTCGCGATCAAGGTTAATTGAACTAGGTTCGCGATCAAGGTTAATTGAACTAGGTTCGCGATCAAGGTTAATTGAACTAGGTTCGCGATCAAGGTTAATTGAACTAGGTTAGCGATCAAGGTTAATTAAACTAGGTTTGCGATCAAGGGTGATTGAACTAGGTTAGCGATCAAGGTTAATTGAACTAGGTTAGCGATCAAGGTTAATTGAACTAGGTTAGCGATCAAGGTTAATTGAACTAGGTTAGCGATCAAGGGTGATTGAACTAGGTTCGCGATCAAGGTTAATTGAACTAGGTTAGCGATCAAGGTTAATTGAACTAGGTTAGCGATCAAGGTTAATTGAACTAGGTTAGCGATCAAGGTTAATTGAACTAGGTTAGCGATCAAGGGTGATTGAACTAGGTTCGCGATCAAGGTTAATTGAACTAGGTTCGCGATCAAGGTTAATTGAACTAGGTTCGCGATCAAGGTTATTTGAACTAGGTTCGCGATCAAGGTTAATTGAACTAGGTTCGCGATCAAGGTTAATTGAACTAGGTTCGCGATCAAGGTTAATTGAACTAGGTTCGCGATCAAGGTTAATTGAACTAGGTTAGCGATCAAGGTTAATTGAACTAGGTTCGCGATCAAGGTTAATTGAACTAGGTTAGCGATCAAGGTTAATTGAACTAGGTTCGCGATCAAGGTTAATTGAACTAGGTTAGCGATCAAGGTTAATTGAACTAGGTTAGCGATCAAGGTTAATTGAACAAGGTTAGCGATCAAGGTTAATTGAACTAGGTTAGCGATCAAGGTTAATTGAACTAGGTTAGCGATCAAGGTTAATTAAACTAGGTTTGCGATCAAGGGTGATTGAACTAGGTTAGCGATCAAGGTTAATTGAACTAGGTTAGCGATCAAGGTTAATTGAACTAGGTTAGCGATTAAGGTTAATTGAACTAGGTTAGCGATCAAGGGTGATTGAACTAGGTTAGCGATCACGGTTAATTGAACTAGGTTAGCGATCAAGGTTAATTGAACTAGGTTCGCGATCAAGGTTAATTGAACTAGGTTAGCGATCAAGGTTAATTGAACTAGGTTAGCGATCAAGGTTAATTGAACTAGGTTAGCGATCAAGGTTAATTGAACTAGGTTCGCGATCAAGGTTAATTGAACTAGGTTAGCGATCAAGGTTAATTGAACTAGGTTCGCGATCAAGGTTAATTGAACTAGGTTAGCGATCAAGGTTAATTGAACTAGGTTAGCGATCAAGGTTAATTGAACAAGGTTAGCGATCAAGGTTAATTGAACTAGGTTAGCGATCAAGGTTAATTGAACTAGGTTAGCGATCAAGGTTAATTAAACTAGGTTTGCGATCAAGGGTGATTGAACTAGGTTAGCGATCAAGGTTAATTGAACTAGGTTAGCGATCAAGGTTAATTGAACTAGGTTAGCGATTAAGGTTAATTGAACTAGGTTAGCGATCAAGGGTGATTGAACTAGGTTAGCGATCACGGTTAATTGAACTAGGTTAGCGATCAAGGTTAATTGAACTAGGTTCGCGATCAAGGTTAATTGAACTAGGTTAGCGATCAAGGTTAATTGAACTAGGTTAGCGATCAAGGTTAATTGAACTAGGTTAGCGATCAAGGTTAATTGAACTAGGTTTGCGATCAAGGGTGATTGAACTAGGTTAGCGATCAAGGTTAATTGAACTAGGTTAGCGATCAAGGGTGATTGAACTAGGTTCGCGATCAAGGTTAATTGAACTAGGTTCGCGATCAAGGTTAATTGAACTAGGTTCGCGATCAAGGTTAATTGAACTAGGTTCGCGATCCAGGTTAATTGAACTAGGTTCGCGATCAAGGTTAATTGAACTAGGTTCGCGATCAAGGTTAATTGAACTAGGTTCGCGATCAAGGTTAATTGAACTAGGTTAGCGATCAAGGTTAATTGAACTAGCTTCGCGATCAAGGTTAATTGAACTAGGTTAGCGATTAAGGTTAATTGAACTAGGTTTGCGATCAAGGTTAATTGAACTAGGTTAGCGATCAAGGTTAATTGAACTAGGTTAGCGATCAAGGTTAATTGAACTAGGTTAGCGATCAAGGGTGATTGAACTAGGTTAGCGATCAAGGTTAATTGAACTAGGTTCGCGATCAAGGTTAATTGAACTAGGTTCACGATCAAGGTTAATTGAACTAGGTTAGCGATCAAGGTTAATTGAACTAGGTTAGCGATCAAAGTTAATTGAACTAGGTTAGCGATCAAGGTTAATTGAACTAGGTTAGCGATCAAGGTTAATTGAACTAGGTTTGCGATCAAGGGTGATTGAACTAGGTTAGCGATCAAGGTTAATTGAACTAGGTTAGCGATCAAGGGTGATTGAACTAGGTTCGCGATCAAGGTTAATTGAACTAGGTTCGCGATCAAGGTTAATTGAACTAGGTTCGCGATCAAGGTTAATTGAACTAGGTTAGCGATCAAGGTTAATTGAACTAGGTTAGCGATCAAGGTTAATTGAACTAGGTTAGCGATCAAGGTTAATTGAACTAGGTTTGCGATCAAGGGTGATTGAACTAGGTTAGCGATCAAGGTTAATTGAACTAGGTTAGCGATCAAGGGTGATTGAACTAGGTTCGCGATCAAGGTTAATTGAACTAGGTTCGCGATCAAGGTTAATTGAACTAGGTTCGCGATCAAGGTTAATTGAACTAGGTTCGCGATCCAGGTTAATTGAACTAGGTTCGCGATCAAGGTTAATTGAACTAGGTTCGCGATCAAGGTTAATTGAACTAGGTTCGCGATCAAGGTTAATTGAACTAGGTTAGCGATCAAGGTTAATTGAACTAGCTTCGCGATCAAGGTTAATTGAACTAGGTTAGCGATTAAGGTTAATTGAACTAGGTTTGCGATCAAGGTTAATTGAACTAGGTTAGCGATCAAGGTTAATTGAACTAGGTTAGCGATCAAGGTTAATTGAACTAGGTTAGCGATCAAGGGTGATTGAACTAGGTTAGCGATCAAGGTTAATTGAACTAGGTTCGCGATCAAGGTTAATTGAACTAGGTTCACGATCAAGGTTAATTGAACTAGGTTAGCGATCAAGGTTAATTGAACTAGGTTAGCGATCAAAGTTAATTGAACTAGGTTAGCGATCAAGGTTAATTGAACTAGGTTAGCGATCAAGGTTAATTGAACTAGGTTTGCGATCAAGGGTGATTGAACTAGGTTAGCGATCAAGGTTAATTGAACTAGGTTAGCGATCAAGGGTGATTGAACTAGGTTAGCGATCAAGGTTAATTGAACTAGGTTCGCGATCAAGGTTAATTGAACTAGGTTCACGATCAAGGTTAATTGAACTAGGTTAGCGATCAAGGTTAATTGAACTAGGTTAGCGATCAAGGTTAATTGAACTAGGTTAGCGATCAAAGTTAATTGAACTAGGTTAGCGATCAAGGTTAATTGAACTAGGTTAGCGATCAAGGTTAATTGAACTAGGTTTGCGATCAAGGGTGATTGAACTAGGTTAGCGATCAAGGTTAATTGAACTAGGTTAGCGATCAAGGGTGATTGAACTAGGTTCGCGATCAAGGTTAATTGAACTAGGTTCGCGATCAAGGTTAATTGAACTAGGTTCGCGATCAAGGTTAATTGAACTAGGTTCTCGATCAAGGTTAATTGAACTAGGTTCGCGATCAAGGTTAATTGAACTAGGTTCGCGATCAAGGTTAATTGAACTAGGTTCGCGATCAAGGTTAATTGAACTAGGTTAGCGATCAAGGTTAATTGAACTAGGTTCGCGATCAAGGTTAATTGAACTAGGTTAGCGATCAAGGTTAATTGAACTAGGTTAGCGATCAAAGTTAATTGAACTAGGTTAGCGATCAAGGTTAATTGAACTAGGTTAGCGATCAAGGTTAATTGAACTAAGTTTGCGATCAAGGGTGATTGAACTAGGTTAGCGATCAAGGTTAATTGAACTAGGTTAGCGATCAAGGTTAATTGAACTAGGTTAGCGATCAAGGTTAATTGAACTAGGTTAGCGATCAAGGTTAATTGAACTAGGTTAGCGATCAAGGGTGATTGAACTAGGTTCGCGATCAAGGTTAATTGAACTAGGTTCGCGATCAAGGTTAATTGAACTAGGTTCGCGATCAAGGTTATTTGAACTAGGTTCGCGATCAAGGTTAATTGAACTAGGTTCGCGATCAAGGTTAATTGAACTAGGTTCGCGATCAAGGTTAATTGAACTAGGTTCGCGATCAAGGTTAATTGAACTAGGTTCGCGATCAAGGTTAATTGAACTAGGTTTGCGATCAAGGTTAATTGAACTAGGTTTGCGATCAAGGTTAATTGAACTAGGTTTGCGATCAAGGTTAATTGAACTAGGTTAGCGATCAAGGGTGATTGAACTAGGCTAGCGATCAAGGGTGATTGAGCTAGGCTAGCGATCAAGGGTGATTGAGCTAGGTTAGCGATCAAGGTTAATTGAACTAGGTTCGCGATCAAGGTTAATTGAACTAGGTTCGCGATCAAGGTTAATTGAACTAGGTTAGCGATCAAGGTTAATTAAACTAGGTTTGCGATCAAGGGTGATTGAACTAGGTTAGCGATCAAGGTTAATTGAACTAGGTTAGCGATCAAGGTTAATTGAACTAGGTTAGCGATCAAGGTTAATTGAACTAGGTTAGCGATCAAGGGTGATTGAACTAGGTTCGCGATCAAGGTTAATTGAACTAGGTTCGCGATCAAGGTTAATTGAACTAGGTTCGCGATCAAGGTTAATTGAACTAGGTTCGCGATCAAGGTTAATTGAACTAGGTTCGCGATCAAGGTTAATTGAACTAGGTTCGCGATCAAGGTTAATTGAACTAGGTTCGCGATCAAGGTTAATTGAACTAGGTTTGCGATCAAGGTTAATTGAACTAGGTTTGCGATCAAGGTTAATTGAACTAGGTTAGCGATCAAGGGTGATTGAACTAGGCTAGCGATCAAGGGTGATTGAGCTAGGTTAGCGATCAAGGTTAATTGAACTAGGTTCGCGATCAAGGTTAATTGAACTAGGTTCGCGATCAAGGTTAATTGAACTAGGTTCGCGATCAAGGTTAATTGAACTAGGTTAGCGATCAAGGTTGATTGAACTAGTTTCGCGATCATGGTTGATTGAACTACGTTCGCGATCATGGTTGATTGAACTAGGTTCGCGATCAAGGTTAATTGAACTAGGTTCGCGATCAAGGTTAATTGAACTAGGTTCGCGATCAAGGTTAATTGAACTAGGTTAGCGATCAAGGTTGATTGAACTAGGTTAGCGATCAAGGTTGATTGAACTAGGTTCGCGATCAAGGTTAATTGAACTAGGTTCGCGATCAAGGTTAATTGAACTAGGTTCGCGATCAAGGTTAATTGAACTAGGTTAGCGATCAAGGTTGATTGAACTAGTTTCGCGATCATGGTTGATTGAACTAGGTTCGCGATCATGGTTGATTGAACTAGGTTCGCGATCAAGGTTAATTGAACTAGGTTCGCGATCAAGGTTAATTGAACTAGGTTCGCGATCAAGGTTAATTGAACTAGGTTAGCGATCAAGGTTGATTGAACTAGGTTAGCGATCTAGGTTGATTGAACTAGGTTCGCGATCAAGGGTGATTGAACTAGGTTAGCAATCAAGGGTGATTGAACTAGGTTAGCGATCAAGGGTGATTGAACTAGGTTAGCGACCAAGGGTGATTGAACTAGGTAAGCGACCAAGGCTGATTGAACTAGGTTAGCGACCAAGGGCGATTGAACTATGGTAGCAATCAAGGGTGATTGAACTAGGGTAGCGATCAAGGGTAATTGAACTAGGTTAGCGATCAAGGGTAATTGAACTAGGTTAGCGATCAAGGTAATTGAACTAGGTTAGCGATCAAGGGTAATTGAACTAGGTTAGCGATCAAGGGTAATTGAACTAGGTTAGCGATCAAGGGTAATTGAACTAGGTTAGCGATCAAGGGTAATTGAACTAGGTTAGCGATTAAGGGTAATTGAACTAGGTTAGCGATTAAGGGTAATTGAACTAGGTTAGCGATTAAGGGTAATTGAACTAGGTTAGCGATAAAGGGTAATTGAACTAGGTTAGCGATTAAGGGTAATTGAACTAGGTTAGCGATCAAGGGTAACTTTCCACTGTGGAAACGAAGGGAAAGCTATTTGAGTTGGACTGGGCGTTGATTGTCATGTCAACCAGTCAGGATGAAATTTTAAACAATGGACACGCAAAACCCTTAAAAGGAGCTCCTGCTTTTCTCTCCTAAGGTTTAAAACTTTAGTTCTAAACAACTTTAATTAATATTAAGACTGAAGTTCCAGATATTAATAAAAACTGTCTTTGCAGACAAAGACTTGAAATAGTAAGAGATAAGTTTATAAATTAATTGCCTGAAGTGACAGATATTAAAATTTTGACTTTTGAAGACATGATTATAAAACATTTAATATTTGAAAAAAATTCTTATCTTAGTTTTTTTCACCAAAATTTAATTTGGTGAAAATATTTTTCAACATTATTTAAACAAGTATTTTGCTCTTAATAATAATTCTAGAAATAATGGCATTTCCAAGAATATTTTAAGGGATTATGGATACTAGCTTTATACAAGTGTTTTTTTTTATTTATTAATAACTGCTTTTAAGAAGTTCAATTACTCGGATATCTGAAAAATTTAACTTGATGAATTTAATTTTTGATATTTTAATATTGAAAATATTGCGAAGCGGAATATAACATAGGCCGTTTGACTGTGATATAGTTATTAAATTCGAAAAGATCTGTACCTTGATCGTGATCTTTTGAGAGCTATACAACACGTTCATGTTTGGTACTTCGAAAACTTAAAGTTAACGAACACGTTTTGTTTTGTCTTAATACTAAATTTATTTTATCAGCTATCAAAGATTTTTAGTACATTTTATTCTCCTTTTAGAGCCGAATACTCAAACCTAACTGTACATTTTTAATGGAAAGTAAAATGCACATGTGTTTTTAAAACGATGCAGATATTTCATAATGAAATATTTCTACTAAAGGTATTTTGGTGAAAAAAACTAAGATAAGAATTTTTTTCAAATATTAAATGTTTTATAATCATGTCTTCAAAAGTCAAAATTTTAATATCTGTCACTTCAGGCAATTAATTTATAAACTTATCTCTTACTTTTTCAAGTCTTTGTCTGCAAAGACAGTTTTTATTAATCCTATTATGGCCAGTTGACAATTGAGGCCCGAAAAACAGGCCAAAATAGCTAGGATTTTAATTCTTGATTATTTTGGCCTGAAAATTTCGACGCCCGTAAAACAAGCGAAAATAGCTCCGTTGTATTTCCAGATTATTTACCCCTGGTTTTCGGGCCAAAATAGTCTCGCCCCTAGTGGCCATCTAATTAGGCCCGAAAGACAGGGATAAATAGCCCGGGGACTATTTTGGCCCGAAAAACAGGGTAAATAGACACCCCGAAAATGTTTCTCTCACGTGAAAGGTTTTGATGTGGTAACACAACGTTGCAATATAATCATTGCGTTTTTTATCGTGAATTTGATTTGTTTCACAAGCCAAATCCTAATATTCGTGTATACATTTGCTAATGTATAATTTTTGTTGTGCAATCTTAATGTCTCATGTTCGTAAAAGCACCTATTATATATGTGCGTAGAATAAAAGTTTTGTGTTTCGGTTTATTTCGTCCAAGCTAAAAAAACCGAATGATAAAACGTTGTTATGGGATATAAGACTTCAATGGAGAGCCACTATTTCATCAAACTCCAGATAATGCATAATGTATGGTTGTACTCAATTCTATCGATCCATATTGCATCCTCATGGAGCCATTAGCGTATTTCAAAATAGCATGGAAAATACTGTTGTAATGCTTAATGTTCGTCCTTAAATCTAACTCTCGTGATAAAAGGTTATCATTGCCATAACCTGCCTCTATTTAGATAGGTGAATTATGTTAAAAGGTAAGGCCTCCAATTTCAGTTGTCTAAATTTTGTTATGAATTTCATTTTTCAAAAGAAATGCGAAGAACGAATATCACTCCAGTATGTCCATGAAAATTGTCATCACTAGAGTGAGTATTATTACTATTAAGTTGATCGCGATAAAATGCAAGTTAAATTTGTATTTAAGCAAATGGATCCTTGTACTTGGAAATTTGTACAAGAAACTTTCGCGGACGCGACTAAAAATCCGTTTTCTTACTTATTTTTCGATTTAAGTCAGAACTGTCTCGACGAATGGAGAATAAGAGAAAAAACATTTTCCTGTTGAAAAAATATAGTATACCAAATTAAATTAAATGAAGTTGGTTTTAAAATACGCCTTTATTTTCAAAACACGAAATAAAACTAGTCAAAGTCCAGCCAGGAAAAATATAAATATCTAAATATAAATTTGTTAATTTCAAAGTTAAAAAATTTCTTAAAAATTGAAATATTAAATTTGTTTTAATGACTTCCGAAGTTCACCACGCGCCGTTTGTCGAAAGGTTTAATCGAACGATCAAGACTAGAATGGATAAATATATCACGCATTATAACATTTTTCGTTACAAAGACCATATAGAGAATATTATAAACAGGTATAATTCCGTCAACCATTCCAGCATTAAAATAACGCCGAATGAAGTTTATAAAAATATTTATAAAATTAACGCCTAACCTAAGAAAGAAAAGAAAATTATTCCCGCGAAATTGAAAATTTAATATATCGTTCGAGTTAATAAATTCAAACCTGCCTTCTCTAAAGGATTCGAAGCCAACTTCTCCACGGAAGTATTTTAAATTGTTAGCGTTGTATATATATTACTAGATCTGGAAAAAATGGATATAAAAGGGTTCATTTATGGTCCCAAACTCATTAAGTGTTCGGTACATCACACGTTCAATATTTAATACATCATTAAAAAGAGGAAACGTCGAGGGAAATTGGACTATTTCGTTATCTGAATTTTATTTAACTTTACCTAGCGACTCGTCTTTGGATTATTTCCCGTCTAAAAAATGTCATCTTATATTACCAAATTACCTACTCCTCTTAATTTAAACGGAATGGAAAGTTGCCTTGTTCGAAATAATTTACACTCACTTTTTGCATAATGTTCTAAAATAAGACGAGAACGAAAAGCACGCACGAAAAATGGAAATTATTTTAGCCTAGGCCCGGAAGAAAGGGTTAATAAGGGAATATTTCGTCGCCCGTATGAGTCGCGCTCCTTAATATTTTAGAGTTTGTGGATAAAAAGCATGTTCAAGGTTCTAGCAAATATCGAGCCGGTCTAAATTTCCTCTTTGTAACGAATTGTACTATGCAGCGAAAATGTAGGAAACCAAATTGTTGGAAATTGTACGTTTCCGTTATTAAGAATTATTCCTGTCTGTTACGACAAAAAGCAAGGGTCAATCGCCGTCAAAACCTTCGACTCGCCTTACGTTCCGTTATTGAAAAGTTATTTCGATAGACTGACCATAGAAGCATAGATATAATGAATCATGTTGGTCAATTAGCACTGTCGAGTAAATTACATTTAAGGTAGACGAAATTCCTACACTGAACGATACACTTAATTCCTTTATTAAACGATTGACGTAATTCCTTCACTAAAGTCTAGTTAAGAGGTTAAAATTTTCGCGTTATTGGTTCGAAGTAAACAAATCCAACTTTTGAAAACCTCATGTTCGGATTTACGAATTACGAAGACAAAGTGTACCGTTATTACATAAGCTAAAAAGTTAAAATATGGATTTATTGACAGTTCAAATAAAGAGCTGTCATTTAGGAAAACGAACGTTAATGGGAAGTGTTTTCTAATTTCAGATTAGATACGCGAGAGAAATGTTGCTTTAAAGGCTTTAATCTGAACTAAAATACTGATTTAGTTTCCATTACCTCTTCGCTAAACTTGGTAAAAATTTTAAAACAAAATCCTGCAAATAAAGTACGATTTTCTTCTGTTGTTGCTCGCGTCTTCTTAAAAATTCCGAGTTCAATTATGGATACTGAAACTTTAATGAAAGTCGTAATACTAAACGTAAGTACTTGACAAGTTTTCATTGTATGAATTTTATTTAATTTGTTGATAACTAGATATATTTGCGCCTATAATCCGTGCATCAATGTGCTAAATTTTACAATAGTGTACAAATTTAATTTTCTCAGTCATATTGTTTCTTCTAGAAACAATACGACATTGTTACTCAAACAATTAATTTGAAGTGGTACCATTCCGGAGATAAACTTTACTATGAATTTCTTATTTATCCGACAGGCCGGTAAATTTTTTAGCGTAAATAATTTTATCACAAAAGGTTAAATTATTTTGTTTAATTTTCAGAGTAAATATAACGTACGTTCCTGTCGCCGATGCTGAACAAGGGGTATGCATATCTTTTTCTTCATCAATCGCTAATAGAAATGTATAGCTCTTTGTATTTCGTTTCAGTCCGGCGATCTATACACGGTTTACTCGCCTGTTAGTTTTTCAACTCTGGTCAACATGGGACGCTCTCATCGAGCTTACACCCACCCAGTTTTTAACTTTGAACACAACATGCTATCTTATTTCCGCGAAGCCGAGTACAACGTATCGTTTAAGGCCTTCCTACAAGTCTTTCATCCTCAGGCATGTATCTCAACCATATTTTACTTGCATACCTTTGACGTTGCTTCTGTACCCCCACCAACGGTACCGAAGCAACGTCAAAGGTAATCGGTGTTAAGGTTGGGAGGTACGGCACGGAATCGTAAAGAACGACCCCTCTTTCATAAACATAGAAGCTAGTTCTCATGCAATTACGATGAGGCTACGCGGCAGCACATAAAAATCAACAAACGAAGATTGGGGGTGTGTGCGAGGTACACTGTAGGCTTTTATCGCCGCAGGTTGCCAATCACAATTTCCACTCAACCTTACTTCATCGAATTTTTCCTGAATTTCACCTACCAACGGGCTAAATCGAACATTTTCTTAATTTATAGGTGTGGATAATTATCGCCCTTTTTCTTGCCTTGTTCAATTTGAAGCCTTGGTGTCGCATCTTGGGGAATACCCTTCAATTCGTGATAACACTACGGCAGTTTTCCCTCGGAGCGTACAATAATAACTTGACGGACAAATACGAAACTGCCAAGAAGGTTATTTTGGCCACCTATTTCGCCGGTTGTTTTATTTTGACGGAAGTCTTTAAAGCCCACTTGTCGACTAAATTAACAGTGGATGTTGACCGAAAAATAAATTACTTTGATGATATCTTCAAGTACCCCAAGATGAGCATTGCTATCCAGAACAAAAAAGACTGCTTTGATTTTGTTCAGGTAAAATCTGATAGATTTTCATAGCCTTGTAGCTAACTTATATTAAAGAAATAATCCATAAGGAAGAGAGACCAAATAAACTTAACAAACTGTTTATTACACGAGTGAGTGAGTGAAGTGAGACTGATAGAAATTAAAACATAACATTGCTATTTATAGCAGTTACTAAAAAAACAGTATTAAGATATTAACCGGTTAAAAAACATATCGCCTTAATTAAATTACAGAGTTAATATGTTCCGAGTAGATAGGAGTCGCTTTCTCCAACACCCCTTCTCGACGAGTATCGGATAATCCGGCTTTGGACATCAAGTGCTTTAGTTTTTCTTTGGTTAAAGGCTTGGTTAACATGTCAGCGGTCATTTCCTCGGTTGGACAATAGGTGATATCGATGATGTGGTTTTCTCTCATATCCTTGAGGAAGTGGTATCGTACGTCAATGTGTTTCGTCCTAGCGCTGATCCGTTCGGAAAGACTCATCTTGATGCATCCTTGATTGTCCTCAAATAGGTAGGTTGGCGTGGTAGCCGGGAATCCAACATCTTCGAGAAGCTGTCGTAGCCAAGTGACTTCTTGGGCGGCATGAGCTGCTGCGACGTATTCGGCTTCTTTCGATGAGAGCGCGACAGTTGATTGTTTCCGACTTGACCATGCGATCGTTCCCTGTCCGAATTGGAATAGGTATCCGCTCGTTGATTTCCGGTCTTGATGATCACCGGCCCAATCTGCATCGACGTAGCCGACAAGTTCTGGTGTTTCCTTCAAAGCTGGGAAATGAAGGCGGACCTCTTGTGTTCCTTTGAGATAACGCATTACTCGTCTGACGGCCGTCCAATCTCTTTCTCTCGGCTTTGAGACTCTTCGGCATAGGTAGCTGATGCTAACTGCAATGTCTGGTCGTGAAACGGTAGCGATGTGTAGAAGTATTCCAATTGCTTCTCGATATCGGTTGTTGTTAGGTAGAATATCTTCGTCTCCAGACAATTTTGGATAAGAAGGATCCATAGGAGTTTTGGATATCTTCGCATCTTGCATGCCGAAGTCTTCGAGCATGAACGCTATTTTAGTTCCTTGATGGATTGTAAAGCTTCTGTCAATTCCTCGTTCAATCTGGATACCGAGGTAATACGAGGCGTTTCCTAGGTCCTTTAGCTCGAAGTGCTTATTTAGTTTCTCGTACAGATTGTTGATGGTGGCTTCATTCTCGTTCAACACCAACAGATCATCTACGTATAGTAGGATATACGTCCAGGTACCGTCTTGTTTCAATTTCGAGTAAAGTCCTGGATCGGCTTTGCTACGATTGAATCCTTCATCAAGTAGAATTTGATTGGCTTTGGCGTTCCAGGCCCTTGCAGATTGCTTCAATCCGTATAAGCTGCGCTTGAGTCTGCAGACCTTCTCTTCATTTCCAGGTTGGATGAAACCCGGAGGCTGTTCCATATACAGGTCCTGGACTATGTCTCCATGCAGGAATGCGGTTTTGACGTCATAGTGTTTGACCGGTAAGTTCTTGGCTGCGGCGATACTGAGTAGAAGTCGTACGGTCTCGTACTTCACGACAGGTGCAAACGTCTTGTCAAAATCTTCGCCAAACTTCTGAGAATAGCCTTTGGCGACTAATCGGGCTTTATATTTGCTGAGTGATCCATTTTGATCATGTTTGGCTTTGAAAACCCAACGACAACCAATGGCCTTTCGATTTGGTGGTAGGTCTGTTAACTCCCAGGTGACTTTTTCATGCAAAGATGATATTTCTTCTATAGCAGCATCTGTCCAGTTCTTCCTTTCTCTCGGATTTAAGTCGGCGAGTTCCTCCCATGAGCTTGGTTCGCGAGGATATTGAACCGTTGCCTTGTACGTCAATCTCTTTGGTGGAATGCCCTTATTATCCCTTTCCGATCGTCTTGGAAGAATAGGAACTGATGGTCTTTCTTCAGATTCTTGTTCTCCATCAGATGATGATTCTGAGTTTTCCTTTTTCGGATGTGACGTGATCAAGGAGTCAGCTGAATTAGTCTCTTTTTCCCCTTCTGGCTCTGATATGATGCTTTCTTCAAAGGTGTTGTCTCCTGTTCCTTCGTCGAAAGTGACAGTACGACTGAAGTGGACTTTGGCAGTCTCAGGATTGAGAATACGATAGCCTTTCGTTGCTAAGCCATATCCGACCAGGACTCCTTTAAAAGCTTTGTCTCCGAATTTTACTCGTTTCTCCTTGGGAATGTACGAATAGGCTTTACTTCCGAATACACGGATGTGTCCAATACGTGGCTTTGAACCACTCCAAAGCTCATAAGGTGTTACGTCAATGGCTCTTGTTGGCAGACGATTTTGAAGATAGGCGGCGGTCGTGACAGCTTCACCCCAGTAACGGTTCTCGAGTTGTGCGTCTAACAGCATGCATTTGGCCATTTCCGTCAAAGATCGATTCTTGCGTTCCGCAACTCCGTTCTGTTGTGGATTATACGGTACGGTCAACTGGTGTTCGATGCCAAGTTCCTTGAGATAATCTTCAATTTCATGGCTGATATATTCTCCACCATTGTCTGATCGAAGAGCTTTCGGGTATCTTCCGAATTTGGTCCTTACGGATGCAATGAAATCCTTGAATGCAGTTAGAACGGAGTTCTTGGTCTTCATCAGATAGAGCCGTGTAAATCTTGAGTAGTCATCGATGAATGTTAGTATGTATCGATTACCGCCAGGTGTCACTGTCGGCATCGGCCCGCATACGTCCGTATGGATTAGTTCCATTGGCTCCTTGGTCTTCGATGTAGATGTTGGGAATGGTTTAGCTGTCATCTTTCCCTTTAGGCAACATTCGCAAATAAGCTTCCGCTGACATTCGGATAGCTTGATACCATCGGCAAGATTCTTCGATGAAAGAGACTTCACGGCATCTATGTCCCGATGCCCTAGCCGTCTATGCCAGAGGTGAATGCAATCGGCTGTATGCGAGTTGCTGGCAACTTTTGCTATTTGCTTGGTTTGAAGTCGATAAAGGAATCCATCCATCTTGGCGAAAGCTGCAACGTTTTGACCTTCCATGATTCTGCATTCGTCGCCTTCAAAAATGACAGTGTGTCCTGTCTGCGTCAAACAGTTTACAGAAAGTAAGCTGCCTCCTAGTTTTGGAACATAAAGGATGTTCTTCACAGCTATGCTATGTACTTCTCCGTTTGGAGCGAGGCAGTCAATCATGCCATCGCCAATCCCTTCTGCCATTATGATTGAGTCGTCGGCGAGATGAATCTTCTCTGATTTCGGCGTTATGAATTTGAAATTCTTCCGATCGCTGGACATGTGACTGGTAGCCCCTGAATCCACATACCATGAGTTCGCTTGTGAGCCATTCGAAGCCTTGAAGGCTGTATACTCCCCGCTCGTTCTCTTTTCTACCGCTGCTTTACTTCGCTCACTGCGGGATGCAGCATGTTCTCGATCCAGCTTATCTTTGTAGCTTCGGCAGTCCTTCATATAGTGACCTGGCTTGTTACAATGATAACAGACTCCTCTGCTTGGACGACGCCGTTGATTATTGAATCTTCGACCTTTGCTTTGACTTGAAGTCTGCAACGCTGTGTCATTCCTAGAGGAAGCTGCTCTAGTCTCTTGACGTCGATGGAATTCGTCCAGTAATTTCGCTTTCACTAAGTCTAGTGTCAGATCTGCTTCCGGTCTCACTTCGAGGGCTGTGACCAAGACATTGTAAGATTCCGGTAGACTGCAGAGTAGCATGGCAGCGACGTGTGTATCAGGCAAATTTTCTCCGATTCCCCGTAATTTTTCGACGATCTCCAACATGGACCCTATGTGGTCTTGCATACTTTGGTCATCGTCCTTGAAGCGCATTTGATGCATCTTCCGTAGCAGGAATAATTTGCTAGTGATGTTCGCTTGCTCATGTAACTTCTGAAGTGTTTTCCACATGGAACGGGCAGTCTTCTCGTGAACGATATGAATTAGTTGATCGTCTTCCACATACAGTGCTATAGCAGCTTGGGCTTGCTTGTCTCTCTTATCCCAGTCAGCAGGAGGTTCCGACGTAGGCTTCGGTTTCTCTACGACTTCCCATAGATTGTCTCTGGTCAGTACCATCTTCATTTTGAATTTCCATAGTTGATAGTTAGTATTGTTCAACTTCGTGACAAGAGATTTAAAGTCGCTTGAAGCCATCTTGTACGTGTCGACCGAAGACTAAGTCTAGTTATACTACTATACTAACTGGTACCCGACTTTCCTTAACATAAGTATTTATCCGTGGCTGAGCCCATAACCTGATAGATTTTCATAACCTTGTAGCTAACTTATATTAAAGAAATAATCCATAAGGAAGAGAGACCAAATAAACTTAACAAACTGTTTATTACACGAGTGAGTGAGTGAAGTGAGACTGATAGAAATTAAAACATAACATTGCTATTTATAGCAGTTACTAAAAAAACAGTATTAAGATATTAACCGGTTAAAAAACATATCGCCTTAATTAAATTACAGAGTTAATATGTTCCGAGTAGATAGGAGTCGCTTTCTCCAACAAAATCTAGCTTAAAAGTTTAGTTCGTTGTTTATTTTGACTTCGTTGCCCAAAAGGCGTTCATTTACTGTAGTTCAAAATCATACGAGACTTTTTAAAAATAGAAAATTTTGTCTTGGAGAGAGGGTGCCAAAAAGCAGCTCAACATACAGTAGAAACAGTAACCAATGCAAGAAGAATGAACCCTTACTCCATTGGTAATCTAGACTCGCGGTGCTCACTACACAATGCGACTCCTATTTTACTCCTCCCCAATGAAACCATGAAAAATACTCCGATTCAACCTAGCTTATATTTTGTCATTAATATTTCTCTAGTTCAATTTAAAGTTTTGTTGAACAGGTTACCCGTCCAGATGTCATTAAAGAATACGCGAGAAGATTGAAGTAGCTTAAGAGAAAGGAGGGAGAAGACGGGGATAAGGTCTTCAACAAAGGGAACGCGGTATACATCGGGAGCCTTAGTCATTTGGAATATTTTTGTAATCGTGGTTACACCTCGAAAAAGGCTTTGCATTACGGGAAATTTCTTCACATCCTTTAATTCGTTTCAGCTCTCAATCAACTCCACAAATTTCATCAAAAACGTTATAATCACAAGGTATAGTATTCCGCTGCTTAACCGATATTTCGCACTTAAAAATACCGTTACAAAAGAGGGGTTTTGTAGTATCTCGTTTGCTTGACGTAAAGTGGCAACCCGGGGTGTGCCAACCAAGGGGGCAGATAAGGTAAAAATCAAATATGCAAATTTCTTCAGTTTTATGTTTTGGAAAGAGGTTAGGGCCGCGCAAGGTTTTTACACCACAGAGGATATAAAGTAGAAGAGTTGACACTTTATCCTTTACCAATACATAAGGGATATCTCGCCAAATCTTTACTATTAATTTCTGGTTTTCTGCAGTGTGATTACCTTCTGGGTAAAACATTATTTTTTGTTGAAAAATAAACTTTACTGTATATCCTCTATGGAGGTGAAAAGTGATATTTAGACAAAGGTAACCAAGTGTCAACCAAGACACCTAGTGCCGGAAGTAGCTCCCAAATATTTTACGAGAACTGAATACAACAACTGTCTACTCCTCTATTGTCTATATCCTCTATGTTTACATTAGCGTAAATTACATTACACAACTTACTGGATGTTTAGGTCTGAGACAGCCGCCATCGATTTCTCCCCAGCATCACTATAGAAAGGTTGGCAGGCCCCTAAAAATATAAAGACGCGATTTGTAAAAAAATGGTTTAAGTTCAAGATTAAGGTTTTTCTTAGGCTTATGAATTTTTGGGTGACTGAAAAAAAAATCCTAGCAAATGACCTCTTTAACAAGAAGGCGTGTTCGAAATATCTGAATCAAAAACGACTGGTGGAATTTTCAAAGACTTCCTACCACGATGTCAGCGTCATGTTTCTGGTATTCGCGGCTTCGACCATGATGGCCATTTTGATTTCGTTCGCTGAAATCTGGTGCTCTTCGAAGAACACGAGCGTTGAGAAAAGTCTCAGAGGAATTGAACTTGAGGCGTATTGCCGCAGTTTCCCCGAGGACATCGCAAAGGAAAGCGTCCACAGTCAGAGATGTTCGGAATGCGGTCAGTCTAAAGGTTTCGTCACTGAGGTGCGAAAAGCAACAAACAGACGTCGAAAGCCGATCCGAAAGCGTTTGTGTTGTATTAAAGAATTTGAGAAACTGATCGATATACGTAAGCTCCAACATGTATAAGCGCCACGAATGTTTGTCAATTGGTAACTGGCTTCATGAAACTTCTGTTAAAAGTACGACGGAACTGGCTTGATGAAACATCTGTTGAAAACTACGACGGAGATGCTTTTGGGTCTGGAGGCGAGAATCGCGACTCTATATGTAGATTTATCTGTCATTGGCAATTAAGAGCCGGGTTTTTTTAGCTTTGAACGGAATTTTAATTCCGGTAAAATATTTATTTTATATAGCCGCGCCATCTTGAACTTGACATGTCATATGCGTGATTTCCCTGTATATCGAAGTATATTCGCATCACGAAATTTGCTTCCATTAAGACAGATTTAACTTAAAACCATTTGCGCACTTTTTGATTTTTGCGAAAGACTACACTGTAAAAAATTGTGGTGTCTAAATAGTGCCATAATGGTGTTAAAACAATGTGCACTATTTATGCACCTTGACAAGGTGCGGAAATAGTACGAAAATGGTTCGATATTTTAAAAACACCATTAGCTTAAACGAATGGTGTAGAAATGGGTTTATAAAGCATAATTCTTTAAAAGGTGTGCAAATGATACCTTAATTATATAAAAAAAACCATTGAATACCCCATTAAATGGTGCTCAAATGGCATAGAATTAGTGCGATATTTTTTAAACACCATTCGCTTAAATAAACGGTGTGAATAAGGGTTGAAAAAGCCTCATTCATTAAAAGGCGCACAAATGATACCCAAACGATATAAAATAACACCTTCGCAAGGTGTTCAAATAATGTGAAAATAGAGTTATGTTTTGAACACCATTGGCTTAAATAGAAGGTGTAAATAAGGGTGGAAAAAACCTCATCCTTGGAAAGGTGCGCAATTGATATAAAATAACACCTTCGCAGGCCCTTAAAAATATGTTGAAATAATGTGAAAATGGAGTTATCTTTTAAACACCTTTCGCTTAAATAGAAGATGTAAGAAAAGACTGAAGAAACCTCATCCTCGTAAAGGTGAGCAAGACTCATAAAAGATGGTGAAATAACGTGAAAATGGAGTTATGCACTCTAAATTAAGGTACCTAAAAAGCGTTGTAGTTGTGTAAAATTTATTCCGCAGTATTTGTACACCTTGACAATGTGTTGAAATTGTATGAAAATAGTGCGATATTTTACAAACACCATTAGCGAAAATTAATGGTGCAAAAAACGGATTCATAAAACATCATTCAATAAAAGTTGCTCAAATTATACAAAAATGGATTAAAATAACACCTTCGATTATACCATTAAATGGTGTTAAAAGAATACGAAAATACACCTTTGCAAACCCCTATTTACCCCATTTTAAGTCCTTAATTAGCCCATTAGAAGTCTATATTTACCCCATTTACACCATTGCAAACCCCTAATTCACCTCATTTCAGGTCCATATTTACACCATTTCAAGTCCATATTTACCCCATTTCAAGCCCTATTTACACCATTGCAAAATCCTTATTTACACCATTGCAAAACCCGTTTACACCATTGCAAACCCCTATTTACACCATTGCAAAACCCCTATTTACACCATTGCAAAACCCCTATTTACACCATTGCAAAACCCATATTTATACCATTGCAAAACCCCTATTTACACCATTGCAAAACCCCTATTTACACTATTGCAAAACCCCTATTTACACCATTGCAAAACCAATATTTACACCATTGCAAAACCCATACTTATACCATTGCAAAACTCCTATTTACCCAATTTCAAATCTATATTTATCCCATTTAAAGTCCCTATTAACCCCATTTCAACCTCATATCTACCCCATTTCAACTCCATATCTACCCCATTTCAACTCCATATCTACCCCATTTAAAGTCCCTATTAACCCCTTTTCAACTCCATATCTACCCCATTTCAACTCCATATCTACCCCATTTCAACTCCATATCTACCCCATTTAAAGTCCCTATTAACCCCATTTCAACTCCATATCTACCCCATTTCAAGCCTATATTTACCACATTTCAAGTCTATATTTACCCCATTTCTTGTCCTATTTTCACTATTGCAAAACCCCTATTTACCTCATTTCAATTCCTTATATTTACCCCATTTTAAACCGATTTACGCCAATGAAAACTCCTATTTACCTTATTTCAAGTCCTTATTTATCCCATTTCAAATCTATATTTACCCCATTTCAAGTCTAAATGTAACCCATTTCAAGTCTAAATTTAGCCCATTTCAAGTGTTTATTTACCTTATTTCAAGCCCTATTTACACCATTGCAAAACCCCTATTCACCTCTTTTCAAGTCTTTATTGTTGAAATAATTAGTCGCAATTAATTCTAACGAAAAACTTTAATATGACATTGAAAAATTGGAATGGAATACAGTTAGTTACTACGCCGCAGCGTTATATTTGTTATAGTCAAAGCTGTTGAAAGAATAGGCCGCTAGGTGGTGACACTGGGCCGCGTGAGGAAAATAACAGGGCGCGTACATTTGAATCAATGTTCCGAGATGTCGCAATGACTCCAACACCCCTTCTCGACCTCTTGGCACATAGAGAGTTTAGTCCTGTAGTCCGAGACGCTCTGACAAGCAAGCGAAAGCGTCCTTACACAAGGGCTTAGTTAAAATGTCCGCCAACATTTCGGATGTTGGGCAATATTGCGGTGCAATTACTTTCTGGGCGCGAAGATCACGCAGGAAATGGTGCCAAACGTCTATATGTTTTGTTCGGGCGCTGCTGCGGTCTGAATCAATCATTCTGATGCAACCTTGGTTGTCTTCGTGGACAATCGTTGGCCCGTTTGCCTGGATCCCCATGTCTTTGACGAGCTGTCGCAACCAAAGCAGTTAACTACAAGCGTGAGACGCTGCCAAGTACTCAGCTTCTGTTGAGGATCGTGCCACTGTGGTCTGTTTTCGACTAGACCAGTCGACGGTGCTCTGTCCCAATTTTATTACGTAGCCACTTGTTGATTTTCGATCTAACCGATCACCCGCATAGTCCGCATCGACATAGCATTCTAGTTCGAGAGCATTGCTTGTCTGGAAACGCAATTTCTTATCGATGCTAGTGGCTAAATAGCGCATAACGCGCTTTACTGACTTCCAGTCGCTTTCTGTTGGTTGTTCGCCTCGTCGACATAAAAATCCTACCGCTGCCGCTATGTCTGGTCTAGACACGGTGGCAATATACAAAAGTGACCCAATTGCTTGTCTATATCGCTTGTTGTTGGGTATCTTTGGGCTCTCGTTCGGATTCGCGAAGAAACCCGTTTCCATTGGAGTTGCTGCTGGTTTTGGTTCAAGTAGCCCGTGCTCTTCGAGCATTGTCGCGATCTTTGTCTTTTGATAGAACAGAAAAGATCCGTCATCTTTCGTTTAATCTGAATTCCTACGTAATGCGAGACAGCTCCTAAGTCTTTTACTTCGAAGTGTTCGTTTAGCGCGCGTCCAATCGTAGCTGTTTCTTCTGATGAACTTCCAACAACTAGTAGGTCATCAACGTACAATAAGATGTATGTTGTTCCCCCCTCTTTCTCAACGCGAGAGAAGAGACACTGGTCGGCTTGGCTGCCAATAAACCCAGATTCTGTGAGCGCTTCGGTGGCCGTTTTGTTCCATGCGCGTGCCGATTGTTTTAATCCGTATAAGCTGCGTTTAAGGCGGAGTACTTTATCTTCCTGTCCGGGTTCCTCGAAACCTTCGGGCTGTTCAAGGTAAAGCTCCTCCTCTAGTTCGCCGTTCAGGTACGCGCATTTCGCGTCTAAGTGACGGACGTGTAGGTTCTTTGCTGCAGCGATGGCGAATAACACGCGGATTCTTTCATGTTTCACTACGGGAGCGAATGTTTCGTCATAGTCCTCCCCGTAGCGTTGCGTAAAACCTCTCGCCACTAATCTGGCCTTGTATGTGTCGATTTCGCCTTGTGAATTCCATTTTGTTTTGAACACCCATTTGGCCGTAATCGCTTTTCGACCTGCTGGTAATGTCGCCAGCTCCCAAACTTTGTGTTTTATCAGTGATTTCATTTCTTCTTTGGCCGCGGCCATCCATTTTACCTTCTCGCGGGAGGGGTAACTGGATCATTTCGCCCCAACTAGACGGTTCACGAGGACGGTCTACTTCCACCTTTAGGGAATATCTACTGGGTGGCTGTCCTTTGTTTTGACGTTGTGATCTTCTAGGCGCTGGGGGTAAGGCTTCCTCTACTTCTTGGTCTGATTTTTGTGTTTCTTCTTCGTCTGAATCCCCTTCTGAATCTGGCGAGGTATTCTCGTTCTGGGGTGGCTTGGTCGCTTTCTGAACCTCTTTCCCCTTTTCCATCTTTTCGTCGGCCTCGATGATTTTTACCGATCTGCTGATCCATACCGTGTTTGATTTTGGGTCAAGGATTCGGTACCCTTTGACTTCGTCGCTGTACCCAATCAATACACCTTCCGCAGCCTTATCATCGAATTTCCGGCGCTTAGCTTGCGGGATGAGTGAGAATACCTTTGATCCGAAGATTCGGATATGTCCTAGATCTGGCTTCGAGCCATGCAACAATTCGAATGGCGTCCTCGCCACGCTTTTACTGGGTAGTCGATTTTGCAAATAAGCGGCCGTTAACACCGCTTCCCCCCTGAAACGTCTGTCAAGGCCTGAGTCAAGCAACATACATTTCGCCATTTCGGTCAGTGAACGGTTCTTTCGTTCCGCCACGCCGTTTTGTTGTGGAGTGTGGGCAACGGTCGTTTGGTGAACAATACCCTGTTGCTTGAGGTATGTGAGCAACTCTTTATTCACATACTCCCCTCCATTATCTGACCTTAATGTTTTCGGGTTAATTCCGAATTGGTTGTTCATTTTCGTGATATACTCCTTCACGATTCCTACGACGTCGCTCTTTTTCTTCATCAGCCTGACAACGGTAAATCTTGAGTAATCGTCTATCAACGTCAACATGTATCGGTTTCCTGACGGTGTAGGTGTCGGCATCGGTCCGCAGACGTCCGTATGTATTAGGTCTAACGACTTTGTTGCTCTTGATTTGCTCGTGGGAAACGGCAGTTGGGCCAATTTTCCCTTTATACAACAATCGCAAATAGTTTCCTGGATTCCTTTCTCAATCTGAAGGCCAGTTGCGAGCTCCTCGGAACTCAATAGCTTGATTGCTGCTATATCTCTGTGGCCAAGTCTTCTGTGCCACTGCTGAATGTCTACTTTGACTCCTGCGACCTTTGCCGATTCCGATGTCGGGCTCGGTAATTCGTATAGACTGTCTTTTGCTGGAGCTACCGCGATAGTCTCTTCGCCCTTGTTGATTGTACAATTGGTGCCCTCAAACACCAACTTAAAACCTTCTTTTGTCATCTGGCGTACTGACAGCAGAGTATCTTTTTGATTAGGAACTTGTAATACCTCTTGTAGTTCTACTTTGGCCAATTCTCCAGAGGGTGATTCCCAAACGACATTACCCTCACCGATAGCAATAGCGGTAACCATTGTGTTGTCTGCCAGGTATATGTTGGCGTCATGTTTCCTCCGCGAAGTGAAGAAGGACTCTTCACAAGTCATGTGACTAGATGCACCTGAATCTATTACCCAAGCCTTGGGTTTTGCTACTTTAGCGCTTACATGTGCTGTAAATGATACGTGTCTCACGTTTTTCTCGTCATCGGTACCGCTGTTCGTTTTCTTTGCCAGCTTGACTGACTGCTGTTTCTTGAAGAGATAGCAATCAGCTTTGAGATGACCCGTTTTTCTGCAGAAGTTACAGACTCTAGTTTCCTTAAACTTCCCACCTGTCCTTGAGGTGTGGTGCTTTCTTGCAGTAGTATGGAGTGCCAAAACTGTGTCCTCAGATACGCCGCTACTCTCCGTTCTACGCTGATATTCATCTAGGAGCTTCCCAGTAACATAGTCAGTCGTCAATGTAGCTTCGTCACGTCCCTCGAGAGCGGTGACCAATCCTGAGTAAGACTCCGGTAAACTACACATGAGTACGGCGATCAGCTCGCCGCTTGTTACATCTACTCCTACGCTTTTGAGCTGGTCGATGATCTCTAGCACCTGATTTATATGTTCGCGCATCGTCCCCTTCGAGAAACGAACACTGTAAAGCTTTCTTCGCAAGTACAATTTAGTACCAAAAGTGGCTCTTTCATAAAGTTTTTGAAACGTTGTCCACATCTCTCGTGCTGTCTGCAAATGTCGGACGTGTACCAGTTGGTCGTCTTCCACGTTTAAAATTATTTGAGCTCGGGCCTTGTCATTTGCTTTCTCCCATGCCGCCAGTATAGTTGCGTCGGTTGAGACAGGCTTTACCTGATCAACAATACTCCACAAATCTGTGGTTATAAGGACCATTTCCATTTTTGTCTTCCAAGAAACATAGTTCTTTCCATTCAGGAGATTGATTTTTGCTCTATTGCTTGCCGCCATTGTGATATCTCTAGACAGTCCTCAAACTAAGCACTAGGATTTTCCCTCGAGAACAACAACTCAGCTAAACCTAACTAAACAGATCGATCTCTTTAAATTTACTCACAGTTAACGCTCGCTAGGCCCATAACCTGTTGAAATAATTAGTCGCAACTTATTTTAACGAAAAACTTTAAAATGACATTGAAAAATTGGAATGGAATAAAGTCAGTTACTACGCCGCAGCGTTATATTTGTTATAGTCAAAGCTGTTGAAAGAATAGGTCGCTAGGTGGTGACACTGGGCCGCGTGAGGAAAATAACAGGGCGCGTATATTTGAATCAATGTTCCGAGATGTCGCAATGACTCCAACATTTATTTACCCCATTTCTTGTCACTATTTGCCCATTTCAAACCCCTATTCACCCCATTTACTGGGATCATTATTGACGTGTTCGGTGGGACTTCACTACCTTTCCTATTGTGTATATACACGTTAAAGGCTTTTCTATTATATCACGAGTGAATAATATGTTAGCTCCCTATAAGTTACTCAGGCTCCATAGGCGTAATGTATCCAGCGATTTCTTCTCATTTCGCCCGCGCGGGAAAAAATCCGAATGTTGCACTCTCTCTTGTCGACAAAAAAATCCCGCTCGTACGGCTCCTCGACCTCGAGTCGTCGGCTGCATTTTCACCAAGGGAGTGTTTTAGTCGTGAATGCTTATGTTTTAACAATTTAACATTAAATCATGGCGTTTGTGTCAGTACTGAGACAAAAAATGCAGGAACTCAATGCAATTTACCGATATTGATCAAGAATGCAAAAGATAAGAGTTGTTATTGTGACTGGAAACCAGAAAATTATACAACTGAGCTAAATCCAATCCACTGATCTCTTCACTGTTTTCTTAACCGAGGCTACTGAGCGAAATATTCGGCTGCTTAAATAGCTCCGATATCATTGGCTAGCTTCCACTACACGCACTTCCGGGGAAAAAACCGGAAAGAAGAGTAAATAAGATTTTCGTTCACGTGGCGGCCGCAGAGCGTCGCATATAATTTGGAAGCCGGCGGCGCGGGAGAAAACGCTGGAGTATAAAAATGAATTGCCTGAGTAACTTATAGGGAGCTAACATATTATTAACTTATGATTATATCAAGCTCGAATTAGCACGACTATAAGTTAATGCCGTTAAAATTATCCAAATGATCTCTCTTGGGTAACAACTAAAAATAAAGAGCACATGTTACTTTTTAAAGCAACACCTTTCTTTCTTTAAGCATTAAACTAGATTCCCACTCGACAGAAAAAAACCGGCGGAAATCACACAGCCAACGGTAAAAATTTTAACTTACGCTGGCGTCCGGCGGTAGACCGTTCAAACTACGACTGAATTTTCAGTTTGGCGGTAGATATTTTTTGGTCACGTGACAGATTTGAGTTGTTTCCTCAACATCTATTTCACACTCTTTGTCCCCTTGTCGCTTGGATCGTACTAGAAGGGATATTTTCTAGCTTCCTCAGTAAACTTTTCCTTATTAACATCTTATCTCTTTTTACTTCCGTTAATTTAATTTTTCTTTCTTGGTGGTATGTTTCCGATAAGCCTTGGTCAACCACAAAAAATGGCGGCTATCAATCGATCTCGCGTGTGCGTGCGGTCTTGAAATTTATGACGTTGTCAGTGGGATAATTTCATTGGCTGAGACACCGGCGTAACGCCGAACACGACCGAAAAAATAGAACACAACTTACGCCCGACCGAACGGAAATTCCGTCGGTCGAACCCCTTTCTGCCGGGTTTCCGTCGTCTTTTCCGTGGAGTGGGAATCTAGCTTCATAAAAGCGGGCCTATTCGAAAAAATGCTCCATTTCTTTAGGTCCTTGAACAATAACGCTATATTTATTAAGGATTTTGAAGAATAATCATCTTCCTTTTCCAAAATATTGCTTGTTTTATAGATCAGATTAGGGTTAGGAAAGGCATAGGTTAGTTTTGCTTAGGCGTCTTTGAGACCTACGGTTCCTAAATTAAGCATTTGACCTCGTGATAATAAGCGTATGCATATATTCATATCCTATAAATTAGAGATGGCCGATACCAGGCTTAACCCGATACCGATCGATACCGGTACAAACATGAACCGATACCGATCGATACCGATATGGTATCGGTTCATCCCTACAGGCGCGTTAGATAAACTGAATTCAGGTACTTTTTATATAAATGAGAACTCGTCACGATTGAAATTCATAGAAATGAGATATTATCACCATCATTACGTTACTAAAGGACCTAAAAATGTCATGTAGCGTCATATAATGCATTTTAAACGAGTATCGGTTTAGTTTCGGTATCGAACCAACCGATCCGATACTATCGGGAAACCCTGAGTATCGGTGCCTATACCGATATAGTATCGGTACCGGTTGATCCCTACAAATGCTAAAAATTGAAAAACCATTTCAATGATAATAAATATTTTATCGGTGACAGCGTTTAAAAATGAAATGTTGTTTTTTAGAGGAACTATGTTATAGTCCATGAGCCAGAAAATAAAATATTGGCAGCCGGTAGCCTCCGTGGTGGCAAAATTTTGACTGTGCCACTTGATACCTTATGGCCCCAGTATAACATTAAGCCATGATAACCCGCTGGATATGGGTGCTTTTGTGAGCTACAGAGGTCAAAAGGTCAAATTTGCAATTTTTCATTTGCTTGCAACTTTTTTGTTTTAATTCCGATTTTAACGCGGATATATTCATTGTTCTCAGAATTTTATGGGCTTTTCTATGCATATTCAAATCTATGTCGATTACCAGTTGGTCGCTAGGTGGTGCTGAGAACCTGATGTTAATAAATCCTGAACCCTTAGCCCAAAAATAGTCATAAAAATATACATTTTAATGATTTTGGCCCGGGGAATTCGAATATGCAAGTCCCAAATAGGTTATCCTTTCCTAAAATCTAGTTAATCGACAGATTAATGGTTTTGCATAATAGATGGCGCTAAGATGTTTTAATAATACCTACGCCACGAGGCGAGGAAGCCATTTTTTCCAACAGTGAATTGATAGGTAAGGTTTATTTCAGTTTAATTTGCCTCGCTTTATACTAAAATCCACATCGATATTATATTTACCTTGTTTAGTGTAACTAAAAAATGGATAAGCCATCGACGACTAATACATTTGGTAGTGCGAATAGACGAATCGCTGTAAACAAAACAGAATGCTTTATACATATGACGGTGGAAGATACAGAAGAAAATCTTGTTAAAATAAAAGATTTAGATTCATGGGAATCGTTACTAAGCGCTGCTAAGATTAGACGACACGAAGCAATCTTGGAACTATCAAATAGCCTGTTGGAGGGAGAAATACCAGATATTAGATACCATAGAAAATGTCGTTCCATATTCACAATGAAGAAAACACTTCTGTCTATTGAAAGGAAACATTCCGAGGGTCATTCAACTCAAGAAGGAACTCCAGCGCCTATCAGAAGATCTATTCGCCAGGCACCAACAACTTCTTTAGTATATAAAGCAGAGTGTATATTTTGTCAAAAAGCCAACAAGTGCGTAAAGGGTGTTAAAACTCGTGAACCACTAGTACAGTGCACCACCTTGGCGGCCGACGAAACTATACGAAAAGCTGCTGCAAATAAATGCGACGATCGGATTTTAAGTCTTACCAGCCGAGATATTGTGGCTGCCGAAGCCCATTACCATCGTAGCTGCTATCGAACCTATACAAAGATTAAGGAAAACGAATCTGAGGCTTCTAGCTCTTTTAGAGATTCTTTCACTACACCAGAAAATAAGGCTTACGCGGGCCTTTTCGAGCACATTAGAAATGATTTGTTCCTGAATCCAAGAGCGATCTACATGACTGAACTAACTGAGATTTTGGTTTCAAAACTACAATCTGACAACGATGAAGATATAACGCCATCGTTGAAAAAACAAATACGTAAAAGACTAGAGGTAGAGTTCAGAGACTCAATTCACATCATTTCGGACGACAAAGGCAAGCTTATCGTTTATCCGGATAACATTTGCAGAGATGAGCTGGTCAAAGAGAATTTGAACTTAAAACGTTCCCTAAAATCATTGAAGTCGGACCCAGATTTCGGAGAAGCGCTCACAATATCTGGCTTAAAAATGCGATCTGATTTAAAAACGGAAGTACCAGAAACAACGTGGCCTCCCCAATTGTCAGACTTATAGCCCAGGACTTTTAGGGTTTGACCTAGAACATTTGAACATAAAGATGAAAATTGGTACATGTGTTGTTTTTGATACAACAAAAAATATACTAAAAGTCCCCTGCTGTAGAGCGCGAGCTTTCGCCGCCATCTTGGAAAATGGCCGCCGGGAATTACAGCTACAATGTATTCCACGTTCTTCTTCGAAAATTATGAAAATTGGTACACATAATGATTGGAACCACATGAACATCATGGCAAAATGCTACAGCTCTGTGTTCAATAGTTTGGCCGCCATATTGGAAAATGACCGCCGTGAATGCTAGGTACAGTATATTTCACCATGTTGTTGGAAAATTATGAAAATTGATAGGTATGATAATCAGAGCTGTGTGAACCTTACAGTAAAATATTGAAGCCATTAAACAGATATTTTGGCCGCCATGTTGGAAAATGGCCGCCATCAAAATAATTTAGATACTGTATATGGTTCAAAAATTATAAAAATTGTTAATAATTATGTTGAAGACCGTCTTAACATCGTACTTGAATATCGAAGACGTGCTACAGTTAGCTTGGGCGCCATCTTCGAAAATGGCTGCTGGAAATGCTAAATATATTTCAAATATGTAAATCTTTTTGAAATTCCTATTTTGAATAGATGATTTTCATTAACGTAATAAACCACAAAAAATGGATATCTCGAAGTTGAAATTATCGACGCCATCTTTAAAAATGGCCACACGAAAATCATTGCCCTAAATTCGGAAAGAAAGAAAAGTTATTCAAAGCTGTTATTCTCGACATGTTGATTAGAGAATATGATTTAATATGGGGTTTATACATTCTAATGTTGTTTAAGATTAGATTTTAGACAAATCTCTAACATTTCATTTATATTCATCGTCATCCTGAAGATTTTTCATAATAATTGCATGTCAGAACCCTTGATTAGGCGCTACACCTAGCAGGGGACCTTATCAGCGCCCCTCCCAATCATATTCGAAATTGAACCTGAGGAACCGCCGTCATGGCACACGGGATCGGCCAGTGGGCCCGACAAACGCCATTTAAGCAGGTGACAGAAGCTGAACACCGTCACCGGCGAGCCCAGTCAGGAGGTGGTCGGTGACAGGGATGGATTAAGGCAGCAGAAGACTCCAGGGGACGGGTGAGTTTTCTCCAAGCACAACAGTGCCATACGTCCCAAACAAATAGTGTATCCGCGACCCCTAGAGGGTTGCCAATAGAGGGGCGAGCCAAGGCAACACCTGGGCGGCGGCGAAAAGGCCGGCCAACCCTTCACGGAATGGGGCAAGGAACGGTCTGAACCAAGGGCGAACCCAAGGAACGGTCTGAACCAAGGGCGAACCCAAGGAACTCCCGAACCGTCACACCGAACTCGGGACCACTCCGCCACGATAAGTCCTTTGAGTTAAAAATGTTAAGAGAACACTTCTTTAATTTACGTGACAGATAATCAATCAATGGAACCGTTGCCACACATACTGTCAAGTCCTCATTTGATCTCGCTAAGCTTCATCCAACAACCGACGCCGCAAAACTACATTTTTTCCGAGCGTATCTTCAAGTCCAACAATAGCTAGGAAACGATTTAATCCCGAACAGTGGGGATTGGTTCGCGATCACGAAAGTCGAAAACCCATTCACACCATTCTCCTTCCGGCATCAGATGAACTTTTAACACTCATTATTTGTACCTGCAGTCTGCAGAACATCTTGTATAAAGAACTGTGAATGTAGACGATCAGGATTATCTTGCTGGACAATGTGTGGTCATTGTCAAGGTATTAGCCGTAATAAAAAATCATCAGGAAGGAGAGAAATATGAACGTAATGTTAAAAATGTGTCTTAAATCTAGTCCTTAACGACACTAGAATGTATAAACCCCATATGAAATGATTTTTCCCAACCAAAATCCGAGTAATATGGTTTTGCTTTTCTTTTTTCCAGATTTTAGGATAGTAATATTCCAGCGACCATTTTTGAAGAGGGGTCGATAGTTTAGACTCGAAAATAGTTATTTTTATGGCGTTTAATACGTTCATGAAACTCACCTACTCAATAAAAAAATATCGAAAAAATTTATATATCGGTAATATATTTGGCACTTGGAGCGGTCATTTTCGAAGATGGCGCCCAAATTATCAGTAGCACGTCTTCAATATTCAAATATCATGTTTAGACGGTCTTCAACATAGTTATTACCAATTTTCATAACTTTTCAACCGTATACTGTATCTAAATGACATTGATGGCGGCCATTTTCCAACATGGCGGCCAAACTATCTGACTAATGGCTTCAATAGTTTACTATGAGGTTCACAGAACTCTGATTATAATACCTATTAATTTTCATAATTTTCCAACAACATGGTGATATATACTGTACCTAACATTCACGGCGGCCATTTTCCAATATGGCGACCGAACTATTGAACACAGAGCTGTAAAATTTTGCCATGATGTTCATGTGGTTCCAATCATAATGTGTTCCAATTTTCATAATTTTTGAAGAAGAACGTGGAATACATTGTAGCTGTAATTCCCGGCGGCCATTTTCCAAGATGGCGGCGAAAGCTCGCGCTATACAGCAGGGGACTTTTAGTATATTTTTTGTTGGGTCAAAAACAGCCCATGTACCAATTTTCATCTTTATGTTCAAATGTTCTAGGTCAAGCCCTTTTTTGGCCTATCTGTCCTGGCCTATTAGATGAAAATGCGATCAACATTCCGGACTCAGTAAAGTCGTTTCTTCGCCTTGTAATTACTGGGAAAGAAAAAGGATCAATATCTCAAAGATCTCAAATTGTTATAAACTCAATTGCTCAAGATCTAATCTATGAAGTTTCTAGTGGACAAAAACGCCCTCCTAAGCATGTTTTACTTCCATTTGTTATAAAGTCTCTAACTGGCAATGTTGAACTCATTCGCATCCTAAACCGACTTGGTCACTGCGTCTCTTATACCGTTTACGAAGAAATCGAAACAGCCTTATGCCTTCAAAAACTTCAATCAACTCAAGATCAGGATACTGTTCTACCTTCAAACATTTACCCTTTGACTTTTACAACCCTAGTTTGGGATAACATCGATCGTCTTGAAGAAACAATAACAGGGGCTGGAACCTCCCATCGTGTCAATGGTATTGCAATTCAAGCACCAATGATTGGTCCCAAACAAGACTCGTCATTTACGGGTTTTCAGAAGACCAAGCAAAGAAACATAACAGCCAAGACACTTCCATTACCTGACTATTTTTCTGGGGAGAGATCTGGGCCACCACCTCTGAGGCCAATTACAGTTCCAGGTGACGAATACATCGGAAATTCTAATCTCAAAAATCATTTCTGGATAATGAGCCGTATTTATAGTTCCTTAACTCCGAGCTGGACGGGCTTTAATATTTTGATGAGAAGCGATCTCGACGTTGTTAAAGATTCAATTGGATATCTTCCAACTATCAACGCACCGGCGACCAGCCTGAACACCGTCAACGAAATTTTAGAACGATCTTTACAAATAATGTCTCAACTCGAAATTGAAAATGTAGTTTGCGTTTTTGACCAAGCGATATACGCAAAAGCGACAGAAATAGCTTGGAAACGCCCTGAAAAATATAAAAGAATTGTTCTACGTATGGGAGAATTCCATACTATCGGTGTCCTCCTTTCAACAATCGGGAAAAGGTTTAAGGATGCAGGGCTACGAGAGCTTTGCGTTGAATCAGGCATTATAGCTGAAGGAACTGTTGAAAGCGTTTTGGAAGGACGACAATACAACAGAGGTATCCGACTACACAAACTAGTTTTTGAGGCTCTTCTTCGACTTGCGTGGGACGAATTTAGTATATGGTTACTTCAGAAACATCCCGAAGAAGCTGAGACCGAAGAATATCTAAAAGCCAGTTTCGACAGCATTTGCCACGACCTGAAACAGCAAACTCTACAAGATCTCTTTAGTAAAGAATCATGCCAAAAATTTCTGCATCTTTTTGAAGAATACCTTGATCTCATGCGCAATGGAAGCAAAGGTCATTTAGCAGCATTTTGGATGTCATATGTTGACATGGTTCAAATTGTCTTGGACCTCTTGAGAGCTTCGAGAGAAGGAAATTGGAGCCTGCATTTGCGAGCCATTCGAGCTTTGATTCCATGGGTCTTTGCTTATGATAAGGTTAACTACTCGCGATATTTACCCGTATATTTAGATCAAATGACTCATCTTGAAGAAACGCATCCCGATGTATTCGAAAATTTCAAGAATGGTGGATTTTCTGTTCAGGTTGGAGATTCGAACCCATTCGGTAAAATACCAGCAGATCAGACCATAGAAGTAACTATAAATAGGGACACTCAGACAGCTGGTGGAACCAAGGGATTCAGCCTTAAGACAGGAGCTCTAAACAGATACTATCTAACAGCGGAATACAGAAGTCTTTGTGTTAAACAGTTGCGCGATCTTACCTACTTTTCCGGCACTAAATTCTCACACAAAGATTTACAAAAAAGCAGAATTGGCGAAGATCAAAAGGCCGTCAAAGTTTTAATGGATCTTCTGAATGATTGGGTTAATCCAATGAGCTCTCCAAATACGGAACTAATTAGTCTATCCACATCGATGCTTGCCCCACCAGAAGTCACCGAAAATCTTCTGAACGCGCAAGCAATTGGGGAAACGGCTTATAAATTGTTCTGCCAAAATAGGCTAGGAAGTGAAACTCCCACAGAAAAGTTTCACAGCACCATCCATAAAAAGAAACTGAAGACATTCACGGATATCACAAGAAAGTCAAGAACACTTAAAAATCAAAATACCGAGGTGGTCTTAAAAGCTGCCCGAAATCTATTCGCCCACATGATTTTAATTGCACAAAGCCGAAGTCTCGATTTGAAAGATGTTCTTGCACATCCCCTAAGTCCAATTCCATGGGCGTTAGCTACATCAGACGGTTCTTTGCGAAAAACGAACAAATCGACTTTGGCACATGGTATTGAAAAGAGTGCCTGTTCCGTCGACCAAATTCCATCTCCAAGTGCCCTTATTATCGATGGAATGAATTTAATTCAAAAGATTAAGGGTGATGAACAGACATTTGGTGAAATATCCAACTATGCCTTAGCGGTGGTTCTCAAAGAAGGTAGAGACAACAATCGAATAGATGTTGTCTTCGATGTTTATAAAGAAATGTCTATCAAAACACAAGAGAGACGCTTACGGGGTTCCGATTGTGGACCAACGTTCATGAATATTGCTCCATCTCACAAAGTTAAACAATGGAGAAAGTTTTTAAGAGTTTCACACAACAAGTCTAGCCTTATTACCTTTCTTGTAGAAGAGTGGAAGAAACCTCAAATTAGGGAACGACTAATGAAGAAAACAATTTTCGTTACAAATGGAGATCAGTGCTTTCGTCTTACAGAAGAATGCTGGACTGAGGTTGTCGATTTAAAATCGACTCACGAGGAAGCCGATACCAGAATTTTTCTTCACGCTAGTCATGCATCAAAAGAGGGCTACAAGGCTATTGTCTTATCTGCGGAAGATACTGACATACTAATATTGAGCCTATCCATTTGCAATCAAATTTCTAGTCAAATGTACCAAAAGGTGGGCAGCAAATGTCGTCGAAATATTCGTGATATTTCCAAGTTGTACAGTGCTCTCGGGTCAGATGTTTGTGAAGCCCTTGTCGGCCTTCATGCGTTCACTGGCTGCGACACAGTAAGTGCTTTCGCTGGGAAAGGAAAACTAAGAGCATTAGAAATTATGAAGAAAGAAAAAAGGTTCCAAGATACCTTCTCAAGACTGGGAAAATCGTGGGAAATGACAGAAGATTTGTTGAAACAACTTGAAGAATTTACATGCCGCATATACGCTTCCAAAGAAAAAGTCTGTGATATCAATGAATGTCGATATTTGTTATTTTGCTCAAAAAGAGGTCAGCCCTCATCTGCGCAGTTGCCTCCATGCAAGGATTGCTTACAACAACACTCTAGACGTGCCAACTACCAATGTGGCATATGGAGAAGGTGCTTAAAGCAAAATTACAGTATTCCCGATCCAACTGAACACGGCTGGAAAATGGATAGCCTTGGAAATTTAGAAATTGAATGGATGACTGGGTTTCCAGCTCTCGCATCTGTAATTGAATTTATGAAGTGCAATTGCGCCCGAATTTGCAAAGAAGGCAATTGCACTTGCATCGACAATGGGCTCAAATGCACGGAGCTGTGCAAATTCACAAAATGTAGTAACCAGAAACCAGCCAATGAAATCGATGACTGCCAGTTAACTACAAATGAGTCTGACTATGAGGATGAGTGAACTAAACAATAAATAAATTATGTCAAAGACATTGAAATTGATAGCGTGTTATTTTGTTTCATCCTTAATAAATTTTTGTTTAGTCAAAAGGAAAGATGATATTTTATTTTGATGGATTCCGTGCCGTGTGAAACGATAACCTATTTGGGACTTGCATATTCGAATTCCCCGGGCCAAAATCATTAAAATGTATATTTTTATGACTATTTTTGGGCTAGGGGTTCAGGATTTATTAACCTCAGGTTCTCAGCACCACCTAGCGACCAACTGGTAATCGAGGTAGATTTTAATATGCATAGAAAAGCCCATAAAATTCTGAGAACAATGAATATATCCGCGTTAAAATCGGAATTAAAACAAAAAAGTTACAAGCAAATGAAAAATTGCAAATTTGACCTTTTGACCTCTGTAGCTCACAAAAGCACCCTTATCCAGCGGGTTATCATGGCTTGATCGTATACTGGGGTCATAAGGTATCAAGTGGCACAGTCAAAATTTTGCCACCACGGAGGCTACCGGAAAATCACCTGGCTCACGGACTAGTATTTCCATCGGGAACTTTTAATCATAATATACCGAATCCAAAATCCGCCAAATTGCGGGGTTTTTCAGCCGAATGGAAGACATTCTGTTAATTGCCGTAGTAAAATCAACTTGGAATGGGGTGAACGGGGGTTTGAAATTGTTAAAAGGGGACTTGAAATGGAGTAAATAGGAGTTTGAAACGGTGTAAATAGGGGTTTGAAACGGTGTAAATGTGGGTTTGAAATGGTGTAAATATGGGTTTGAAATTGAGTAAATTGGGGTTTGAAATGGAGTAAATTGAGGTGTGAAATGGAGTAAATAGGGCATTGAAATGGAGTAAATAGGGGTTAGAAATGGAGGAAATAGGGGTTTGAAATGGAGTAAATAGCCGCTTGGAAATGGAGTAAGTAGGGCTTTGAAACGGAGTAAATTGGGCTTTGAAATGGAGTAAATTGGGCTTTGAAAGGGAGAAAATAGCTTGGGCTTTGAAATGGAGTAAATAGCTAGGGATTTGAAATGGAGTAAATAGGGCTTTGAAATAGAGTAAATAGGGCTTTGAAATAGAGTAAATACCTAGGGCTTTGAAATAGAGTAAATAGCTAGGGCTTTGAAATGGAGTAAATAGGGCTTTGAAATGGATTAAATAGGGCTCTGAAATGTAGTAAATAGGGCTTTGAAATGGAGTGAACAGAGACTTGAAATGGTGTATTAATGGCTTTATTTTACACCTTAAACGTGGTGCTAAATATAGAAAAAATATTTAACACCTTCACTTCATTTGGTGTAGTAATGTGATATACGTGACGTAACTTTGCCTACATTTAACACCATTAAACTAAGTAGTAATATTAGAGTTCAAAAGATTTCCTGAAAAAGATGTTAAAAAGCACTATAAATGGTGCATAAATGCCTAATATTTCGTTCATACTTGCAAATAATATTTGTAAAAGGCGTGAATTTATCATAAAAATGGTGCAGAAGTACACCTTAAATGGTGTCAATTTTGGCACCGAAAAAAACAGCATATATGGTGTAAGAATGCACCATTATTTTTTGCAGTGTACTGCTTAGTGCTTTGGTCAGTTGAGTATTATTCGATGATTGCGTTAGGTATTTACTCGTCATTATAGTTACGCGAGCTTATGGTCATTACCAAGTGTCACTTATTTAAATAAACTTGGTTTCATCCGCAAACGACAATAAATGAAGTAGGCCCTAGCTTAGTATCACCAAAAGTGGATGAGGTGAAAGTTTGAAAGTGGCGAGGCATCAGAGTTTCGCCATGATTGGCCGTTCAATCGGCGTAGCTCTATTAGGCTTATTCACTCCCTAAAAGTAGTCTTTGTGCTAGTTCGCGGTTACCGTCGTCTGCTATTGTGTATGCTAAACTGAATTCGGTCGAATGCGGCCTCGCTCCAAGTCTTAAAATTTGTAATCTTTGCTTACGGGTGGTGTACAATTTTGATGTGCCATTTAACCATGAAGATACCTATGCTTTATGCAAATAAATACTAGTCTGAACCGACTCTTAGCCATGTTTTTGTTCGGATCAAAATCGTTTTAAATCAGTTTCCGGTTTAAAGTTCCGTTGCGAGGGTTTACATTCCCAACAATCCTAGTGATGTGCAGTGGTTCTCGAAACTGGAATCTTGTCAGTAGCTCGACAGTGAAGACGAAAGAAGTGACTCCAAGCATTGCCGCCCACAATCGGAACTTGGCTTCAATGTCCTTGAACCCGAGTACGTGGACTTCTCAGCCGTCGAATGTTGACGTTCCAATTAGAAGTGCCAGTCTCTCTCGAACACGCGGTGAAATGCTGTGATTTGGCCGGTTTCCACGAAAGACCGCAATCTGCAATCACCAAATGGTGAGATACTTTAAGTTTTCAATTCAGTAACTTAAATCAGGTTGCAAAATTTGTCCGCGTGATTAATGCTGACTTTATTTGATAGTTTCAAGGTACACACGCACACCTTTGGCCGGGACTTGAAAAATGATATTCCCCAAAGATTTCAACTGACACTAGGCCTATGAAGAGTTGACGATAATTATACCGATTTCGATTAAAATACGCGACTTATTAAATGAATTCGGGTGGATTTCACGGGCGCGTAGCGATGTGAACATTTAACATAAGCCGTCATTTAAAGCGTGTTTCGTGATTTGCACGCTTCTCATTTGGACTTTGTTGACAGCGGATTACCAAATGAGCAATTCATTGGTTTAGCGGTGTCAAAATTAAGCGGTGCTATGAAAATTGTCTATTGGATCAATCGGCAGTTGGAAGTGGAACTGCTAAAAATTGCATTTTACTACGCATCGGTTCCACTCGATACCTAGTTCTTGAACTCGAAATTGTGTGCTCGAGAGTAGTTGTATAATAATTAGCAGCTATCCAACGTTATAAGTCAATGCGCGTGAACGCCAGTTGAGGTATAGAATTATTGAAGAAGACTCAAGTAGCACGAAAACGCTGACTATTCTTGCATTAAGAAAGTTAACGAACCTTCGGTTGATGTACTTCAGAGCTTTCGGATTCATTGTTGCATTACGAACTGGGAGTACTAGCGGTTGTTCCAAGTACTTGGCCGAACCAAGATGTAAATGCAATAGTTTCAGCTTTGGCTCATCGAAGTGCATTAACAAGGCCATCTGTAAAGTAGGTAAATCTCCAAACAATATATCCTTTCCTGACGGTAAGCTTCTCGCTATTTTCACGTAGATATCTGTCTGTAGCTGATTCCAGAGAGTTTTCATGTCATCATCAGTCTGAGGGGATTGAAAGTTTATTAGTGGACTTTGGAAATGAGATTAAATATTCAAAAATCTCCACCGATTGTTTAACACTGTCAGAAATTGAAACTTTGACGTCGGGTACTCTCAATATATCCGGAATTCCGTTGTTCTCTATCTTCTGAGACGAGAAATTGGCTTTCAAGACTCCGTTGAACAAATTGACGAAAACCACTACTATCAAGAGATAAACTCCCACGCTGAAGCGAATCGCCAGTGACGAAGGAATATCGAAGCCTGCACCAACACAAACCAATAGAAAAAATGAGTGGTTGAACGCACTGTTCATTTACTTCACTGTACTGGACTTGTGGGTGTGTCTGTGTCCAAGGGGAGCGCGTTCGCGGTTTGCAAATCAAAGCAAACGTGTTTGAAGTTTCTGGACCGCATTCATACTTCAAGAAAATTCGAAAAAGTTTAATTTCACTACCTTGGCTATTCTGCGTTTAATAGTGGCTTTAAAGTATTAAGGACGGATTTTTTAGAACTCGGCATTATCTCTCTATTGTCACCGTCATCTTATCTTATCTTTATCGATACTCGAAAGTTGTTCTCGGAACTTGCTTTTTAAATCTTATTATATCCACAACTTTGTTTATAAATAATCGTTTATCGCCTCTGGAGACTCTACCTTTTCCCAACATGGCTCCGAAATGAAGAAATTGTTTCTGAACAACGAAGAACATCATTGATCCTGGAATTCCCTTGACTCGCTTGTGTATGATGTCAATCATCGTTAAGACTCCCTTGACGCAAAGCAACCCGGTCCAAATCTGAAAAAGTATTTTCAGAGAAGCAACGATTATGAATTACTTTGCAAAAAAATAGATGTCTCTCAAGCAAAAGGCCTAACCTAAACATCACCGGCTCTAACAACAGAGATCTTGGATACGCTTCACATACTTAAAGATATACATTCTACAGTTTTACACGATTATTAAATTCTACATATTTTATATACACTTCATTCTACATCATTATTTTGAAAGAAATATTTTACACAAACTGAAGATAATTTGGAACTGAAGGAAAATATTTGCCCCGAATTGTAACTCGTTCCTCGACGACGTTTGGTCATAGCATACATGAAGGGAACGATTTCAATATCGTGGTGTAATCATGTTACACCAAAAGTCTGATAACACCTTAGGTAATATTCGATTGGGGTACATTAAGGTCTTAACTAGAAATGGGCCGATACCAGTGTAAACCGATACCGATATGATCCGATACTTGGGAAACCGATACGTACCGATACCGATATTTTACCCGATCCTTCGATTAAACCGATACCGATATGGTATCGGTATCGGCCCATCTCTATTGATGATTCTCGATCCAATTTCGGTACTTGAAACTATAAAACTGGCTTATCATAAGAAAAACCCATTTTAGACACTAGTTACGTTATCCAAAAATAGATGAAAAGCTGGGCTGTCTCAGAGTTTAGGTCTTATGGCATCATCTACTCTCAACATAAGTATTTATTTTCTTCAAAAAATATCCGGTAGAAATATCGGTTCATTTTTAACCGATACCGATATATCAGTTAAGGCCAAATATCGGTACCGATACCGATATGGCATCGGTATCGGCCCATCTCTAGTCTTAACTAACATAGTAGGCCAGGACAGATAGGCCAAAAAAGGGCTTGACCTAGAACATTTGAACATAAAGATGAAAATTGGTACATGGGCTGTTTTTGACCCAACAAAAAATATACTAAAAGTCCCCTGCTGTATAGCGCGAGCTTTCGCCGCCATCTTGGAAAATGGCCGCCGGGAATTACAGCTACAATGTATTCCACGTTCTTCTTCAAAAATTATGAAAATTGGAACACATTATGATTGGAACCACATGAACATCATGGCAAAATTTTACAGCTCTGTGTTCAATAGTTCGGTCGCCATATTGGAAAATGGCCGCCGTGAATGTTAGGTACAGTATATATCACCATGTTGTTGGAAAATTATGAAAATTAATAGGTATTATAATCAGAGTTCTGTGAACCTCATAGTAAACTATTGAAGCCATTAGTCAGATAGTTTGGCCGCCATGTTGGAAAATGGCCGCCATCAATGTCATTTAGATACAGTATACGGTTGAAAAGTTATGAAAATTGGTAATAACTATGTTGAAGACCGTCTAAACATGATATTTGAATATTGAAGACGTGCTACTGATAATTTGGGCGCCATCTTCGAAAATGACCGCTCCAAGTGCCAAATATATTACCGATATATAAATTTTTTCGATATTTTTTTATTGAGTAGGTGAGTTTCATGAACGTATTAAACGCCATAAAAATAACTATTTTCGAGTCTAAACTATCGACCCCTCTTCAAAAATGGTCGCTGGAATATTACTATCCTAAAATCTGGAAAAAAGAAAAGCAAAACCATATTACTCGGATTTTGGTTGGGAAAAATCATTTCATATGGGGTTTATACATTCTAGTGTCGTTAAGGACTAGATTTAAGACACATTTTTAACATTACGTTCATATTTCTCTCCTTCCTGATGATTTTTTATTACGGCTAATACCTTGACAATGACCACACATTGTCCAGCAAGATAATCCTGATCGTCTACATTCACAGTTCTTTATACAAGATGTTCTGCAGACTGCAGGTACAAATAATGAGTGTTAAAAGTTCATCTGATGCCGGAAGGAGAATGGTGTGAATGGGTTTTCGACTTTCGTGATCGCGAACCAATCCCCACTGTTCGGGATTAAATCGTTTCCTAGCTATTGTTGGACTTGAAGATACGCTCGGAAAAAATGTAGTTTTGCGGCGTCGGTTGTTGGATGAAGCTTAGCGAGATCAAATGAGGACTTGACAGTATGTGTGGCAACGGTTCCATTGATTGATTATCTGTCACGTAAATTAAAGAAGTGTTCTCTTAACATTTTTAACTCAAAGGACTTATCGTGGCGGAGTGGTCCCGAGTTCGGTGTGACGGTTCGGGAGTTCCTTGGGTTCGCCCTTGGTTCAGACCGTTCCTTGGGTTCGCCCTTGGTTCAGACCGTTCCTTGCCCCATTCCGTGAAGGGTTGGCCGGCCTTTTCGCCGCCGCCCAGGTGTTGCCTTGGCTCGCCCCTCTATTGGCAACCCTCTAGGGGTCGCGGATACACTATTTGTTTGGGACGTATGGCACTGTTGTGCTTGGAGAAAACTCACCCGTCCCCTGGAGTCTTCTGCTGCCTTAATCCATCCCTGTCACCGACCACCTCCTGACTGGGCTCGCCGGTGACGGTGTTCAGCTTCTGTCACCTGCTTAAATGGCGTTTGTCGGGCCCACTGGCCGATCCCGTGTGCCATGACGGCGGTTCCTCAGGTTCAATTTCGAATATGATTGGGAGGGGCGCTGATAAGGTCCCCTGCTAGGTGTAGCGCCTAATCAAGGGTTCTGACATGCAATTATTATGAAAAATCTTCAGGATGACGATGAATATAAATGAAATGTTAGAGATTTGTCTAAAATCTAATCTTAAACAACATTAGAATGTATAAACCCCATATTAAATCATATTCTCTAATCAACATGTCGAGAATAACAGCTTTGAATAACTTTTCTTTCTTTCCGAATTTAGGGCAATGATTTTCGTGTGGCCATTTTTAAAGATGGCGTCGATAATTTCAACTTCGAGATATCCATTTTTTGTGGTTTATTACGTTAATGAAAATCATCTATTCAAAATAGGAATTTCAAAAAGATTTACATATTTGAAATATATTTAGCATTTCCAGCAGCCATTTTCGAAGATGGCGCCCAAGCTAACTGTAGCACGTCTTCGATATTCAAGTACGATGTTAAGACGGTCTTCAACATAATTATTAACAATTTTTATAATTTTTGAACCATATACAGTATCTAAATTATTTTGATGGCGGCCATTTTCCAACATGGCGGCCAAAATATCTGTTTAATGGCTTCAATATTTTACTGTAAGGTTCACACAGCTCTGATTATCATACCTATCAATTTTCATAATTTTCCAACAACATGGTGAAATATACTGTACCTAGCATTCACGGCGGTCATTTTCCAATATGGCGGCCAAACTATTGAACACAGAGCTGTAGCATTTTGCCATGATGTTCATGTGGTTCCAATCATTATGTGTACCAATTTTCATAATTTTCGAAGAAGAACGTGGAATACATTGTAGCTGTAATTCCCGGCGGCCATTTTCCAAGATGGCGGCGAAAGCTCGCGCTCTACAGCAGGGGACTTTTAGTATATTTTTTGTTGTATCAAAAACAACACATGTACCAATTTTCATCTTTATGTTCAAATGTTCTAGGTCAAACCCTAAAAGTCCTGGGCTATAGCTGAATAGGTCCTTTCGTCTACCCAACATCCCCACAGAACCTCAAACATACACACTCGCAGGTCGTAAACAGCAATCCAGCCTTCACACATAGTGCCCTTTCCGCCTAAAAATTAATCTTTCACTCTAGCTACCTTGACCGCATTCCTTATCCCCTCCCCGTGCTAATCCCAGAAACCGTAGTAAAAAGAAAATATTTTAATTTGGAACGCTTTCAACAAATGGGCTTTGCCACAGCTATCCATCAAATTAAACCAAATTGGAGGGCTGCCGCGTTATAACAAGGTGAATTCTATAATGATATCAATGTTAGTAGTAGGATTTTGTGAGAGCTGGATCAAAAAAGCGGTGGAAAAGCGGTGGAATTGCGGTGGAATACGGTGCAAAAGCGGTGGAACGGCGGTGAAAATTTTTTCAATGTTAAAATTCCATAGACATTTAACATGGTTGAGAGTTCTAGATCAAAAAAGCGACGAAAACTCGGTATAGCGAGGGTGAGAGAACTAAACCAAAAGCGGTGGTTATGGTGGTTATCTGATCTATTGTGAGATAAGATATCAGAATTTATTGGTATATAAACCTTCACTTTCGGGAAACTAACATATTCGAGTAATAAAGGAATCTGAATGATGTGAGTAAATACTTTCTTTTTATTTTAGATTTAAGCTATACTAATTAAATGATATTTAATTTGAAATAGTTATGTTACGATCGTCTGTTCATTGTGATAGAATCAACTTTATCATGCCTGTATTTATCGATGCTAACTTCTTCCGTGTTAGAAATAAATGGATTCTTAAAGAGATTGCTATTTTCGTATCAGGGTGACTCCCATAATCCCCCTGGACATAATCCCCCCAAAAATTTCCCCCCGTCCAAATGGGCATAAGACAAAATCCCCCCATTTGCAGACAAAATCCCCCCAAACTGGAGACAAAATCCCTCCCAAATTGGAGACAAAATCCCCCGCTTACGGAACGAAATCCCCACCTTGGAGACGAACCCTTCAGGGGTCGTTCCTATTTTAGAGGTCGTTTTCCACAGTGGAAATTTTTTTAGTAGGATAGTAGTAAAAATAGTAGTATTCCCCCTACGAGGAAAAGCGGAACCAATGATGGAGAAAACAGTATGAATTGCCGACTAACCATAAATTTTCGCCTTTTCCAAAATATTGCTGACTAACCATAAATTTCCGCCTTTTCCAAAATATCGCTGACTAACCATAAATTTCCGCCTTTTCCAAAATATCGCTGACTAACTATAAATTTCCGCCTTTTCCAAAATATCGCTGACTAACCAAAAATTTCCGTCTTTTCCAAAATATCGCTGACTAACCCTAAATTTCAGCCTTTTCCAAAATATCGCTGACTAACCATAAATTTCCCCCTTTTCCAAAATACTGCTGATAACCATAAATTTCCGCCTTTTCCAAAATATTGCCGACTAACCAAAAATTTTCGCATTTTCCAAAATATTGCTGACTAACCATAAATTTCCGCCTTTTCCAAAATATCGCTGACTAACCATAAATTGCTGCCTTTTCCAAAATATCGCTGACTAACCATAAATTTCCGCCTTTTCCAAAATATCGCTGACTAACCATAAATGTCCTCCTTTTCCAAAATATCGCTGACTAACCATAAATTTCCACCTTTTCCAAAATATTGCTGACTAACCATAAATTTCTGCCTTTTCCAAAATATCGCTGACTAACCATAAATTTCTGCCTTTTCCAAAATACTGCTGATAACCATAAATTTCCGCCTTTTCCAAAATATTGCCGACTAACCATAAATTTCCGCCTTTTCCAAAATATTTTTGACTAACCATAAATTTCCGCCTTTTCCAAAATATTTTTGACTAACCACAAATTTCCGCCTTTTCCAAAATATCGCTGACTAACCATAAATTGCCGCCTTTTCCAGAATATCGCTGACTAACCATAAATTGCCGCCTTTTCCAAAATATTTTTGACTAACCATAAATTTCCGCCTTTTCCAAAATATCGCTGACTAACCATAAATTTCCGCCTTTTCTCAAAATATTGCTGACTAACCATAAAATGCCGCCTTTTCCAAAATATTGGAATTTTGGAAATAAGTTAAAACAAAATCAGTAGTTTACTTCTTTTGGTTTAGGAACATTGTTTGCAATACCTTTCACTCTTGTGAATTATACTTTTGCATTATTATTAAAGATAATCTTTGGATTTGGGCTTCCGTTTACCTTTACTTCTAAATGCCTATTATCTGGGGGATTTTCAATAAAATGATCCTTTCGGTTGAACAGTTTTCCTTTTGGGGGATTTTGTCCTGGACGTTTTCTCTGGGGGGATTTTGTACAAACACGTCTAAAATCGGGGGGAAAAAGTCTTGGCAAATCCAAAATAGGGGGATTTTGTCCGGGGGGATTATGTCCAGGGGGATTATGTACGAGACCCTTCGTATCAGAGACGTGTGAAAGTCAAGTCTGGACAATTAAACCACCAATCCCCTTTAACGACCTTTCTTATGAGGATAAAAGACAATGTAGATGGTTAGAGAGGAATATCTGTGACATACATTGGTGTGAAGGTAATCACGAATACAACAATCAGCAGGAGATAGTGGAAGCAATCCAAAAAAGGTCGACGCAATTTTACGCGAAAGGGTTGGAGAAGTGCGAATATCTGTCGAACTATTTAAATCTGAATGTAGTCAATATTGAAGACCTAGGATGTCCCAAATTTTCATCATTGAAATACAGGACACCGCAAGGTTGCTCTTTCCATCGTGACCCTAACAACTGTCCATCTGTAAAAGCTACAAAACTTCCATCTTGGTTTCTTGAACAAAACTGTACCAACATAGATTGTAAATAAAAACGTTGGATTTTGTAAAAATGAGTCATTGCTTAAAATGGACTTCAGCTTCCAATGTCGATAATTTAGGTTTATTTTATACGCAAACAATATTTTCACCCAACTCGAGTGTTGAGTGACTAGAAATTTAGTATAAAAGGGGTTACAATTTAAATTTTCTATATCTCGAGAGGTTGTGGAATATTTAGATAGGAAATGAAAATTAAAATACCCTTCATTTTATACTGTTTATTTTCATCTTGAAAGAATTTCTTTTCATCGAATCTTTTTGCATGGGGTTTTAATTTCTACTCTCAACAACTTGGGTGATTTATTAAATTCAATGCTGGTTATATTTAATCCCACACTGTTCTATTGATTCAATATTTCAACTTCTAATGTTGATAATTTAGGTTTATTTTATACGCAAACAATATTTTCACCCAACTCGAGTGTTGAGTGACTAGAAATTTAGTATAAAAAGGGGTTACAATTTATATTTTCTACATTGTCTTCTTCTATTTCAACCAAGTAAAACTCCCTTCTAATTGATAGTAATAAACAATGGCGGAACAAGTTGATATGAGTAAGACCGTTTCAATACTTAGATTTTCAGTAATAAGGACCAAAATTGATGGAAGACCTGAGATAACCCATTTTCTTTCAGAATGTTGGAAATAATAGTAAAAAAATACAGAAACTGGTTTTGTCGGGAAACCGTAGTGGAAGAGAAGAAGGGTTATATTGATGTTCATTTAGCTACGCACGTATCAATCGAAAAAATATATATGAGAGGATTGGACCTATATCCAAACATTTTATTCAAGTAAGATTCTTTTGGTTTATTAATATAATAACCGGCTGGACAAGGAGTTAAATGTTTTCTCTCTCTCTACAGATTGTGGCCAGAGTTGTTTGTGTTGATGACAGAGAGGATGAAGAGTGTGAAAATTTTCTCACGTTTTTAAAGACGAGTGACGATGTCCAACCTACTATCCCGGGTCAACAAACACCCCTGCTCAACCTACCATCCTCGACCAACCAACATCCCCTGACGACTCCACCACCCATACACGCAATACAAACGCGAGAATGGGTGATAAAAGGAGAAGACCCGAAAGTAAAGAAAAATCAAAAAAATTAAAAACTGTATTTGAATATAGCGACTTAGAAAATATTATAGCATCTGAAATTTTGATTAAAGAAATGAACAAATAAAACACGAATAAATAAAATTCAAAAATTAATATTATAAAGTATTCTGGTTTTTCCCCCACATATTCTCAAACACTCCAATCAGTTTTCACACCACCACCGCAATAATCAATATCTTATCAAATTATGAGTATAAAAAGACCAAACACAGAGCTCTGAATTGGTAAAATTTCATTTGGAGATTTATTAATTTACTATAAACATATCGTAAACTTTTCACCCCAGCTAACAATAGCAATACAGTTAACCTTGCATATGCATTTGTATCCAGACTTATAATCAGAGTATCCGGTTAATTTTTACACCAACAGGAACGAATCAATAACGTTCTCCGAAACTGACAATAATTCGGACACGCCTTCCTGCCCTATGTGCTGTAGTGAGAGTGGTAGATTGAATTCACCCATTACTTTAGAAGCCGTCGTTAGACGAAACAACTTAAGACGAATTGAAAAATTTGTTGCTATCGGATGGGATAAAGATTACGGTAAATCTGAAAGGACTACAGATCCCGAAACGGGGGATTTACTAATAAACCCCACACCGAATGAAGTCCATAATGTAGCCAATGGTGAAGGTTATATATTGCAATACGTTAATGGCCCTAATATAAATTTTGGTTTGAAACACTTAGCGATGTACAGATTACTAACTTCTACAGTGCAATTACCCGCAGGGTCATTAATTGACATGTTTGCTAGACAGTTTCCGTGTATCATAAATAAGAAGGTTCATCAATTCGAATTGAAAGAATTTGCGGGGGATACTATACTCGTATTTCCCGTACACCTCACACCGCACAAAATGTACGGAATGCCAACCCCAAATATTTGCCATTTAGGGAGTTGTCATCCCCGCAATGAGGAGGAATGCAAATTTCGCACCTTTTATTACGGTGGATACGAATTTCATTGTCCATACCAGTACTTAAGAGTTCTGAACTTAGCTCTTCATATGTGTATATTTATGGTATATAAAACTAACAAAACCGTAAGGAAAAATTATAGTGATGAAAACGACATAGCTACGCATTATATATTGAAGGCCCTGCAGATTTGCAGGTTAGCCGAGTGTCTGTGTGATAATACTCACAGTTTATTGTTTTACGAAGTTCATTATCACATGAGATCCAATGACGTGAATAATAATTTCGTGAATAAGTATTTCGCAGACTTTCTTTAATTATAAAACGTTTGTAAGTTCTACATTTTGTAGGCGAATGATAATGTTAAATGCTAAACAATATTTGTAGAATCTCGAATAAAAAGAAAATGTTTGAATGATATGGGCTTTAAATTATTTTAAGTAGGTTTAATATAATTAATATTTTAAACCCTGTTCAAATATTTCTTAATTTAGTTCAAACATTCACGATTTCCGTTCAAAGTTTCACTATTTATGTTCAACTATTTCCGTTCAAAGTTTCACTATTTATGTTCAAAGTTTCACTCTTTCTGTTCAAAGTTTCACTCTTTTTGTTCAAAGTTTCACTCTTTTTGTTCAAAGTTTCACTCTTTTTGTTCAAAGTTTCACTCTTTTTGTTCCAAGTTTCACTCTTTTTGTTCAAAGTTTCACTCTTTCTGTTCAAAGTTTCACTCTTTTTGTTCAAAGTTTCACTCTTTTTGTTCAAAGTTTCACTCTTTTTGTTCCAAGTTTCACTCTTTTTGTTCAAAGTTTCACTCTTTTTGTTCAAAGTTTCACTCTTTTTGTTCAAAGTTTCACTCTTTTTGTTCCAAGTTTCACTCTTTCTGTTCAAAGTTTCACTCTTTCTGTTCAAAGTTTCACTCTTTCTGTTCAAAGTTTCACTCTTTCTGTTCAAAGTTTCACTCTTTTTGTTCAAAGTTTCACTCTTTTTGTTCAAAGTTTCACTCTTTTTGTTCCAAGTTTCACTCTTTTTGTTCCAAGTTTCACTCTTTTTGTTCAAAGTTTCACTCTTTTTGTTCCAAGTTTCACTCTTTCTGTTCAAAGTTTCACTCTTTCTGTTCAAAGTTTCACTCTTTCTGTTCAAGCTAAGTTCAGAACTCTTAAGTACTGGTATGGACAATGAAATTCGTATCCACCGTAATAAAAGGTGCGAAATTTGCATTCCTCCTCATTGCGGGGATGACAACTCCCTAAATGGCAAATATTTGGGGTTGGCATTCCGTACATTTTGTGCGGTGTGAGGTGTACGGGAAATACGAGTATAGTATCCCCCGCAAATTCTTTCAATTCGAATTGATGAACCTTCTTATTTATGATACACGGAAACTGTCTAGCAAACATGTCAATTAATGACCCTGCGGGTAATTGCACTGTAGAAGTTAGTAATCTGTACATCGCTAAGTGTTTCAAACCAAAATTTATATTAGGGCCATTAACGTATTGCAATATATAACCTTCACCATCGGCTACATTATAGACTTCATTCGGTGTGGGGTTTATTAGTAAATCCCCCGTTTCGGGATCTGTAGTCCTTTCGGATTTTCCGTAATCTTTATCCCATCCGATAGCAGCAAATTTTTCAATTCCTCTTAAGTTGTTTCGTCTAACGACGGCTTCTAAAGTAATGAGTGAATTCATTCTACCGTCCTCACTACAGCAGATAGGGCAGGAAGGTGTGTCCGGCGTATTGTCAGTTTCGGAGAACGCTATTGATTCGTTCCTGTTGGTGTAAAAATTAACCGGATACAAATGCGCATGGAAGGGTTAACTATATTGTTAAGTTTCACGGCGCCCTTTAAAAATATTTTGTTTCTGGGGTTATACACGATACGGTCCAAGTTGTTCCAAATTATTCCTTCGGTAATACACCGGAACTGTAAAACAGAAAATCTAGTTTTAAAAGTGTTCAAGGTGGTTTTTAAATCGCGCAAAGAAAATTTTAAGCACCGCCCTACTTCATTCGCAACACCGATATACAATAGTATATAGTAGGTCATCTAATATAACTAGGTTCCTCACACTAGAATCTAGGATGCCCACATCTAATGGAGTTCCAAGTTTGGTGTATGGGATTGTATAACGCTAAATATGCCGTATAACACCAAATTATTCTTTCGGGAGTGGGTGAAATACACATATCCTTATGTTTAATGAATTCCCCCCACGAAAACACACTTCCCACATCCGGTGACCCCGGCTATGGGTGTTGCATACTTAAATCCATATCGACAAATGGTAGAGAATTTAATTTAAATACATCTAAAGAGAACTTGAGAATTGTACTTACATTTTAAATTTCGGACCTGGATCGTTACTTCGAGGAAGGTTAAAGAGTTGTAGAATGCCTTATCCTCAAACTGTCTACATCTTTTATACTGTATTGTCACGTGAACTCCTAGGGTATGATTGGATACTAACCACGTCAACGTGGCGTTCTTCTAAAATATGATAGGATTATCGCGATGTTCTGCCATGTAGAGTCAACATGGCGTTCAAAACCCCGAGCCATGACAAGGCTTAGCGATGCGTTCAATTTTCAACTTCAATATCGGAGATAGTATGTGTTCGTATTTACACTTAATTTGCATTCTAAAACATTGTAGGTTGCGAAATTCATGGTTTCTCCTGTCCTCGAGAGGAATCAGGTACACTGTCGTATCTGAAAACTGTACTCTCTTTTTACCGTCTACTTTCATGCTTCCCGCTTACTTCGTTAATAAGTCTTTCATATGCTATGACATCTAGTCTTAAGCCTAACTTCCCAAACACGTGACGTGGGTTTCAACCACCATAATTCAAGCCAATTTAAGATATTGCCGAAATATAGGGAATTTTCAAAGATATATAATTAATTATTTTCTTTGGCAGATATTTACAATATCATAAGTTAGAACGTTATAAACTGATTCGAGTACGAATTATTGTATGCATTAATTATTATTACACTTTGAAATCCCGCATGCATTTACTTTAACTCGCCTCAAAATCGTAGTATATAAGGAAGTCAAATCCTATATTATAATAACAAGATAAAATCCCTATCAGCGGATCCCTTATCATTGAGACCATGCGTTTAATATTTTCTTCGAAAAATAAGATAAGACACGCCAACGGGAATAGATAACCTTATCTCAAGTGTTCAACATGAGATTACATGCCATCATGAGATTATACGCCAAGTCTGACATCATGGATTTCACGCCAATTTCCCCCGCCAGTTCACGCCAAGGCTGACATCACGAGCTTCACGCCAATTCCCCCTATCAGTTCACGCCAAGTCTGACATCACGAGTTTCACGCCAATTTTCCCCTATCAGTTCACGCCAATTTTCCCCTATCAGTTCACGCCAATTCTCCCCTATCAGTTCACGCCAATTTCCCCCCGCCAGCCCACGCCACTGGGCCAGCTCCGACATAATGTTACTACTAATGGTGTATTAAAACAAGTTTTTCGCTGTCTTCTTCAACATAGAACTTTGCATTACCACCCAACCACTGCCGCTAAGATAGTTTATGCTTGCTGTATTTTGCATAATATGCGTAGACAGCAAGATCATCAGCCTGAAGATGATGAGTTCAGTGACACAGACAGTGACACGGATGATGAGGATTTAACCCTTAGGCAATTGCGTGAGAGGAGGATTAGACGTGTAAGAAGGAATCAAGTAGTCGATGTTCCAGAGTATCAACCACAGCTAAATGACAATTTTTTGCGACCCGGACAATTAACTAGACAATGCATAGTTAGGAGATTCATGATTAGATAAAATGGAAATGGGAAATATTTTTTATGTAATTTTATTTTATGAAATGACCATATAAACGCATGGTTTACAAAGTAAGAAAACTGAAACATTTTCGTGATTCAATAAATTTTTAAACAAAGAGATCAAATTTATTAAAATAATACTAGTTTCAATTTATTGAAAAAAATCGTTCATTTGTTAGTCAAATGCAGAGAGAATTCTTATCAAATCAATGACTAGGTTTTTTTAAAAACAAAGCATTTGACTCGTAGGAATAAGGAAAATATTTTGTACCCGTATTTATCACATTAGTTGGACAATTAAATAACCTAAGTTAAATGTTAGGCTTATAACAAATAACCAAAATTAAACTTTTAAAAAATAAACAAACTTTTAAGAACAGCAGGACGGTACTGTGAAATGGTTTAAAAACCCTTATTTCCTACAAAATTGCTTATGGCTGTAGAAATATTTGTTAATGACAAAGCAGCATCATTCCAAGCTTGGGCTTTCATTTTTTCCACATTTAATTTTTCTTGTTCTACAGCGACCCTTTTAAGTAGAGCTATCTCAATATTTTTCAAAGCATCAACCTTTTCTTGACTAATTTTCTTAAAAGCGTCCACCTTTTCTTGACTAATTTTTTCAAAGCGTCCACCTTTTCTTGATTCATTTTTTTCAAAGCTTCCACCTTTTCTTCATTCATTTTTTTTCAAAGCCTCAAGTTTGCTTTCTTTCAAATTGCTTAAAACGTCGGTTGCTTTTTCAACATACGATTTTTCCTGAGTGAGTTTCCTTCCTAGAAAAAGTGAAAATATTTTAATATCTAATATAAATTACGGGTTTATCTTTTAAAATTTAAACTACCAACTCTTTTTTGCTTGAAACGAACTATTATATTTAGTCGTTGGTTTACGGGCTTGGGAATTCGAAAAACCCGCTACTTGTTCCACAGGGTTTTTGATATTTTCGTCTGACAAAAATATTATACATAATATAAGACAAATATTCACTGAGATTAATTCAAGGAGAAACTTACCAATATGTTCTGTCTCTTCTTGAAGACAGTCATTTTCATTTAAAATCGTAAACTCTCCCATATTCTCGCAGCCCGCGAGAATATATCCTTCCTCTTGAAAAGTTTCGGCTATGGGTTGGAATGTGGAGGAACAACTTGCAGATGTTGACGATTTTAGTAGCAAATCATTGAGCTCGCAAGATGTTTGCTTGCTTTAGCCATTAACAAATCCTTTATTAGGTGCAATTCCATTGGCTGTTTTGATTGTACCTTCATTATTTCTCCCGCTGAGCTCTGAAGGTATTGGAGCGACCTATTGATAATAAGTTAAAAATTAATCGGTGAAAATTAAAATACAAAGATGTATCAAAAGATTGCATACCAAACCTTCGTTGATAACACCTAACGGTGGTATCCCGGCTTCACCAATAAATGGGTTTCCTTCTATCACTACATCACCAATAATAGCCGCTAATCTAACTTCTAAAGGTGACAAATCAACGTCTTCCCTCTCTCCTCCCCCAGTTTTCTTCTTCTTCCCATTTGATATTTTAGTTTTGGTTTCGCTTTTCCAGCTAGTCCAACACTAAAGATCATTATAACATAAAATAATGAAAATTAAACCTTAAAGGTAATCAAAGCCTCGATTATCGAAGACAATCTTAAACGTCCATTCATGGCAACATTTAAATGATTAAATTTTGAATGCCGTATCTCGTAGCAAATGTATCAATGAACGTCAAGAATAACAAATAAATTACTTACCTTTTTCCATTTAGGCACGTCTTTTGCAGCACCACTTTCATCACTGTTTAACTGATTATTAAGCTCTTCCCAGAGTCGATCGTGGATTTGTTTTGTGAACGTGGCTGTGAATCGGCCACTTACCAATTCGGGATGCAACTCCATGAAATCTAACATTTTCTCCATTTGCCTATTAGATGCTTTTCCTACTCTTTTGGCCATATTTGATATACAAATTTATAATTTGGTGCTAACATAAAAAGGAGAGAACTTTGAGGAGTTGCTTAAGCCTTGGTCATTTCTCATAACAAACTTGCTAATATGAGGAACGAAACTTGAATTTAAGGAGACAAGTGAATGATTTTCAACGTAGAAGTACTTACGGGTCGTTAATAATGGCATATAAAAGTAAATTATAGAAAAAATAATTACTAAATAAAAAATCAAGGGAAACACCCTACACCGAGCGTGAAAAGAAGAGCCACAAACCTGCACAAACTAAGCAGACAGACAAGCAGTCTACAACTCAACGCTTACAAACACATAATACGCGACTCGTTATTGGTTGAGAAAACCGGATATTCGTCAGACTATTACTTTTATACGCCTCTCCTTATGAAGTGTACGGAGAGGATTTCTCATAAGGAGAGCGGGAGTAGAATACCAATTTTCGGTGTTGCCCGTAGAGAATCCTTAAGTCTTGAATAAGGATTTCTCCTTTAACAAAAAATCCTTATTTTTAAGGACAGTTCCAGAATCGGACCCCAGTGTCCCTAAAACGCCGGTCAACAGCCTCGAGTGTTCGTCTATCCGGTACGCGACGTTGCGGAAATTGTTCCTGATATTGTCTCCGTGCCTCCATAGAATTACCATACATAGGATGCATAACCGCATATTCTGCATTAGTGTACGCCATTATGTCACTACCGGAGGTTTAAGCGGCTCTGTGACTTTGTGCATAACAGCATCGTACTTTATACCAAGTTACCAACATAACGCAATTTTTACGATCTGAGTAAAACCTTTTTGTGTCTGATTGTTTTACGTTCGCGTAAAAATCTTATCTGGCCTATGCTACATTTTCTTGGAGGTGGTTTGCACAAGGAGGAGTATTCAGAAAGTGCGAGCTCTTAACCATGCAGATTATCTTAGACGCGCCTATTGTTTGGGGCTAGAATTGAAAACCATTACAATGACCATGAATGGCATCAGATTAACCCACATGTAACAACTGTTAGGAGTCACCAAGTTCAATTTAGTTTAAATGTGTGATGCGGAATTGTCGGCACACATTTATTAGGGCCTCATTTTCTACCACCCAGACTTAATGGCGAGGCATAATCTCGAGTTTTTAAGAGAGACTTTACCGCAAGTACTTGAGGACATACCGTTAGCATTGCTACGTGACATGTGGTTCATGAACGACGGAGCACCACCACACTTCAGCCGTATGGTGCGAGAACATCTCGACGCTACATTTCCTTTGAGGTGGATTGCACGGCAGGACCAGTTGCGTGGCCTGCGAGACCTCCTGATTTGAATCCGTGTGGTTTCTACCTTTCGTGTCATATCAAGGACTTGGTGTACAAGAGCGAAGTCCGTGATGTGGACGACTTGCGACAACGAATACTTGATGGGTGTGAAACAATTCGAACCACACCAGGCATCTTTCAACATGTCCAAGAGTCGTTCAATGACGGGCACATGTTTGCATTAATGCTAATGGTGGGCATTTTGAACAATACCTGTAAAATTGCTGCTAACTTTGTATATGTACGAATAAATGATACATTAACTGGAAACCCTTCTTTGTTTGTCACTTTGAACCAACTTTTATTGACCAGTCCTTGCACACTTCTACCTTTTATAATACGCTTCTGCTGGAATATGGCTCATTAGAATTCTAAGATGGGAGGGTATTGGAATTGTCTAAACAAGATGAGCAAGCTGATATGTCTTACTCCACATTTGTGACATTTTTCACGTTTTGGGGGTCAATGTTTGGGGGCCCGTACCTCCGAAACTAAGCGTAGTAGACCCCATGTTCTTTGACACTTTTCACTCAGTTTGACCCAAAGAACACACCCTTTAATTTATGACATGCTTATCAGAAACACCCTGTATATATTTTTAAATATATTTCCGAACATGTTTTAAACACAACATACACATTGTTTATTCCTAAAAGAAAAAGGATTTAGGTTCATTATTATTAATTCCGACGTTAGGAGGAATGGTTTAAATTATTGGTGGACCGAGCGATAATTCCTTAATTGGAAAATATCTGCTCTTGCGTCTTTGCAAGGTCATGTCTTGTTTTTTCAATGTTTTCTGTTTGTGTGTTGCCTTGGTTAGCTTATCTAATCATATAAGACAGGTCATTAAAAACTTAATAAGGGGTACTTATTAGTAACATTTAAAAGTCGTGATACATTCGCCTAGTGCACTGCATTTTGCGTTAGAGCGAATCATACTATGTTTCTTCATATTGAAGGTATTGGCCTATTTTTATCGTCAATGTCCTTTTACAAACATTGTAAAAAACCGATTTTTTTAATTCACTTATACTACTCAATGAAAGACTAACAGTTTTCTAATAGCTGTTTTGTTTGAAGGATCATTTTTCTCTGAATTTTAGCAGTTAATTCCATAATGAGGAAAGTAGTCTTTGTAAATTGCTGTGCTTGGAGTCAATTGAGTCACCAAAAGTGTAAATAATCACGACAATGAAACAGACAGAATGTTAAACTTGTTTTGTTATGGGTCTTAACTTTCCATTAATATAGCCGAAACAAACCATCTTTAACATTCATTCATTCTACTTCATAATGGCGATTATTTACGATTTTCTACCAATTCAATTAACTTCTAGCGCCGCACTTTACTAAGACTTCTCTCCTCATCCTGGAGTTAACCTCAATAAAAAAACAAAAACAATCCTGATTGCAATCAAACAAGAGATGTTATTAAATCCAAACTTGTTATACAGTTCCGCTGTTCATTCTTTTATTCATCTCAGACATAGATATTATGAATGCATCAGTCGGTTTTGTGGCTTCAATTGAAGGAACTGCATTTGGGAGTTTCTTTATTATTTCTACCAAAGCAATTCAGAGAAAAACGATAAGGCAAACGAAGTGCTATTAGAAAACTATTATTCTTATATTGATAGAACAAGACATTATCTAGCAAAAGACGGAAGTGCCGGTATTATCTTTTTATGGCATCATTGCTCGTTCCACCGATAAATTTAAAACATTGTTTCCTAACGTTGGGAGTATTTGGAAAATATACATCCATTTCTGTGTTTCTGCAAAACCAATGTTCAACAATCAAGCATTTTACGTTCGTGCCAAAGAGTAGATTTTCCCGCCATCTGCGTATTGCTGTTGGAAATAAAATATTTAGTTGTTATCGCGCAAGTCAGGGATTCACTTTTCCTCATTCGTTCTATATCCCACTCTAGTAAACAGATCTTCAGGCTGATGTATAAACTAGAATGTAAAAACCTCATACTCAATTATATACCTATTACAGATGTTGAGAATTAAAGCTTTGAATGACTTATCTTTCTTTTAGAATTTAGGGTAATCATTTGCTAGTGGCCATTTTTAAAGATGACGAATAATATCAATGTCATGACAGCATGAACTATTAAAACGTTAATATTAGGTAATGATAACTAAGATCTCATGTCACAGTTAAAAACTGTCGATTCTTATCTAACTTCATTATCTTAGCACATTTTCTTTTCTTTTCATTTCGGTTGGCATTTTTACCATAACTTTGTTGTTATGGCAAATATAATTTATTTTTCGCTTTAATATATATGTATGCATGTATAATAAGGCTAGGCGAATACTACTGCTATTTTACTATCGAGACGAATATCAATTACCCTGTAAATTACTTAAAGAATATAGAAGCGAATAATGGTTTTTGAATCGAATATCGGAAAATTACTAGGCTTAATGAAATGAAGCCTTATCGAATACTCGTCGTATACTAAGACCTAATATTAATTACTAGCCGTTACCCGCGGCGTCGCTCGCGTGTAATTAGAACTTCCATCTAAAATGATATAAAGAATGTGTAGATTTTACTGATGACTAATATTTTTGTAGCACCCTAGGAGCGAAGGCACTCGGCACAGTCCGTCAGCCCGTCGGGATATTTTTTATTACTTTTCACGCGGACATTATTCCATAAAGAAGGGTTTTTAAGTTTTTGGCCGCCATTTAAAAAGATGGCAACAAATCTAACCCAAAAGACCTTTCAGCCCGTCTATAGGTTAAAGGAAACCATTGTACTAAATATTTGTGAAATCGGTTGAAACGCGCGGACTTTATTGCATAGAGAATATTTTCTTACATTTCTGGGCGCCATTTTAAAAGATGGCGAAAAATCTAACCCGAAAGACCATTCAGCCCGTCTCAAGGTTAAAGCAAACCAGTGTACTAAATATTTGTGAAATCGGTTGAAACGCGCGTACTTAATTGCATAGAAAATATATTTTACATTTCTGGGCGCCATTTTTCAAGATGGCGGCGGATTGGAAAAATCTTTCTTAGTACGCGCCTACTACTTATGAGTAACGTTCCTGCAAATTTTCAGCCTTCTAGGGCAAGCGGTTTGGGCTGGGCGTTGATTATCAGTCAGTCTGTCAGTCAGTCAGTCAGTCAGTCAGTCAGTCAGGACTTTGATTTATATAGATATAGATACAGGAATAAATTTTACCAGTTTTTGGTACTGAGAAGTAGTTATTTTTATTAAATCTTTACCCTAACATTTGGTTATGGTTGTGTCTATTGTATATCATATTTTCCCAGTCCAAGGACTTCTATTCACGATCGAGTATGTTTACTAAATTAAAATTGTTGGTAATTATTTTCAAGAAAATATTTTTATTCGAAAGTGAATAACTTTTCTTTTAGTAAACTATATTTATAATAGTTTAAACTTGACTTCATTACCTATTTTGGTACTTAAAAGAGTAAACCATTAAAATTTTCTAAAGAAATATCACGTTTATAGGAACTGTGGATTATCGGAGGAAGAAAGTAAATTTAATTTTCCTAATTGCCCTCCTACTAATAATTGGGTTTTTGCTTTGGAAGAGCTTCTATATTTTAATTTCTATCAATCGGACAGAAACAAGAGATAGTGGGAAAAACAAACAATACGAGTGAATTTTATCAATTGACTGAGTATTCAAATTTTTCAATTTTACTTTAATCACTTTCTTTATTAAATCCTTAATCAAATGATCTATCTTTCGATCGATGTATTTCCTCTAAATTAATATAAAAAATTACAAATCTACACTTTTTCAAGAACAATTACATTTTTTAATAAAATTTTTTTTTAATAAAATTTTTATTTTTATGTAAGTGACGATTCTCATTAACTTAAAGGAACCTTGACGAACATCGCAATAAGAGGATTTTATCGGTTATAAGTTGCTGAGAAGACTGATGTTGAAGAAAATGCGAAAAACGATTCCTATCTGAATTTCCTATCCGTTTGAAGTCGATTTATTGTCGGTACAGGTGGTTGGTAGTCCGAATCGGTTAATTGCCCGTAAACGTCTTCAAACCACCTTAAGTTGGATATTCAACTCAAACCACGACGTAGAATGCCCAGCACCAAAAAACAGTCGGGCCGAAAGCAAATCTGATCAATCGGCCCGATAGAGTTTTAGGACTGTCGGTCCAAAATACTTCATGTCCAGTCCATTGAGTAGTCGATAAGCAATCGGATTAGAATCAAGCGGGCTTAAAAAATACTCAAAACTAACTTGTCTACCGACAGGCGGAATATTGGATTACCGTGACTAAACCGACTCAAAACTGATCAATCGTTCAGCAGTCAGAGAGAAAGATGTGCGTCACTAAACCTACTAAATATATTTCCTGCATGGTATTTATTGGGCGCGTCACCACCCCGACTTGAAACCTTTTCGATGTAAAAAACGTGGTAGGGGTTTATACACTGCCGTCTAAGCACATATTAATAAAAAATGTCTTAGTGGACAAAGACTAGAGAAAGTAAATGATAAGAGAACAAAATGGAATGACCGAAGTACAGATATCTGAGAGAGCGGTTTTTCTCTTAGATAAGACTTCATACTGCACTTAATGTATAAGGGTGGTTTTTTGATTGGATGTAACTTTTTTCCTATCATGGTTACTGCTTTGAAAAACATCCACTGAACTAAATTTCAGACCCTTAATATGTGGTTAAAATTTCAAAGAGATCCCTCCATTAGTTTTTGCTAAGGGTGGTTTTCATTTCCATAAAAAAAGTTCAGTCATTTTGGCAAAAAAAGGAAATTTTCCCATAGGAATAACATGTTAAATGTTTGCTGTGATGGCCAAAGTGACTCGACCATTTTTTAAAGACTATTTATTCGATAGGTTTGAAAATAGTTTTAAATGAAAGGTTGAACATTAAACTGGTGCCTTTCGAAGTTTTATTGAAAACAATTAATATTAAGTATTACATTTTGTACTTTTAAGCACATACTTAAACGTACGACCTTTTATTCTGTTGGACTTACGTGGTTTCATCCTAGCTAAAATCATAGAGAAACTTACTGTTGGACTTACGCTGTTTTACCGCTAATAGAGCGAAGTTTTTTGTCGTCCGCTCTGCCTATGCAGTATGCTCGAGCTTAAGGCGAATTTTTTCACTTTTCATATAAAAGAAGGGGTTAATTAGTCCTAATTTTATTTTATTCTCATAAGTTAAACTTCATTATAATTTAATACAAAAGAATTTGAAGTTAGGATTTAGCCAGTAATTTTTTAATTCACTGATTTCACTAAGCCTCGGTCAAAAGTTAAAGAGAGCTGAGCTGATTGTATGTAGAGAGTAGAGACCAATTGGCCGTGTTGCGTTCGTTTTAAGGTGTTTCACCTGGTGCCATCGGCCAACGATAGCCGCTAATTAGGTAATTTGTTTAAATTAAATCAATTTTTGTTGTTTAAAGTAGATCAATGCAAACTACGCACAAGGGTTCGTTCCCTGGTTTCTCGACTGGTGCCGTCAGGCAACGGTTACCGCTACGAAGATACGTTTTTTACTGTTAAAATAAATGATAGATTCAATCACACTATCACTAAACCCGGTCACCAAATCAACCAATATTTTTAATTCAGGTCCTTCCAATCATTTGTACTAGGTAGCAATTAAATTATTAATTATTTTGCGCCCATTCTAACGTTACCTAAGAAAACAATAAACAATGGCCAGATTGCCAACGATAAACGCTACAGAGATTATATCTGGTGCAACCGGTCAACGGTAACCACTGCGCAGATCATTTTGTTTGTTTAAATTAGTGGTAAAATAATTGATAGATTAAATCACACGATCACTAAACCCTGTTAACGAACCAGTTTTTATCCCGGCTCTTGCAATCATTTTTATTAGGTAACAGTTACGTTTTTAGTTACTGTTTTTAATTACTATTTATAACCGCTATTTAGAATAAACGTTTTTGTTTAAATTAGATACATTTTTGATGTGAAAAGTAGATTAATTCAAACTACGCAGAAGGGTTCATTTCCTGGTTTCTAGACAATGGTTACCGCTAAGAAGATACGTTTTTTGCTGGCAAAATGAATGATAGATTCAATCACACTCTCACTAATTCCTGTCATCAAATCAATATTTTTAATTCAGCCTCTTCCAAGCACGAAATTACAAATTAAAGGGATGTACAGTTTGCTAATTAATTAATATAAATTTTGGATAATGATGTAACTCACTATCATTATTAAATTTCTGAAGAGAGGGAAAAAGGTTGAAATTAATGTTTTTTAAATTTAAAAAGCAAATTTGGCTCAGAAAAAACCCAGCGCCAGAAGAATGTCTTATAAAATTTTCACAAGATGATTCGTTCAAGAATGTCTAGAATTAAGTCGCATCATGAGTGAATAATATGTTAGCTCCCTATAAGTTACTCAGGCAATTCATTTTTATACTCCAGCGTTTTCACCAGCTCCGCCGGCTTCCCAATTATATGCGACGCCATGCGTCCGCCATGTGAACGAAAATCTTATTTACGCTTCTTTCCGGTTTTTCCCCGGAAGCGCGTGTAGTGGAAGCCAGCCAATGATATCGGAGCTCTCAAAGCAGCCGAATATTTCGCTCAGTAGCCTCGTTTAAGAAAATAGTTAAGAGATCAGTGACAGTGGATTGGATTTAGCTCAGTTGTATAATTTTCTGGTTTCAAATCACAATAACAACTCTTATCTCTAGAATTCTTTATCAATATCGGTAAATTGCATTGAGTTCCTGCATTTTTTGTCTCAGTACTGACACAAACGCCATGATTTAATGTTAAATTGTTAAAACATAAGCATTCACGACTAAAACACTCCCTTGGTGAAAAAGCAGCCGACGACTCGAGGTCGAGGAGTACGAGTGGGATTTTTTTTTCGACAAGAGAAAGCGCAACATTCGGATTTTTTTCCCGCGCGGGTGAAATGAGAAGAAATCGCTGGATACATTACGCCTAAGGAGCCTGAGTAACTTATAGGGAGCTATCATATTATTCACTCATGGTCGCATAGAAGTAATAAATATTTCACCTAAATCAGCCGACTTGGCCAGGCATTGCATAGTCCACTCGATCCAGGCTCACGGACGCTGCTCTGCATCTTGCGTAGTGATACGCGTGATCTAGTGGGCTATGGGCAGGGTAAACAAATACGGGGCTGCCAGGCTGTTTCTTACACAATAATGATGACCATTATACTTTATGAGAAATGCTTCCTTGTCCAGTGTGGGAAATAAGGCGGTGGCACAGGGCAAATTAAACCACGGGACCACTAAGAAAATTCAAGGGTAACCAGAGTCCAGACATTAACTCAAAAAGTTTAATTGTCCAATTAATAAATTTAGCAGACGACGTGACCTGGTCAATTATTATTATATAGCGCGAGCGACTTGCGTCCATGAGCGCGGATCGAGTGGTCTATGCTGTCAGGCAGAAACTTTGTCTCAGTTAGACTGCTACAAGGAAAACCGAAAACCAGTAACATAAGTCCAAGTCAGTCATCTGAAAGACTCAAAACGATGACTCTGATTCTTCTCAATTTGAAATATCAGTAGAAATGATTCTAGATAATTCTTAGAGTTATTTTAAATATTTTAATACTCAAAGCCAGGGGATAAAGAAAGGCCAAAATAATTTTAGTATGAAAATTTGATGTTTTCAGTGATAAATTAATCTCATTGGTGATAACTGATTAACTGGTACCTGAAAGCATTAGTCACTAACTAGCAATATTAGGTCTCTTATGCTTAAGCTCCCTATATTTATGTTTGTGCTTCGTGCAGATTTTAAAAATGCAACAGTTTCTTAACAATCTTAATTAAAATGAGGACTGAAGGAACAGATATTAATAAAAAATGTCTTCCTGGACAAAGACTAGAAAAAGTAAATGATAGGAGAACAAAATGGAATGACCGAAGTAACAGATATTATTTTTTTTTCAGTTTAAAGACATGATTATAAAACATCAATTATTTAAAAAAATACTTATCTTCGTTTTTTTCACCAAAATTACATTTGCCCAAAAATTTTGAATCATGAAATTTTCCCTTCTTTTCAAAATGGTTCGTGTCAAATCTTTACTATATAACAGATACATGCGACATCGTTTATATTTAAAGGTAGATTTCCAGTGTAGGCCATGATAGAAACAGTTCCTCGTTAGTGATATTTAAATGGATGCAGCTTTTAATTTGAACTACAATACGTTTTAATACTGGAAACTAAGCCCAATAGTGAAATAAATACACAGACAACCATTTGTCGGTGTCCATTTACGTGTTTCGTGTTATACGTTTGCTCTACAATGTGTTCCTCATAAATTGCAACTCGAAGTCGTACCAAACTAATTCAATCACAACATTAAAAACAGTTCTCACGCACTCAATAATATACAAAAGGTTTTTTGTTAATTATATCTTTTATCCAAATTTTAATGATTGATTTATAAAACATTTTAAATCGTCGACCCAATAAATGGGACCCAATCGAATCGTGGCCGTTTTCTCTTAAGTTCAAAAAGAGGAACCTTTAAAAATAAACCATATCCATACTCGGATATTTATTCTAATCCTTTTCATTCGAAAACTGTTAATACCAAAAAGGATATATAGAATGAATAATCTGTCTTTCGAAAACAATGTAATTTTGGTGAAAAAAACAAAGAAAATTATTTTTTTTTTAAAATAATTGATGTTTTATAATCATGTCTTTAAACTGAAAAAATTTAATATCTGTAGAGTCTGTTAGAACAGTCTTTGCTCGTTGTTTTTTTTTCAGAAAATTTTGAATAATTCAAAAACCGTTGATCACAGAGAATTGATATTTGACACTAAGATACATATTTTAGTTTCCCATCAAATGAGAGAAAATTTGAAGTCGTAGGTCCAAGCACGTGCTAAAAAACGCGAATTTTTCGAAAATCTGAAAATGTTCAACTTTTTAAATATTAGGTTTTGGAGAAAATAAAAGTGATTTTCGTTATCAGGGGGTCACTTTATATTTAAAAAGTGTCTTCAATTTCCTTGTATCTTTAATATTTCGCAAGATATTTCAATTTGTTTAAATCTATAAAATTGAGAACCCTCTTAAGTTCCACAAAAAGTGAAAATGAAAACCGTTTACCCAGATATCTAGAACATCCCATATAGGGTATTTCTACCTATCTTTTTGTTGATATGACGAATTAGTAAGTTCCAGCTAACTTGAACTTTTCATTATATCTAAAGGGATACATAAATGTTCTGAATTTTAAGAATAACCAGAACGGTCGGTCTACTCAAGCCAAATATAACCCGTAAGGTGAAGGTTCAAAGTCGGTATTTTCTTAAGTAGCTGTGATCTTATATTTGAAAAGGTAGTTTGTTTATTAGTTTATTTAGTCTTTATGCACAGTCACGGTTAGTTACCCAATTTGACCACTAACAATAGAGGATGACTTCACATGTGGATTAGCTGAGGCTGGGTCTACGAATGTCTAGTTATTCACTCTCTTAGGGACGTCCTATTATTGACCCGCAACATATTAGTTTTATGAATAACCCCTGGTTAAGCATTGTTATTTTGAATTTGAGAGTTGTCACACATCTGGTTTAAGTCAATTTTTACACCCGAACAACGCCGCGTAGCTAGTCTAGTTTGAAATCCTCACACACCACACTAACTTATTCATAGGAAGAATGTTTAAATTAACGATTGCTGTGACGTTCAAATTCGGAATGTCTTGTAGGGGTCATGAGTAAAAACAGTAATCTCAAATGATCATTGGTATGAAACTTCGGGCTTTTCTATTGCCAGGCCTACTAACATTGTTAGTACGACAGTAGTTACCACAAATACAAGCGGATTTTTAGTTTCGAATCTTAAATTTACTTCGAAACGGTATACGGACTAAATCCCCTAAAGACCAAAACCCCAGGTCTTAATCTCCCACTATTGTAAAAAATAAAACACCCCTCCTAAGACAAAATCCCCGGTCGTTCTCCCCCATTCTCAAGTTAAAATCCCCCGGTCATTTTCACCCATCCTAGAAGAATGTAACCCTCCCCCCATTCTCAAGGCAATATTCCCTGGTCCGTTTCACCTATCCTAGAAGAGAGTAAACCCCCCATTCACTAGGAAAAATCCCCTGGTCATTTTCGCCAATCCTAGAAGAAAATAATCCCCCCCTCATTCTCAAGGCAAATCCCCTGGTCCGTTTCGCCTATCCTAGAAGAGAGTAAACCCCCTCTTCCCAAGGCAAAATCCCCTGGTCATTTTCGCCCATCCTAGAAGAAAGTAACCCCCCCCATTCTCAAGTCAAATTCCCCTTGTCCGTTTCGCTTATCCTAGAAGAAACTAAACCCCCCCCCTTTTCCATTCTCAAGGCAAAATCCCCTGGTCATTTTCGCTTATCCTAGAAGAAAGTATTCCCCCATTCTCAAGAAAAAATCCTCTGGTCCGTTTCGCCTATCCTAGAAGAGAGTGAACCCCCCCCATTCTCTTAAGGCAATATCCCCCGGTCCGTTTCACTTATCCTAGAAGAGAGTTAACCTCCCCATTCTCTAGCTAAAATCCCCTGGTCATTTTCCCGCTATCCTTGAAACACGTCATTTGGATGCACTATTGGATTTCTTTTTTACGGTTTCAGCGTTACTTATGCCAATTAATACAAAAAAATCCTTTTTTATATAAAAAGATTTTATTATCATAAGTAGTTACGTGTGTTGAACTTCAGAAGGTTTTGAAATATGTAGAGTGCCAATAAATTGATAAAAGTGGCAAACAAGATAGAGACTGCGGTAGTCATAACAAACGTCGTGCATGGTTCGTGTGCTGAAATTACCAAGATCTACTTAACATACTTTACAAATTTTTAAATCCGATAGCTCAATCCGGCTCGCATTTTGGCATGATAAAAACACTTATACTAATGTATATATTTCGAAATTTTTAAAAACTAGGTCTACGTTGCATATAATAAAGGAAGAAATGATAACATTATTATCAATATCTTCCTAGACCCACAAGGGAGGAGTTTAAATATGAACTATGAATTCATTTTATGAGACATTGTTTAATACGGACTAAGGCAGAATTAGCATTAAACACCAAGTCTAGTTATCCAGAAAAATATTTATAATCAGTTTTGTTTCAAAAATTATTTAGTAATCGAGCATACGCACGTGCACACTCAAACATTTTATTAGGCGTTTGCGAAACGAGAGGCATAGGCTTTCGCAATAGTTTGGCGGCAGCAAATTGTAAGCGTTTTGGACCATCAGTAGTAGGTCTTCGTTATTATTTGAAACTCTTTTCTCCATGAGTTGAACTACTGCTGACCATAGGTTCTCAACCGGGTTCAAATCGGGGGACTTGGCAGGCCAGTTCAACGTCTATATTCCTTCACCGTTCAAGAAGGCCGTTACGTCCCTGTCAGTGTGCGCTGGACAGTTGTCTTGCATGAAATAGAAACTGAAAACCCAAAATATTTATAAAACATCATGGTCCTTCGGGGAAAACAATTAATTAATAATACTATGCTACATGTTCCGATTCGTAAATTGCGGCTGCCGATGGGATCATGGCTTCCTGCACAACGTTTACGTAAGCGTTACCGGTCAACCTGCCCTGGATATGGTGGAGGATTCCGGCTTGATTGTTTCCCAAGCAACAGCAAAATATTGACGCTAAAGCGGCCACTCGTCTTAGTCTCTTCGATGTTCCGCTGTTGCGCTCTTTGGGAGCGCTCCTAGATACCCACACAGTTGGCGCGGAAGAAGAGCTCTGGAAGGTATAAAATGGATATCTCAAAGGGAGCGTTTAAACGCTTATTGAACAACAACTACTATATAATACTTTTTCGTCAGAAAAGAGAATATATTTCTCCAAAGTTTCTCTTCGCCAAGTCAACAACTCTCCACAAAACTCCATTCGCTCTCGTCTGTGCCTTGCCGTTAAGAGAGGTTTACATAAAGAGCGTCGTCGTCTCACACCATGTTTGTTGAGGTTTCGCCAAAGGGTTGGATCCGACAGACTGCTACCGGTGATGTCTTCCCACATATGTCCAATATTTCACATGAAAGCTTCGGCCTGCGAACAGCCAGTCTTCGTCCCTGGACATCATTTAATACCGGTTATCTACCTTCTCGTGTTAAATCCTTTAAAACGAGAATTAACAGAAAGATTGGCTATTTACAACGAAAATACTAATTGAACCACGATGGAATAAACCCATTAAAACCGTAAAAATAATTTACACAAATATACCATACCATGACACGACCATGTTGACGATATCTGGTGTAAGTATACTTAGCGCCGCTCACGGAACATCCATTCGCACCTGCAATATTCGCCGATGCTTCCCCTCGATCTCTCAACGCGATAGTTTGAACTCGATCAGCTTCCGTAATTCGTGGCATGATTGAGAATAAGTGACATTTATCCGGGAGGGGAAATTTATATAGTCGAATACCTTAAAAAATAACCAACATGAGAAACTCATATTTAAACTCCTCCGTTGTGGGTCTAGGAAGATATTGATAATAATGTTATCATTTATTCCTATATTATATGCAACGTAGACCTAGTTTTTAAAAATTTCGAAAAATATTCATTAGTATAAGTGTTTTTATCATGCCAAAATGCGACCCGAGTTGAGCTATTGGAATTAAAAATTTATAAAGTATGTTAAGTAGATCTTGGTAATTTCAGCGCACGAACCATGCAGGACGTTTACCACTTATGATAATAAGATCTTTTTATTAAAAAAGGAAAGGTTTTAGTATTATTTGGAAAAAGTAACACTGAAACCGTAAGTAAGAAATCCAATAGTCTATCCAAAAGAGGTGTTTCTAGGATAGCGGCAAAATGACCGGGGGATTTTGCCAAGAGAATGGGGGTTTGATCTCTTCTAGGATAGGTGAAACGGACCATGGGATTTTGCCTTGAGAAGAGGGGGTTTACTCTCTTCTAGGATAGGCGAAACGGACCATGGTATTTTGCCTTGAGAAGAGGGGGTTTACTCTCTTCTAGGATAGGCGAAACGGACCAGGGGATTTGCCTTGAGAATGAGGGGGCTTATTTTCTTCTAGGATTGGCGAAAATGACCAGGGTATTTTGCCTAGTGAATGGGGGGTTTACTCTCTTCTAGAATGGGTGAAAATGACCGGGGGATTTTAACTTGAGAAAGGGGGAAAACGACCGAGGATTTTGTCTTAGGAGGGGTGTTTTATTTTTTTTTACAATAGTGGGAGATTAAGACCTGGGGTTTCGGTCTTTAGGGGATTTAGTTCGTATACCGTTTAGAAGTAAATTTAAGATTCGGAACTAAAAATCCAGTTGTATTTGTGGTAACTGCTGTCGTACTAACAATGTTAGTAGGCCTGGCAATAGAAAAGCCCGAAGTTTCATACCAATGATCTTTTGAGAATACTGTTTTCACTCATGACCCATACAAGACATAAATTTGAAAATGCCCCATATTTTGTTTTAAAAAGTTAAGGTCACTGGACATTTTGACCGATAAATATTTCCGAAGTTGAGATAGCTTGACTGTTAGATTTCAAGACGTTTTTTGGACACTCCGGAGGACAGGGACCTATATATTTTCCAGTCAAAGAAAAGGTTACTGGGCACACGTCATATAATAATTTTACCTTATTTCGGGCCCTGCTACTGAACCAATGGGAAAGTAGGCTTTACATTTAAAAAAATTCCTTGTGACAGTTACAACGGCCGCGTAATATTGAAGTGAAAGACTAAATTCTTAAAATTCAGAACATTTATATATCCCTTTAAACATAATGCAAAGTTCAAGTTAGCTGGAACTTACTAATTCGTCATATCAACAAAAAGAAAGGTAGAAATACCCTATATGGGATGTTCTAGATATCTGGGTAAACGGTTTTCTTTTTCACTTTTTGTGGAACTTAGAGGGTTCTCAATTTTATAAATTTAAACAAATTGAAATATCTTGCGAAATATTAAAGATACAAGGAAACGGAAGACACTTTCTAAATATAAATCGACCCCGTTGATAACGAAAGTCGCATTTCCCCAAAAACCAATATTTAAAAAGTTGAACATTTTCAGATTTTCGAAAATTTTGCGTTTTTTAGCGCGTGCTTGGACCTACGACTTCAAATTTGGTCTCATATGATGGGGAACTAAAATATGTATATTATTGTCAATTATCAATTCTCTGTGATCAACGGCTTTTGAATTATCCAAATTTTCTGTAAAAAATCAACGGACAAAGTCTTTTGAAAAAGAGTGTACATGGCAATTGGAAAGGGTTAAGAGAATCACATAGCTTCCCAATTTCAGTGCTTACACCAAAGTTTGAAAGGAATGCGCTTTTGTTATAATTTTTGAAATCAACTACCCTATATACCATCAATTTCAACAAATCGCAAAAAGAGGCATACGCTACGAATGACTCTTCTTAAAAGACTTTAACGAGAACTAAGGTACGTAAATGAGGATAAAACTAATTAATATATATGTAAGAAACCTCGTCAACAGAAACTTCTAACATGGTACTTTTGGACGCGGATGAATATGTCGGTTACATTGCTCCAACGTCTTGTTTTACTTATCAGGGGTAATTATGGTATTATAAATTTCTCGTGATATTTTCAGAGCACGAACCAGGATGCTTATTTAAGTGCTTCAGTCTCAATCAAGTTTGGGTTTTATTAATTTGATTGGCGAATTACTTAAAAATCTAATAAAGTTTAACAAATGCAATACCATATGATAAAAAATGATCGTTCTTTAAAAAAGCATTTTTTTAGTTTTCATTAACATAAGACGTAACATTAAAATCGTAAGTAAGAAATCCAGTAGAATATAAAATGGAGGTGTCATGGAAGGAATGTAGGACTTAATTTCCCTGCCCATCATACCCTTACTTAAGGGACAATATCCCTTAAAATTGGTTTCTTTGTCAAATATGGAAGCCGAGTATGTAGCTATGTCGGAAGCGGTTAAAGAACTCTTGGTTAGATCCTATCTTAAAAGAAATTGAGTTAATGTAAAACTAGAAAAACCAAATTTGTAATGTGATAATCAATCGGCACTAACATTCGTTCGCAAGTCAGTTGAAAATCAAAAATCTGAACATTCAGATATAAGATATCTTTTCGTGAGAGAAGTTATAGCTGCAAGTATATTTAATGCAAAACTTTTTAGATCAAAGAAAATGTTTCCAATATTTTCACAAAGATTTAACATAGAGTACATTAATGAAATGTTTTAAAGTGTCAAAAAGGGAAGTGTTTGCAATAATAGACTTCGAAATCAGTAGACTAGATAAGAAACCGAAACTCTGACGACGGAGGGAGCACATGATTCATGAGGTTACAGTTGGTGGAGATACTCGGTGTTCACTTCGAGTCCCGGTTCCGATGGGGTAAGATTGCTAATTGCGTTCGCTTTTTACCTCACAGAGTGACGTATGTCAAGTAGAGATCCTAAATATTACGTATCTTTCTGTGTGTCTGTCTGTTGTTACACCCCAGGGGACCGCGTTCGCAGTTCGCAAATCGGAGCGAATGTGTTCTCAATTTTCGGACCGAATTTACAGTTCCCGGAAATTTGAAAAATTGTATTCCACTTACAATGGCTATTACTCCAATATCTGTCTATCACCACCATCCTCTGGTCCTTTGTCCATCCCGAACAGACACCAGTTCGTACTTACTGGCTTCTAAACAGCACCATCATCTGCTCTTTTTGACCATCGCACATGGACACCAGTCTGTACGTACTGGCTTCTATCTCCATCATCATCGTCGTTATGGTTATGACATACGCGGTGATCGACTAGGGTTACAAGAAACGTCTAGCCTCCCAATGACGGGGCTTCCACCAAAGGTTCACGCAATTGCGCTGTTCTTACCTATAGCTGCGATTCGAAACCTACCTATTCGAGTAAGGCGAAGCTATAAGCGGATGCTTCATTTCAAACTTCAGTATTAGTCAAGTCTCTCAAGAATGATTGTTCTTTTTAGCCACATCGTATGATGAAAATCAACGATGTGAGTCTTAGTTTTACCTGCCCTGTAGTGTTTTTAAAATTATTATTTGAAATGGCTGTTTATTATTTATTAAAGCTATACTACACCTGTATACAGAATAATCCTTGCTTTAGTGATTAGAAGAAGAAAGCTAAGGCCTAGACTCCGTCGGGTAAATCAAGCATTATCCGTAATAGGCTTAATGAACCAAAGGGAAAATAAATGAGACCTGAGATGAACTAAATTATGGGTTTTGATTTTCTTTTCTGTAATGAAGAGACATTAACGGTTCAGAGTGATCAGAAAGTTAAGTACACGTTTAAATAATAAGGTCTATATTTTTTAATAGAAGTAAAAACCATAGTGGCAATTAGATCAGTGAAAGGGCTAATCATAATCGGGTTGTAGCTTCGGAGTTTTCATTCTTGTTAAGGTGCGCATTGACTTTCATTGCGTCTAACCACAAATCAGCTTTGGTGATATTTAACGTTAACACTACGTGTTGGCAAACTAAGAATATAGTTGAGGTGAAACGAGACACTAGTGTTTATACTGTAAACCTGTTGTGAATGTAGCTATGAGAATATAGGGTTAACAGTTGAGGCGTAGACAATTGGGCCTTTTCAAACACATAAAGGTTATATATCTCCTAAAGTTATACACTTCATTTCATGTTTTTTCCCATTGTGTCCAAGACATATCTTTATTGGTGTAAAATATGTTCTGCTTTACTGTATATTCACTATGCATGGAATACTGCTTTTATAATTCGAAAATTTTTATTTAAAATAATAGAAATAATTCTATATCTAGGTTAATAAGTTTGTAGTAGTAGTCCTCCTCTTGACTCGGATAGGTAATATTTTGGTTTTTCCAACTTGTTTTTCAATGGTAGCGATAGTGAATAGCAAAGTTTCGGTTTTTACTAACGGTTAAGGTTTATAGTTCATTTTTGATAAAAAGAGAAGCCGCCCGACAAAATGTCAATAATCATTTTAGCTGGCAACTGTCCTTGCCCTTGCTCTCTCCCGCAACAGGCCTACCTGGCGGTATATTACTAACAAGTTGAGAATCCAAAATGAACATATCCGAGTCTAGACGAGAGGTATCTACCAATTAAGAGATTTTTCCTATATAGTTAAATAAATATAATTGATATCATTCATTTTAATCGTTTTATGAAATGTTATTCCCAAAATCATTCAAAACTTTGCTATTGTTAACGTTCGAATTCTAGCGTACAGTTTTTCACAATTGTTGTAAATTTAGGGTACATAAGGCGATTGATTCACAGGGAGTGATAGGAAAACCGCAATTGCGTGAACCTTTCGTGGAAGCCCATCCATTGGGAGGGTAGACGTTTTACGTAATCCTAGCCGATCGCCGCGTATTTCTTAACCATAACGGTGATAATTGAGTATAAGTCAATATTACTTACTGTGAACACGGTCCAGATATTGCGAACACGTTTGCTTCGATTTCCCAACTGCGAACGAGGTGACAGACACACCCTTATTAAGTCTAGTTTAATACCTCTCCGTGGCGTCATCGTCAAGCCAAGAGGTAATAAGTCCGTGTTATAATTCCGACCGATTATTAATTCCGATGGGAGTACGCAGATAGGGATAAGTAACTTGCCCTCCTTACCACCAACCACACCTTGCTTATACGGAAATTCTATTTTGCGTGTTGTTTTCTTCAAAATTTGGCATCTAAGTTTCAACACGTAAGTTTTTTAAAACTATTGTAACCCTCAATCTAATAGTTTAACTAAGGGAGGGTCTCCCGAGGGCCATAAAAATGAATAAAGAAAACTTACAGTTTAATATCCAATATAAGAAGACTAATCTTCTTTACTTTATTAACGAAAAAACAAAGGGATAACAATCCCGTAACCAAACTTGGTTAATACTAACTGCTCCGTCTTAGGAGACTTTAACTTAAAACCGAGCAAACTATTCTCGCCGACCGTCAACAGTACAACTGATTAACCAAAACTAAATTATCCTAGATGACATGTGTGGAAGGGGGAGTAGCTTGTGACATGGAGGCTAGATATGCCCTGCCAGAACCAAGGAGTGGAAGCTCCAAGAATTCTGGCAGCCATGTTACATCCCCCCTCTTTAGGAACTTTTGTTTATAATACAAAAATATAGAACAATTCCAAGACGACAGGCATTTTGTTCAAGAGAGGGCGTGATATGATTTGTTAAAAACCGAGGTCACCTCGTAAGGGTCACGCGTGTTAGATTTTAGTATGACTGATGAAGGCTCACGAGCCGAAAGCTCTCATCTTAATATATTTTAATCAGGCATTCTACACCTAATAAAATACTTGTATTTAATTGCCATAAGTTTTCTCTTCTTTTTAACAAATTTTAATTAATTCCAAGACTGTTTGTTTCAAGTTAGGGTCACCCCGAGGAACCCTTAAAATCATTAGCAGGTATAAGTTCGTTCACAAAATGTTGTTCACAGAAAAATGATTTTTTGTTCATTGGTGCTGCATGAGCTTCTGTTCAATCTTCATACCCGAAGGGCTTCCCTTTCACTGTGATATTAGTCTCTCCTTACGGAGAATCAAAGTATATGGGTAGTGGACGTCCTCCTTCGGTCATCTAAAATTAGATATATTAGTAATTCCATTTAGATGCTTGGGAGATAAACTCCCATGGGAAGACAGAGATTGGCTCTCGGCAAAAACAGAAATATTCCCTTTTTAGGTTCGGGACGTTATTACTATTAAGGTAAACTTGAACCTCATAAGGTGACCTTAACCTTTTATTATCAGGAGGTCGATAATAGATATCAACTTCATTACCTCCGGGCTGAACCGTCGCCCTCTTACATACCTCTCGTCGCCATCCCAATTTAAAAGGTTCTAAATAAATATCAGGTAATGTAGCCCTATTTAAACGAGAAGTTCTCAGGGACTCCGATAACGTGGTCGAAGAACTATCAGACGCACGCAGCGATTGGGATTTCGATTGAGGGATCTGTTCAGGGGTAGATATTTCATCTGTAAGAGTAGAAATCTGTTCAGGAGGTACTATTTCGTCCGAAAAACCAGAAGAAGGGGAATGGTGTAACGCCGGTTCTGATACTGATTGTTCAGAAGACGTTGATTTGTGTTCCGGCGTTTGAATTTCTTCTGTTAAGCTGGATGTTGACTTGTGTAGCCCTGGTTCCTCGACTGATTTTTCCTGACCAGACGGGGAAGCCTCCCCTGCCGCAGAAGGCGGACTATCGTTAGTGGGATGATTGAGCTGAAAAGCCCTCATATCGTGGTTAGTATGGAGGAGGAGAGGAGGGTCTTCAAAAAGGGCCATGCCCGGTTCACTATCAGAGTCTGTAGGTTGATGTGAATCATCTCGAATTGCAGGAGGGATCGGTTCATCCGCTGCTTGATCTTCTAGAGTACTTGATGTCGAGGTTTCAGGGACATTTGGGATAGCAGGAATGATCGGTTGATCGACTTCCTGACCGTCCTGAGGTGACGGTGAAGTAGAAGATGATGATGATTCTGATGAAGTGGTTGAGGAAGTCTCCGTAAGAGGGTGGTCCGCGGTACCACCATTCGTTGCGGAACTAGACTCGGGATCATCTGCAACGTTCGATTGAGAAGTGGGGGCATTTTCGGCATTGTCGAAGACGGCTCCATTAGTCCAGTAGAGTTTAAGATGCTCTAAGTTAACTTTCCCTATATTCTGCCCTGAGTTAGCATCTTCTAACTCGTAGACAACGAGAGAATGTTTTTCTACTATTTTAAAGGTACCTGCCCATTTGGGACTAAGCTTTTTCATAAGCTGACCTGTCGTACTTGATAAAGGATGCGTTTCCATCCATACTAATGTTCCTACCTCAAACTCAAGAGGGTCATGGCGGAGGTCATGGTATTTCTTTTGGTGAGCTTTTGCTAACTTAGATTATTCATTACTGAATTCCAATTGTTCCTTAAGAACTTTTAAAGCTTTACTACGACTGGGGTCATCAGGGTCCTGAATGGGTTCTTCAATGTCTAAATCCCAAGGGAGACGTGGCTCCCGCCCTAAATTCAAAAAGAAAGGGGATCTGCCCGTGGTTTCATGGGGTGCGGAATTTATAGCGAATTGAAGAAGGTCAAGGGATTCATCCCATCTATCATGATGATTCCCTACATAGAATGATATAAGCTCGCCTATTACTCTATTTACTCTTTCAGTGGGAATTCCCTTAGGCGTGTAGGGGGTGGTAAACTTTGGATTAATTCTAAAAGCTCTGCATGTCTGCAGCGAAAGTTTCGAGGTAAATTGTACGCCTCTATCACTGAGAATAGCTTTAGCTAGAAATAATAGACTTGAAAGCTTGGACACAAGTCTTTGCAGTAATGGTTTTAAGTGGTATCATTTCCACAAATTTTGTCATATAATCAACAAAGACTATAAGGTATTTGTAATGGTGTCTACTTTAGGGAAAAGTTCCCATAATATCGACACTAATCTGGTCCCAAGGACTTGTGATCTCAGAGGGTTACATTAGCCCTGGCTTTTTCCTATTTCTAGCCTTAAATTGTTGGCATAGTGTGCATCCTCTAACATAATCCTGTACATCATTAACTATAGTAGGCCACCAAGATCTATACGTCACTTTACTTAGGGTCTTATCTTTGCTCCTGTGAGCTGATAGTGGGTGGTTATGTAATAACCTCATGGCTTCTAGCCTAAAACGAGGAGGTAAAAATTTTTTTCAGGATAGTTCCTGTAAGGTCTTCTATAAAGAAGATCATTTCGTAATTCGAAAAGTTTATGCCTAACGGGGTTAGGTCCTTGCAAGGAATTAATAATAGGGGAAGCAAATGGGTCTTCCCTTTGAGATTTTCTTACGTCTTCTATTGTAAAGACAGAATATAAGGCTCTAGGACCTGGAGGACGAATCTGACTTTCAACAGAATCACTAGAGGAAGTTGAATTACTACTACTACCGGTAGAATTTGTACTAGTGCTTGTACTAGTTGGATTATGGTTACTAGTAGAATTGGAAGTAGAAGAGCTAAAGTTAATGCTTAGGACGTTTATTGGAGCTCTCGATAAAGCGTCAGCTACTACAGTCTCTACTCCTTTCTTATGTTTATTTGTAAAATCAAATAGTTTGAAGGTACATTGCCCATTTAACTAGACGAGAATTTTGTTCCCTGATATTAAAAAACCACTGTAAAGCCCGATGGTCGGTAAGGACAGTGAATTTCCGACCTTCTAGAAAGGGTCTAAATTTGTTAACTGCCCAACAAATGGCTAAACATTATTTCTCGCTAGTGGAGTACCTAGTTTCTGCGTCTTTAAGTCCTGTACTAGCGTAAGCTATAGGAACTTCTATATTATTTTGGATTTGGGAAAGAAGGGCACCTAACCCTGCATCACTAGCATCTGTAGTTAAAATGCACAAAAAATCCTTTCTAAAGGAAGCTAAAAGCGGGGCCTTACAAATTTCTTCCTTAATCTTTTCGAACGCTAATTGCTGTTCGGTATCCCAAATGAATTTCTGACCCTTTCTTTTAAGTTTATTAATGGGAGCTACTTTTTGGGAGTAGTGATTAATAAATCTATTTTGCCAACCTGCCATCCCTAAAAATCTCTGGACTTCCTTATTATTTTTAGGTGGAGGGAATTTCTAAATGGCTTCAATTTTTGAAGGGTCAATATGCACTCCTCTTTCGTTAACTATGTGACCAAAAATAGTAGCAAAGAGGGTTGAAAGAGGGGGAGTAGAAGGCCTGACTGGAGTGTTTTCGCTTTGAAAGTTTACCTCTAGTCTTCCGGTGTGCGCGCGCATCTTTCTCCTCCCTCTTATTGGTTCAAATAAGGTGAACCGGATATTAGGAGGGAAATATAACAAATAAATAAAAAAGAAAAAGCGAGAACACTCAAAATGCCTTCCCAAAGCCGCTAGCTTCAACTCCCCCTCTTTCTACCCTCTTTGATAGTAGCTTCTTGTTGAGCAAAACGACACTTCTTCAACTGAACTCGCTTCCTTTAATCTATTTAAGACGTATTCTAAACACGCTAAGTGTTGTTCCCAATCCTCACTAAAAGATATTAGGGTTGGTACAGGTAATTGTGAACGATTCTAAATGTGAACAATTTTTCTTTAAAATTTTGTAACAAATTTTTGGGCGGCTCAAATTCCTTTTAAAAGGGCTCTATTTGTAGATTGAATATCAAGGATTACGATAAAAAATGGTTAGAATATTGTACAAATACGTGGACGAAAGATACGGACCAATATACGAACCAACTCGGACTGATCAACTTAAGTTGATGCCAATTTTAGGTGTTTCTTAATACAATACCCTCGGGGAATAAGCTTTAGAAAGAGTTACAATAATCCCACGATAACAAACCTTTAACCATTAGATAGATCACGTTTTTTGCTATAAAATTGATATTAAAATCTCTGGTTTCGGTTCGGAATTCGATTCAAAAATAGAGTTGGAAAAAACCAAGTAAAAATTGCAAATGTGAACACGACGTTTCAAGGTTAATTCGAATCCTTTTAAGGCTATTTTACTAAAAGATAAAACGTAATAGTGGTGTAATCAAGCTACTTTCGGATAATATTAAATTTAAAATACATCATTGACCCAAAAAAGACTCAAATATCGCGCCTTTAGTAAATTTTCAATTTAGCCGTAAGAGGGCCGTAGCTACCACTAATTATTGGGCGGGAAAACGGGATCGCGAGTCAGCTATTATGCTAGGTACTGAATAAAATGAGACTTCTCAACAAATTATTGAGCATTTTGACTCAGGTATTGTTTTTAATTATATTATCCTATTACCACTTATCAAATCTGCGTAAACTTTAATCTAGATTCATGAATTTAGGCTCTACGTATTGGTAGCATTTTTTCCTAGGGCCTTTTTTATTCCTCCCATTTGATTAACATTGATGTTCACATTTGGGTCCCGCGTTCACTATTTAGGGTCAGGGTGTTTGCATTTACCAGCGATTGTTCACATTTGGGTTTCTCTAAGGGGTTTTGGAAAAAGGATATTGAGCAAAATTTAAAAGTGTTAAAAAGCTGAAAACATAGCGAATTGTGTCTAAAGAATCATATTGCATGTCCTGAAAGTTTCAGGTGTCTAACGTTAACGCCACGGAAGTTATTCAAAGATTTGTAAAAAGTGTTCACAATTACCAGTACCAACCCTAAGTCGTCTATATAGTCAATTTACTGGAAGTAATCAGCGTCTCTAAAAATTTCGTCAATTAAACGCTGAAAGGAGCTAGGGGCGTTACAAAGCTCAAAAAGGAGTACATTAAACTCGTACTTACCCATATGAGTCACACAAGCAGTTTTAGGTCTGCTCTTTGGGTGCATTTCTACTTGCCAAAACCCTGATTTAAGGTCAAGGGTTGTAATGAATTTTGTTCTTCCCACTCTAGCTAGCATGTCCTCTATATTAGGCAAGGGATAGGGATCCTTTATGGTAACACTGTTTAGTTTTCTGTAATCAATACAAAACCGATAGGGTTTACCCCGTTTTGTTTGATCAACTAAAACTACGGGCGAAGCCCAAGGAGATACAGAGGGTCTAATGATCCCGTCATCTAACATTTCCCTAACATGTTGTTCAATAATTTTTTTCTTCTGATCATTTACTCGATAAGGTTGAGATTTTATGGGCGGACTATTTCCCGTATGAATCTCATGGAAGACTAGTCCTGTTCTTCCTACTTTATCGGAAAACAATTCAGGGAATTTTACTAAGAGGGATTCTAAATGAAGACGTTCATCAGAAATAGGGGCTGCGGAAACCTCTTCCCTAATGTTATCTAATATCTCCTGGTTTATCGGTTCTTTTTCTGGTGGAATTGAAAATGGAATCCTTAGGTTACCCACTAAGCAATATGAAGATTCAAAATCAAACTTTACCCTATATTCTTCAAGAAAATCTTGCCCCAATATAAAGTCACTGGTAAGGGAAGGAACAATATAGAATTAAAATTTATGATGTTTTACATTCCCACTATCTTTAAGAGAGAATTCTTATTCTTGGGAACCTTTGGTCGCCCCAAACTGCACAGTCTAAATGATCATCTTCAGGAATTTCTGAAGAGTTTCTTTTGCAAATCTTTTGTCATTGATCTAAGCTGACAAAAGAAGCATCTGCCCCACTATCTCATTTTGCGTGCACTGTCACGTGTTCGAAATTAGTTCTAGTTCGAAATTTTCTTCTAGAAAAGTAATTCAGGTAAATAATTACAGTTAATAGAGGTTTTTATATCTTTTAAAGTAAGCTTTTCGACGTTCTTTACGGCCAAGGCTTAAGTTGTATTTTAGTTTGTCTATGTAATATAGTTGTTTATAGTGTCTTTCCTCTTTAAAGATTATAAAAAAAGCTAATTTCCAGCTCTGTTTTGGAAATTGGAATTACAAAAATACGTAGTCTGCTTCGATTCATGCTACAAATTCTAACTCTAGGGCCTAGGTTTTATGCTACTTACTACTGTATTCATGACTGTTTGTTGGCGCTTCTAGTTTTAAGTAAAAAATGGCATATCCATCCAAATTATTATGGTTTAGAAATCAACGGTAGTGTTTTCACCCTGGGAAGAATTCAGCTTCAAAATATAACAGGAAAGATGACAAAATTTTCAATGTGTTTTCCCTACGGCAGTTAAAAGTGTGGTGTTTACGACTTACGTTTTGAGGACAGGTATAAACAGTTTCATTATTTGTTAATCTCACTAAAATGCTACTAATTGTGAAGGTGTGTGGTATAATTCCTGAAACTAAACCAATGTAGAGGACCAGATTATTCGTTAAAACAATTTTGATCCTATTGAATCAGTCATACTGTGATGTTACGTTATCATTTTATAAACTATTTGTTACCAACAGTGGATTGTTTATTTCATAAGTAACAGTTGTGCTGGTTAATCCAGGAGGACAGTGCCGTTATATAATTTAATTGGTGAAATAATTTTCAGGTTTACATCACAGATTCTCTCAACGTAACCACGTTAGAAACGGAGGGTTACGTTGTTTGCTATTTCCATAGTCCACATTGCCGTTTGTTTATTGGTTTAAATTGCTATGAATTGTATAGGTATTTGATTAAATTACAGGTATTCAAGCTAAACTATAGAATAACATCATTCATTAACATATTGTATAGATAATCTTTACCTTACCACAAACCTAGTTCAGGATATGATAAAAATTGAACGCAATAATCAAAAACTCCTCTAAACATTAAAGTTAAGGTGAATTATTTATTAAAAGTCGCTTAATGAGCACTGACGACAAGTTAATTTCAATGTAATTAAGTGTAATTAACGTGAAATTAAACCCCAAATATACATTTTTTGGATGAAAACTCATAATTGTTGATGATGTTCTTGATTAAGATTGTATCTACCCAAGCCGTTGGTAAAGCCCCATGTTTTCTCGTTCACACTTAAGCTTATTTAAATTATCTCCAAAGTACCTTAATAGGCGTGAAATTCAAAAGTTTAACGTAAAATGAGAATCGAAAACTCCACTAAAAATTGCAATTAAGGTGAAGCATACATTTAAACTCATTTTATAGCCTAAATGTACGCTGCCAAAACACAAACCTACGTTAATTTTAACTGAATTTTATATAATTAACGTGAAATTAAACCCAAATATACATTTTTGGATAAAAGCTCAAATAACTTTTAAATAAACTGTTTAATTATGATTAAAACTACCCAAGCCATTAAAGTCGAATATTTTCTATTTGACACTTAAGTTAATTTAAACTATTTTAAAGTACATTAATTGCCGCGAAATTCTAAAGTTTAGGGTACCATAATGATGAATATATGGCAAAAATATTAAACTGCACTAAACATTGCAATTAGGGTAAAAAATTCAAATAAATTTTAAGCTTAATCCACTCTCACGAGACACGCTCAAATTAAGATTAAAACATCAAAAGTTTTTCGTACAGCCACAGTAGTTTCCTATTTCACTTTCAAATTAATTTAAATGATCATTAAAATATATCAAATGCGCCTACATTAAAATTTTAGGGTAATTGCAATTAAAGTTAATATTTTATTGAAACTTGTATTATAAACTAAATCCACAATAGATAAACAAGATAAGCCGTTAAATTAAACTCAATCAAGTATAATTAATGTGAAAGATTCGTCTTTTTGGGTAAATTCGTGGATATCTTATCATTAAACTAACAAATCTTTCACCCAGCCTCCATTTTCCTGTTTAATTCTTCCGATTAATTAAGTTGTCATTAAAAAGCATTTTTCCCATTTTGAAAAGAGTGCTATTGAAAAGGCGTGATATTTAAAAGTTTTGGGGCAAAAAAGTCAATGTTTCGCAAGAGTCAAACAGTTTGAAAGTTTGCAGTTTAGGAGAATTTCTTATTCAAACTCGTATAATAAACTTCAATAACACTAATAAAAGAAGATAAGGCGTTAATTTCAACTTAATAACCATATTTAACGTGAAATTAATCGAAAACAACAGGTTTTTGGGTAACTTTAGATAACCCTTAACTGAAATAACAAAATAAGATTTAACTACGCGAGTTGTTCTTTCAGCCTAAATGTTTTCCTATTTAACACTAAAGTTAATCATACAAAATTCTAGGGTAAGGAATGTGTCAAAATGTAACTTTTCCATTTACATTTTATTATATAATTAACATAGTTCACCAGCAACAATTTAATCTGGCAACATTCAATGTAATAATGTTGCCAATAAAACAAGGGCGTCTAGCCCATAACTAAGCCACATCTCTAGCCATCTTTCGCTATCCCTAATTCAATAAATTTTCTTCTTCAGAAATATCACTTCATACCAGTCAAGTGGGGGGAGCAACAGAAAATTTTAAAGCACAGTCTTGCGATTAGTCTTGGAATTTGGGCCTCAAATTACAACCTCTAATCTGTTTGGTATACATCAACGTCAATGTAAATGTTCAATGTGATTACCATTGTGGTGCAGGCACTCTTCATCTGTCCATGTCTTGCAATAAGTTTACAAGCAACGAACTCATGACGCAGGAAGTCCAAGTAAATGCCTTCAGAGATTCTCTTATCAAGAAAAAGGGTCCGATAATTTGGTTTCCAAGAATGCCCTCCCAAAAATGCACGTTATGAAGGTTTAAGGTACCATCCCTAAATAGCCACGTTAGAGAACAGTACCTTTCTAAAAAATAATGGATCGGCTTCAATTAGTTCACGCAAAGGTTTTGCCGTCTTAGGTAATCCTCGTAAACATCATGCTCAATTTGCCCCGTTTTGAATACACTGGCATTTTGCTAAGAGACGAGACTAATTAAATTCGATCCTAACTGCTACGTAACGACGATAACTTTTCACTAAGGGCTTTTTTCTCGGTTTCACAGACAACTCGGACCTTCTTCAAAGTTACTCCCAAAGAAACCTTTATGTTTTCCTTATTTTGTCCAAAGTTTCAGGTTTTTTCTTAGTATTTGTGCCTTTTTAACAGACGTATTGTTACAATTGTAACACTACAGACCTTGTATTTCTAATGGGACCAGCAATACCGCAACACTGATCCGAAAAACCAAGATGGTAATTGTTTGGACCTATCGGGTTAGGACATTGGAGGACAAAACATACCGTGGTGTCACGTGTCGAACGTTAAAGCGACCTTCACCACCATACACACCATGACCTGCTCAAGCTGGCAATCTTTGAAAACTCAACTTTGAGGAACTTTCGGTCTTTTCAGATATACAGGGTCTTTCAGTTTCGCAGCTAAGTAGTAGAATTACAGTAGTTAGTCTCGTTTCCTAGCAAAATGCCAACCTATTCTAACCAGGACAATATGGACAGCACGTTTATTTTGGGTGAAGGTCGGGGTAACGTTCAACTAAAGGCAGTGCTTTATGCCGAACGGTCTCCACACCGACAACATTCGGGTTCGAGCACCTTCGTGATTTCGGTAGTGCAAGATCGTGAACGTAGAAGAGACTGTATAGTCTGTAATGAGGATAGAGACTTTGACATGTTTTTGAATATAAGTTAAATGTAATTAACGATACTTAAGTACTTCTTTAAGCAATTAGAAATGAATCAACCCCAAATGTATGACGGTAAAGCAAAAATAAAATTATTAAAATTTTAATTACAATAAGACTGAAGTGACAGATATTATAAAAAAACGTCTTGGTTTGGACCAAGGCCGAAAAAACAAACGATATGTGTGAGGTTCATCATTTGACTGAAGTTTCAGATATTGCAATTCTTTTAGTTATTTTTATCCATTTAATCCTTAATCAATATTAAATTCATTCAACTGATTTTACTGTTAATCGATCCATTCCCTCTAAATTAATTGAAAAAATTACATATCTACGCTTTTTCAAGAACAGTTACATTTTCCGAAAACATTTTATCATGAAATTAATTATTTTGAAGGGATTTCGTGTCGTTGCTCACTAATTTGTAAGCACCTTGACGGACATAGTTTTAATTGTTGCTGGCTTTACAAATTTTCAAGTTTTCACCAAAAAAGTTTAAATCTATAGTAAGTTTCTGAGAAGACTGATGTTAGAGAAAATATGATACAGAACTTTTTTTCTCAAACTAATTTATAAACTAATGTCGTCTTCTTAAGACAAAGCAACAATGTTTATCCTGTGTGGTTTCGTTTAGTAGGTGGCTTTCTGTAGCACAGGAAAATTATGATATCGGTATAAATATAACCAGCAGTAAGATAAGGGCCTAGAATTAAAGTGCCCTAGCATTGGTAATAGAGCCTAGCACTAGTGAACAAATTTGACGATTTTATGCCGCTTCCATCGCCAAGTGAAGAGTTTGGTTACCTCGTTACTTCTAGTCCCTTATCTTACTTCTGATATAACCAAAGGTAAGGGTAAAGATTACATAAAAAGAAATACTTCTCAGTACCAATGACTTGTTATATTCATTTCATAGGGAAATAATATGGGTACACACATTATTCATTACCAGTTATGCGTAGGTCACACTTTACTCCGACCCCCTTCCTCTATTTTCCCAATATAAAAAAATTTAAAAGCACCAGTGGTTCAAGTGTATGGGTCATCTGAGCCGTCGCAACACACTCAGCCAATAATACCATATAGTTCTAAACCTTTTCACATTAGTGACTCTCCGGACTTGCCCGCCAACCTTAATAACCTAAAACTATAAAACATTCGTGTACATGAATGATTATGGTTGTGGCTTGTCACTCGCTAGTGCCTGAAGGACCGATCACTCAGTGTAATTTGTGTACATTTGTAAGTGAGTAGACCATTTTAGAAATTACATACAGAGAAACTAAAACACAAGGGTGATGCCGCCATTGGGTTCTTCTCTCTCTCTCACCTAGAAGCACCGCTATAGGCAGAGCGAGTTGACTAGCCTCCTGCCTCTTGTGAACTTTGGCACCGTCTGGCGGTGACCCTTGTATACCGTAACACCAATTTAATATAAGCGTTAACAGGGTAAAAAATGCCTGGTTTCCTTAGCAAGGTTATGTTCTCTGACGAAGCTACATTCCATCGAGATGGAACAGTCAACCGACATAACCTTTACTATTGGTCCCAGCAAAATCCTCACTGCCTTCGGGAGCATTATTATCAGGTGGGTTGGCACCATTGGCGACAGAATCATTGGGCCATTCTTTTTAGACGAGAACATCACCGGGCAACGTTACTTGAAGTTTTTGCGTCAAGAATTTACTGATGCCATTAATGATTTACCATTGGCAGTAGTGAGGGATATGTGGTTCCAACAGGATGGCGCGCCACCGCACTTCGCCGCACCCGTAAGAGAGTGTCTGAATAACGAGTTCCCTAACCGATGGATTGGTACGGGTGGACCAACGCTCTGGCCTCCAAGGTCTCCAGACCTAACTCCGGTAGATTTCTTCCTCTGGGGCTATGTCAAGGGAAAGGTATCTGAACCAGATTCACACGACGACCTTAAAGCCAGAATAAGAATCGCCACTGCCAACATCACCACAGGAATGCTTCGCCACGACCGCGAATCAATGGCCAGTAGACTTGAAGAATATCTACATCAAGATGGTAGACACATCGAACATTTGCGCTGAAGGACATTAATTTCCTGTTTGTTGCAGGATTAATGTTGCAAAATTTATGATATCTTACAAAAACTAGTTTTTAGCCACATCGTATATATACGATGAGGCTATTAGTTTCACTGGGCCGTAGTAGTAGTAGTAGTAGTAGTAGTAGTAGTAGTAGTAGTAGTGTCACAGTTCCACCTTTGGCAGTATCGTTCGTCATTTTTGAACGACGCTAGAAAAGATTTTCTTCCTTTTAGTCGACTATTCAATTCCCAGGTGGGCTTCTAAATTTAATTACATGAAGAAATTTATTTCGAGGCCAGATCGGGATTTGAACCCCGGCCCAACCGCTCATAATGCAAGCATGCTATCCAAATAGCCAAGAAGCTTTCATTTGAAATCCGAGATTTTTTCGTTAAGGGAAGAAATGGGTGAAGAAACGGAGAGAAACCAGTTCTTCGGTACCATAAGTATATGGAGCAGTATATGGTATAAGTTTACATTCGGTGTATATGGTATAAGTTTACATTCGGTGTATATGGAGCAGTATATGGTATAAGTTTACATTCGGTGTATATGGTATAAGTTTACATTCGGTGTATATGGTATAAGTTTACATTCGGTGTATATGGTAAAAGTTTACATTCGGTGTATATGGTATAAGTTTACATTCGGTGTATATGGTAAAAGTTTACATTCGGTGTATATGGTAAAAGTTTACATTCGGTGTATATGGTATAAGTTTACATTCGGTGTATATGGTATAAGTTTACATTCGGTGTATATGGTATAAGTTTACATTCGGTGTATATGGTATAAGTTTACATTCGGTGTATATGGTATAAGTTTACATTCGGTGTATATGGTATAAGTTTACATTCGGTGTATATGGTATAAGTTTACATTCGGTGTATATGGTATAAGTTTACATTCGGTGTATATGGTATAAGTTTACATTCGGTGTATATGGTATAAGTTTACATTCGGTGTATATGGTATAAGTTTACATTCGGTGTATATGGTATAAGTTTACATTCGGTATTATAAGTATATGGTATAAGTTTACATTCGGTATCATAAGTATATGGTATAAGTTTACATTCGGTATCATAAGTATATGGTATAAGTTTACATTCGGTATCATAAGTATATGGTATAAGTTTACATTCGGTATCATAAGTATATGGTATAAGTTTACATTCGGTATCATAAGTATATGGTATAAGTTTACATTCGGTATCATAAGTATATGGTATAAGTTTACATTCGGTATCATAAGTATATGGTATAAGTTTACATAGTATATTTAGCCACATCGTATTTTACTTGCAGTATCATAAGTATATGGTACTTTGCTTCCATTTTTTGTGCCCAAAATAAAGAGTGAAAGAAAAAAGCAGTCTTTAGTGCTTCAAGCAGGGAATTCGTCCTATGACTCAGAAACATCCACAGTAAACTTTCTCTGGGGTTGGGAATTTTTCATGCAATCCGCCGCGTAGATTGTGTACTTAGGTTAGTCATATATCCGATGAATAAGGAATAGCCGTGATTTGCCATTCCTCTCAACTTCATCAGTATATTGTTGAAGTATTTCTTTCTATATTCATGAGTGTACGACTTACTTCATTGGATTTTCCCCCTTTTTATTATTTATTTACTTACTTTCTCTGAAATAGCTTACAATTTTGCATACCACGAGTGAAATTTTGCGAGAGAAGGTTGATTTTTTACGCGCTTTTTACGTTTGATTATAAATATTCCAATTTTTCTGATCTTAATACTAAATTAGTTAAACATAATTTTTGTGTTTGTTTGTGTTGAAGGGAGTGAAGTTCAGAAAGAGTTCAAGTAGGCTCTAATCTTTATCTTTTAGTTTTTTTACGTTTAATTTTAAATATATTCCAATTTTTCTAATATATTAGTGTACAAAAATGTCTGATGGCAAAAACAGAGATGCTTTTGAACTGTTTCAAGAAACAGTTGTTAAGGATTGATTTATGGAGGAAATGTCCGTGTTTTAGATGGACTTTGTTTCGGACTTAAAAAGGAAATTCGTTAGGGAGAGTCGATTTTAATACGAATAAATTGATTAAGGAATGGCGTATGGATGCGATGTGGCTTTAAATATCGGCCTTGACGATCTTGTTCATTAACATGATTGTATTGATTTCCTACAAATTCTCATTTTTGTGATAATTTGAAACTGCATGAACGATTTGTTTAGTGGATGCCAGAGAATTCTTAAACTAAATTTCCATAAGTACGGAAAATGTACTACAATTAATTTCCTCATTGATCTCGAGTTTTTTTTATAAAATGTCCGAAAAATGTGGGCACTCTGATCTTTTCCACCCTGTAGTTGCCTCTACTACTCATCTCACTTAGTTTGTTGTAGCCTAGCTGGCTAAGCTAACAGTACCGGCGTCTTCTAGCTCATCCTCCTATTACTTTAGCACACAAGATTCACGGCTATTGTAGCTGTCAATCAGTCCATTGTAAGTTTTCGCGCTAAATTCTCGGAATAAATATTTTGGGAAGTGATTCATGGTACTTGGCGACGGGCGAGCAGGAGTCCCTCAGTCCAGTCAGATTTTAGTACAGTTGTTCAGCCCCCTTATTTTTACTAAAGTTCCCGATGAAGAACCTGTATTTCAGTGGTAATTCTGGGCCACACCAAGACGCTCAAGGGTTATATTCTTTCGAACACTATGGTATGGAAATGGTTTTCTGCTATTGTTCATTTCGGTTATGGTTGGAAATGCAATAACGTTTCTTAGTATGGAATGGGAATGGTTGGTATTTGGAAACCACGGATCGGTAACGGATGGGGACTCTTGGGGAGGTTGATGAAATCTATGGGTGGAATTGGTAAACAAAAATATGAACAAAAATGGTATGGAAATGGTAACGTTTGAAACTGAAATGCAGCTCTCTACAGTGCACAAAACAGTACTAAACCAAACTTAAACTCTTCTAAGAAGCGAAAATTGGAAGATTTGGATAGGAAAATGTCAGAAGTTTTGAAAGAAACAACTTCTAGCTTATCGAATCTCGTTAACAAGCAAGGCCCTAAAGATGATATTTTTCACTTTTTATCTCAAGTTTGGGAAGGTTTCGCAAATTAAATGCTAAAAATCAAAGAGAATTCAGATTAAAATCGGAAAATTTATTCTTTGAATTGGAGGAAGAACAAGACAAATGAGAAATAAAAACATTTTCATTTTAAGCGTTTGTCTGAGATTAATTGTATATTTAATTAAGTGGGGTAAATTGTGAGTTATAACCTAGTGCTAGACGTGTTATTTTACAGTAACTATCAATTATTTTTTTAGCTTTCAATGTCTAATTTTCCAAAAATGTTTAGCTTAATTTTGGGTTTAAAAATTTTGATCATTCATCGGACATTTTTTTTTCCATCTGATTTTATTTTTATTTAACACGGGAAAATAAGAGGCTACAACCGAGGGGATGACGTTTCTTCTAAAATATTTATCACACTTTATTATCCAACTATTTTTAGTTTTTAATATCTTATTTAATTTGGTTTTTTAAATAAATACGTAAAATTCACTGTTTAAACTTAACAGCGCAGGACATAGTTTTTTACCATGAAACTTTGCCTTCATACCGCAAATAATTTGCAAGAGTATTTCTGTGAACACCTGCAGTTACTCCGATACGATTCGCATGCCCCATATCAAAATCCTGCAAAGCTTCATTTTGTGAACATATAACCCTCCATCTGCCGTTATTCTGATCTTCTCCACTTTGGTCAGTGTAATCAGCTAGTTTCTTGTGGTTATACTGAGTTACATAGTTCGGATCATCCTTTTTTCTTTTCAATTCTTCAGTAATTAAGAAATTGTGAAGGCAAACACATGTTTTAACAATGCTATCTACATTTTCGGGTTTTTCTTTAATGGGTTTGCGGAAAATTCGCCACCTCGAAGCCATTATACCAAAAGTATTTTCAATTACCCTTCGAGCTCTGCTGAGACGGTAATTAAATATTCTCTTTTCCAATGTTAGCTTGTTACCAGGATAGGGTCTCATCATATTTCTCAACAACGGAAACGCTTCATCTCCCACATATAAGTACGGAAATGACAGATTCGAATTTGGCAAGTCTTTGTTTTCAGGCAGCGGTGATTTTCCACTCTTTAGCTTGCAACCGAAGTGTGATGTAGAAAATATACCTCCATCACTTTGGCTACCGTAAGCGCCAATGTCAACCATTTGGTAGCGATATTCACCCTCACAGACAGCGAGTAATACTGTACTAAATGAACCCTTATAATTGTGATATTTTGATCCAGATTTTAGTGGGCACTCTATTAACACGTGCTTCCCATCTACTGCCCCTACGCCATGAGGAAGGCTCCACCGTTCTTCAAACACCTTCGCAACAATTTCAAATTCTTCAGGGCTTGATGACATATTTAGATATAAAGGCTGTAAAGTTTTCCACAACGCTTCGCAGGTATCCTTTACAATGTTACTAACGGCTGTTTTAGATATTCTGTATGCAAAACTCAGAGATGTTTGCATATCACTAGACGCTAAAAATCTAAAATCAAAGGTCTAATTAATAACAAATAATATTGTAATAAAAATAATATACCTTAGAGTTAGAGAGTCTTTCAGCGGCAGGAATAGTAGTTCGAAACTTGGTATTTATTTTTGAAATGAGAGGCTCGACTATGGTCAAGAGCTGGTCAAAGAGTTCTTTTGACATACGAAAGTACCTGCGATTTTAGTACAAAAATACAAATCGAGATTAATGCAAATAGAAGATGTATTACAAAAATACTAATATCAAAACTAAGCTGAATTCTGGCGATCCATTCTTCCTTAAGGGCAACATCATTAGGAAAAACAGAAAAACTTATCTTTTTATCAACTAGGTCACGGTGAACACGTGAATAACTCTTGCAGTTGTGTACACAACATGCTGTACCACGGTGACTAGTCATTGTTAATAATTTGTTTGTAACCACTTAAGTTCTAATACACTAACAGTTCACTAAGCCTTGAACTTTTTTGAAATTGAAAGAGCAGCCGAATAAATTTATTCAACGAAACCTTTCGCCACTAGATGGCGTTGGTACTCTATTCGAAAAAATCCCGACTCGGCGATATATGGTGTCCAGCTTGTTTATTTTCTTTAAGGGTCTATTAGTCATAGACTTGTGCACTAACAGAATTCAGAGATGTCATAGACTTGAGCAAAGCTGTTTCTTCTATAAGTAAATAAATTAGATTTGAGCCGAGCTTATGGACTCGCTAACTGTTCAAGATATTTAAACTTCAATAGAGCATTTCATCCATTAAACTTGAAATAGAATCACACCAAATGTTATTCAACCACTAAACGCTAATGAAGGCGAGTTTCGAATGAGTTTTCAATTTTTAATAAAACAGTGTATCATTGAAAAAATCGCAAATCGAGGTAATTTTTAAAAATTTAAACAAAACATACTTAAGCTTAATTTTTGTGAATAAAAAGTAGAAAAGGACCAAATATAAAGATCATACGTTCATTTAAAAGCGTTTTCAATCCAAAGAAATGTATAGTTTTTGTTGTATACGTTCCACAATTTGGTCTTTTTTTATAAAAAAAATCCCATGTTATTTCTATGGCAATTTTCCAGTTTTTGACCGAAAAGGCTGATTAATTTTATGTAAATGAAAACCACCCTTAGCAACTTTATTTTTTAAAAAATAGACTATTAGATGAATCTCTATGAAAGTTTAACCACATATTAAGGACCCGGATTGTAAGTCTGTCGAAGTTTTTCAAAACAGTGAACACAACACAAAAATGGTTAAAACAGTGAACACAACACAAAAATGGTTAGAGCCAATCAAATAATCTTCCTAATACATTAGAGGCAGTATAATATTAATAATTTAAACTACCATATTGGTCTTTTGGTTATAGATAAAAAATTTTGAAAATTGAGACTGATAAGCTAGTTTTGATATTGGAAAATCGAATATATAGTTCAAAAACGTATAAAAACGGGCCGACTTATCATTATTAGTCGCTGCCGTAACTTTGAGACAATTTAATGATAAATATCTGAAGCCCATGACTGGCGTTTACTTCATAAAGTGTGCCGACTCCATCACAGTAACTATACAAACAAAGCGACATCACTGCGGTGTCGTTTTCCTTAAAAGATCAGTAGTTTTCTTATTTTAAATTTATATGCTTCAATCCGTTAAAAGAATATATCTCTACATGGGCATGATGTAATCTGTAAGTCTTTCAAAAAACGTTATTCTACAAGAGTTCTAACTTAAAGCGTTAAGCCAAGAATAAATTTACTATAAGAATGCCTAAGTCACTAGATTTTACGCTTCTACTCTTACGCCGGTGTTAGTGGACAAGTAAGCCCCACCGCTTTCATAACCATCATTGCTCTGGGCTATCCTATTGGATCCCGTGGGGATAGGTCATACAGACGCAAATGACGTATTCCGACTAGAGAAAAAAAACCTCGAGTAGTGTAAACAAAAAATGGAGGCTGCCAGCGGTGCTAAAACGGTTAGGGAATGGTTTTAATTGTCATTAACAAGTTAGTTAAAGGTTTTTACCTAACTTTATGGATTTTGAATACGTGTGTGTGTACTTGAAAATCGTTCGTTCTATAATTATTTCTAAATCGAATCAAGTGTACTATACTTATGATTTCGTGAGTTCTAAAAACCAAACCAAGGCTTAACGAGAAGGTAAATAGTAAATCCCTACTTTATATAACCCAGGAAATCGATTACGCAACTCACAATTAGCTTATCTAGTTTAGTTCACGAGTTACAAAAGCATTTTTAAGAAAGAATAAATTTTCGGGGGTCTCGTTTTTGGGCCTATGGAGAAAAACGTCCAACTCGAAAAATCTTGTAAAATATCCTGAATTATAGAGCTCGACGAGGCCTTTCTAACTGTGTATGTATTAGAGTATTTGATTGCTTAGAGCCTAAATTTTTAAATAAACTCAAATTTTGCTTCAAAATATAAAATATTTACTTTAATGGTAAGTTACGTTTAGATAAGAGTATGAAATATTTCTTGAACTTGCTTAAGGCAATCATCATGTAGTTTATAGTATATTCTAGAATTCCTAGAAGCCTGGGGCTCCGGTTATTATTATTGAGGAGAGGGGGGCTCACTTCTTTGCACCGATGCCAGAGGCATATTGTGTACCCTCATATTCAGGCCTTGAAGAGACCCGTGGCCGCTTCATAAAGTAGAATTCTTTCCACCGATATGGAAGAGACCCGCGAGGGCTCTACAGTATGTGAATCAAAGTGTTCTAATCTGAGTGAGGCAAGTAATTGCACTCGCACAGTATGTGAGACGGAGTTTTCTCTTTCTCCCGGCACTACCGGCAGAGAGGGTCGTCAGCAAGGCCCATCAGATAGAGGTGTCTATTTAACCGACAGTGTCCGGTCAAAAGACCAGCCTAATATCCCATCTGCTGAGCGCAATTAGGTCTCTAGCGCGAGACCCACAGGGGCCATTGACAAACTGCTTTGTCTGTCTCTGGCCCTCCATATTATGCCAGAGCTGATTTTATATGACAGTCAGCCAGTCATGCAGGCTCCGTTTGATGTACCCGTAGGGGATGTGGACGACCGGCACCGGTCCCAAGAACTTGGCCTCCGTCCCCCCTTTTAGCAAAGCTATCGGCTGCTCATTGCCATGATGGCCGCTGTGTTCCGGCACCCAATACAACAGGACCGTGTTGCGGGACGCGAGTCGCGCAAGGAAATCAAGGCAACTGTGCACCAGTTGAGAGGTAATCCGACACTGGTTCAGCGCTTTCAGGGCGGACTGACTGTCAGAGTAAATTCTCACAGTCCGTCCAGTATACCCTTTCTTGATGCAGTAGTCCACGCAATAACAGATCGCGGCAATTTCAGCCTGGAACACACTTGCGTAGGTGCCCAGACTATTTGAGAAACCCACCCTTGTGGTTTGGTAGTAGTAGCCGGCACCAGCGCCGTAATCAGTCTTAGAACCATCGGTGAACCAAATCGTTTCAATCCCGGTAACACGAGGCAGCGGGTTAGTCCACTCGGCCCGACTGGGAAAGTGGGTGCTGAATGGCTTAGTAAAATCGAAATTGGTAACAGTTTTTGTCAGAGCTAACGACGGCTCAAGTGCGGCAAGCTCCCGGTAGAGCTTAGTATGGCTGTGATCCCAAAGTCTGGGAACCCAGCAGCCATTAATGTGTAGAGCCTTATAGGCCCCCATGTCAGCCTCCTCCTCAACGAAGAGAGGAGAGGAAGCATGTCGAGGAGTATATCCATGGAAGCAATCGGGGTCGATCTCATGGCCTCCGTGACACCAATGCAGGCTAGCCTTTGGAGCTTGCGGAGGTCCAACCTGCACCGTCTTGAGCCGGACCCTCGTCGACCAGACAAGCGCCCCGTAGGATATTATGGGTCTAATGATCCCAGTTGTTTAAATTTAATTAACGTTTGTAGAAGTGTCTTGGTTTTTTTAGTTGAGGTTTTGCTAGTATGATGCAGTTTGTGTCGCCTAATATGATCATTTCGTTGTTATGCCGGGCGCTGACAGATTCAACGCAGTTCGTATGGTCTTCGAAAGAAGCCTGAGTGTTGATTTGGGGAGGATAAAGAATATCCCGATACATAGGGCGCTAGAGTTGTTGTAGTTTATTGAGACCCAAAGTGCTTCCAAGTCTGAGTCCAGTGGTGGAATATTGTTCAGGTTTAAGTGAATTTTTGTTAGAGGTAAGTTATCCATTTAGTATAGACATATTCCTCCATCTTTTCTCCCAGTTCGATCCTGTCGCAGCAGGTTGAAGCCGGGAATTAGGCACATAAGATCTGAAATATCCTCGTGGATCCATGTCTCGGTTAATCCGAGAGTGTCAATGTTACAAGTAACCAGTAGGTATTCGATCTCTATGGTTTTATATTTAAGACTTCTAATGTTTAGGTGGCCAATTTTAAGACCCTTTTTATTTTGCCTTTGATGAGAATGTTGCGTATTCAGTCATACGTCATCAGGACCACCCGCATCTTCTATTGTTTTAGAGGGTGAGGTTAGTTTCCTAATGTTTATTCCAGTCGGCCAGTTTCTTCTGTTTTTAGGATACGTTCTTCCTATCCAGAACATTCAACTTTAAAGGCTGACATTAATCGGTTCTCGTCGGTTGCATGCAGAGTGATAGGATTGATTTGAAGATCCTTCAAATGATCCTGTATGTCGTTGATATCAGTACGGGGGGAGAAATTTGATATTAGGTAGCATACAGTTTCGTTTGCTCCCTGCAGAATGTCGCTTTCAGTGTTGGTCCCCCAGACCTGGGTTTTAGTCTTTCCACTTCCCAATATAGCACAGGAAACGTGACATGGCCTGAGTTCTGATTGGAGGACATGCTCTGTTTTTTGTAGTGGTATTCATAATAAAATTTTTAATGTTATCTCTAGTATCTTTGGATGAAAGCCGAAGACTGGTGATCGTAATGTCCATACTTTCTACGTATGTTGTCAGACTATCTATGGTTGTGTCACTGGAGAAGTTTCCAATGTAATATACGTCGGCAGACTTAGCGGCTGAGATCTTAAAAGATTTACCAGCATGTTGCACAGCGCTGATGGCTGGAAGTTTTTGGGGTGGTTTCTTCTCATTTCTTGAGACATTTGTCTTAATTGGTTTTAGATTTTTTGGTTTTGAATTGGAAGTGGCATGGTGTTTAATAAGACCAGTGGCAGCCTTAACAAAGGTCTTCTTTTCAGGGTTAGGTAATCTTGTCTCATGGTTGGCATTGTCTTTATTTTGGCTTACTGGGGTACGCTCAAGCATTTTGATGCTTTCCGAGGTGACTTCTCGTAGGTTCCGAATTCTAATATCACAGGCCTCAAGGTTGGCCTTGATTGTCTTTATCTCGGATAAGTTTGTTGTTTGATCCGTCATTAGTTGAGTTGAGAGGTTCTCCAGAGTGGTAGAGTGTTGCTAGAGATCCACGGTAATTCCAGCGACTTGATTGCTAAGAGCGAAAACATTATCCGTTATGGTTTTCGTTTCCTGGTCTTTTTTTGATTTTGAAGATTTGAGTTTCTTCAGATCGGGTAGTAGATAGACTTAATTTATTTAACTTATTGATTAATTTCAAAACTAATTTCTTCTAATTCCAAATAACACTGAGTAGAAGAATCTTTCTTCAATGGTTTACTAGCATCAGCCTTTGTTTTTGTACAAGTATCGCGAAGTTTTGCTTCTTTTAAAATATTGCCATTATATAATATTGATGTGTTTTATTTTTGGCCTATTCATTAAATAAAAATTACACTGAGTGGCTGCATCATTAACTTTACTTGAATCCGAATTAACACCACTGGTAGACGCCATCTTTAACCGAACCAGCCGCGAAAAGATGCTCGAGCTTTTAAACTTTGTTTTCCGTGTCTGCCGCTAGGTAGCGTAATTTTAACCATAGAGGAGACACACCGAGGGAGGGGTAGGGGAGAAAATATTTCCTCTCTCTTTGCATGCACAAAGGGCTCTACGGGACTCTGTAAACTTCTGCTCATTTTCTTCTGGCAGGTTTATGCTTTTATACGTTTCACTTAAACTCAAATTACCCTCGTAATCTTATTATATTAAAATGTGGCGGGCCGTATTTTGTTGTATATCTTGAGTGTCTAGTTATTAAGGCGCGTTTATAAGCGAGCGAGAAAAGGTGCTTTCGCTTGTGTATGAAGCCGAAACTTCATCGTCGTGATCGTAAAAAGCTTGCGACGTCAGCGTACTCTAGGTAGTTCATGTTTATAAAGGCGCTGGGACTCGCGACTCGAGAACTGATATTTTTAGAACGAGAGAGTAATTAAAATGGCGACGATGATTGAGCAACGCATAATCGTTTTAACAGCAATGGAAGGTATATTACTAACCAAAAAGAAACTATTGCTGTTAAAAAAGAAAAAACAGTTGGAAAAGAAAAAGGAAAGAAAAGCACGTAGGTGGGGAACTCATCCCATTTGGTTGAAGAGGAGGGATATTTTCATACGTTCATTGATTAACATTTCTTTAACTTCATGGTATTTTTTCCTGTCTATTTCTTTTCTCGCTTTATTGCTTAAGCGACATTTTATTAAAAAAACACAACCACCTCGATCGCAGCAATCTCGCAATGTCTAAAACTGTAGCAGAATAGCAGACGACATATTTATTTGGCGTTTTAGTGGATAAAATTAAACACGTGACCCCAATCGAGAGCTGAAACCTAAAATACACGGGCGAGAAGATCAAAGTTTCTTTGAAGCGCTCAGCTTGCGCCATAAGTTAGCGCCGTTTGCGCCTGCTTATAGAAAATCAGCTCTCGCATGTTTATAAACGGTCGCGCGGAAGCCGACGCCGAGTAAAAATTTGAAGCTTCAACTTTCAGCTTCAGGTTTTCGCTCGCTTATAAACGAGCCTTTAGCCTTTGGAATGGGAAGATCTGTGTTCTTAGATTATGGTTACTATTATTTTTTGTGATCTTCGAGATGGAAAAAATTAAAAAACCCATCTTTTACACCTCAGCAGAGTCAAGCTGCAACACAATTACTATCCTCCTCAAACTTTAGCAGACGACGGGCACCGCGGAGTCACTGGTAACGAGCCCACTCTAAAAAAATACTTATTTCCCGCCCTTGGGAACTCGGTTTTTCCTGTTTGAAGCAGACAACATACCACTTAATATTTTCTAACCCTCACGGGATTGACTGATTTGGCTCTATCCCTAAAGAGATTTTTATTGGCCGGTAGGTAAGTGCGCTAAAATCGAGACCCATTGCTAAGCCTAACAAATTTTAAAAAATTTAATTTTCATTGAAAAAATTGTTTGAAAAATAAGAAAAAAATTTGAGACTTCATATTTAATTGAAATGAACCAGGAAAAAATAAAACATGGCACTAAGATTTTCAGCTGATTGTCTGCCTTTAAGAAATAATGTAGCTATTTCCATTGAAAACAACCTTATCAGCTCTGGGCCTAAATAAATAATAATAAACACGTATAACTATCATAATTTTGAATTATTTATGTCCTTAATTGTTGTAAGGAGACTTTCTCCTTGGTGGCCTTTTGGGAAGAGATGTTGATCATTGTAGTTAATATTGTTAATATTGCAAATTGAAACTAAGCCAACCTTTAATGATAACCTACGTGACGTTGTTTTTCAAGAAAAACATTTCGCAAACGCTTATCAAGACAGTCAACAAAAGGTTAGTGTCCCCTTCGAAGTTTTACGTTTATGGTCGAGTTTATTTCCCCGTTTTTGTCAGAATGCGCCAACTGACAGAGGGCAATTGCTTAGAGGATCTGAACCCGTCATTGAAAAACGAAATGCATCCCTGTCAGAGAACGGAAACCCCTGATTCGTTCGTCGTCATCAACGTCTCCGCTTTCATGGTCATTTTCCGCGTCTGTCTCTTCGGGTTCTCCGCATCCTTCGTCACTCTCTTTCTCGAAATATACGTTCACATGTTGAAAAGTTAACATGGTAGCGCCTTAGCTTATCGGTAGCATTTCTTTAGACCGAGATAACTAGTACAAAAAATTGCATCTAAAAAATCTTATACATCACCTACCAAATCGAGTTTTGACCATTTTCTGGTACACTGAATATTTCTAACTACTGCAATAGATGAAATTCGGCCGCTTCATGGTCCCCCACAGAAATTTATATAAAAAATAAGAATTTCATATGTGGTCCATCATCTAAAGTGATTAGAAGTTAAGATATTGAAAAAAGGGGGAAAGCAAAATCAAATGGGCTAAACTACTGGCGTATGTAGTCTCTCCGGTGTATTGTACTGGACTATTTATATCACTAAAAAGTACTTAAAATAAAGAGTTACTTCCCAAATGTTAAGCGATTTTTTTTATCACAAACTAAGATGAAACTTTTACGCGTAGCATTTCAAAAGGATACCACTTATCATTGTTGAGCTACCTTTTCAAAGGAGTGCAAAGCTGAAATATAGAAGCTGGAGAGCAACACCAGTTTCGACGAAGCCTTTTGCAATAGAGCGGTAACTATAAAGCTGATTTCAAAGGCGGACGGCCAAAGCAGGTCTTTTTTAAACCGAGCGCAAAGATCAATTTCACGTTGATCTTTCAGCTTTAGCCGCGACACACGTGTATTTTACTAGCCAATAAAGAGAAAGGTGCCTGAGAAATAGCTTCCCTTGATACCGGAAACCTTTTTTAAAGAACAAGTTTTAACCATTAGACCTGATGATGCATCTGTAAGATGCGAAACTAGTCGTCGGAGCTCGGTAAAATTTATTGTTTTTCCGAGTTTTAAAATTTTATTGCGTAAATAAAGTTGAATTATTTGTAAATACCTAGTAGTTTTAACCATTACTGAATATTTTCAACTACTACAATAGTTTATAGATGTTATTCGGCCCCTAAATGGTCCCACACAGAAATACAACGAAATGTAAATTAATTTTGGTTGACCAAAGCATCATCAACAATCGCGTTTGCAACAATGAAGACAGTTTTTCTTTTTTCGCTTAATTAGTGTTTCTATCGCGCGTCACTTGGCATCAATCCACTGTCGAAGTTAATATCGTGACAAGCTTGGAAGGAAAACAAGTGACATTAAACAAAGTTCACTCACTTAGCACTAAAACGTGCCAAGAACAATCAAGAAATAATCATCGATCACGAAATAATGTTCTTCCACGAAGGAAAGGAAGAACCATTATCTCTCGTGTCTCCATTAGAACTTTGGAAAACAACCAACGGTATTTAATGGTTTCGACAAGCTACAATAATCAATGTTGCTGGAAATTAAAAAGTAAAACTAACAAAGCGAAAGCTCGGAAAGACTTAGTTTCCTCAAGCTGCGTTCAAAATTCCTTGCCTTGTGTGGACGCGGCATGCGACAATTATTCTCGAAAACTATTTTCAGCCTAAACTGCAAAAAATACCCGATGTCATTCGGCAAATATATTATAACTCGGGTCAAAAAGTAATGAGACTAAAAACTAGTACCTTAGCAACGAACGTCTCGAGTTCCCAAAAGAGAGGACCCTCCCCCTCTTTCATCGATCCCGAAATAAGATATTCGTCGAAACTGAGCTAAAACCATTATCCTTACTCTTCTTCTGCAAAACTTTGGAAAATAACATTAGAAATTTCACGCATTCAACGGGGTGCAATTTTCATTAATGCCACAAATTAATAACAATATTCCAGAGCGGAAGCTCGTAAAAGAAGTCCAAACAGGCAAAGCATTTTCTTCGAATTTTCTTTCAAATTATACGAGTGGGTGCTCGTTTTGCGCGAGAATCAATCCCCACAAGCTTAGTCCTAAACGCGATAAAAAACACTGCATTGTTGCCGTGTTGAAATACGGTGCAACTTTGGAAGGAACGAAATCGCTTGATTCCTGAACACATTCAAAAACTTTTCATTGCAATTGGTTCTCCTAGAAGACTGAGTCGACTACAATGAGAAATTAAGAAGCAAAAATAATGAACGTAGAAACAGCAAAATCCTATAGAGCAACCTTTTCTAAAGTAAGAAAAGAATTTCATAATTAACTAAGATTATGTTCGGCTCCTGACACTTCGCTGAGTACGTTACATATTTTTTACCAGTATTCGCCATGGGTTTTTGTGAAACTGATCTGACTTTACTCTCGGTTGTTGGAACCCAAAGCTAACGCGCATTTTAGGGTGGAATGACTTTTCTGGACTCTTTCATACGTATTTAAAGGCTAAATTAACTATTTATTCTACTGTTCATGTCTTGTTGAATAACAGATACCTCCCGGTGTATTGGACTATTTATATCGCTAAAAGTATTTTGAATAAAGAATTTCTTCCCAAATATTAAGTGATTTTTCTTTAAATCACACACTATGATAAATATTTTATGGATAGCTTGTCAAAAGTATTCCACTTGTTATTGTAACACAGTATTGACTTTTAGAGATCGTCATTTCTACGGTAACCATAAGATGTCGGTACACAACAAGAACTTTATCATCGACAACATAACTAATCTATAGCCATTATAGCTGTCCTATTTCCATTGGAACTAAAGTATAGACCATTAAAGTTTCGAAAGGGTATTATATTCACTCATGCCACAAATTGAAACTAAGTCTCGTAGGCTCGGAAAATAAGGTGAAACACGCAAAGAATTTCCAAAGACTGCGTTTTTAATTGTTTGCCTGGGTGCACTCGGAATGCGAGAATTGATCCCCACAAGCTAATTTCCACTCATAATCCAAATAATACTGTAGTTAAACATCTACTTATGAGCGCCCACTTGACCTAGCATATTCAAAAGTGGCAGGAGTTTTTCACACAGGACTGCACGGACTGCAATGTCAAATTTAGCACTAATTTACCAATAGTAATTAAGTCTTAAACATTTATAAGTAATATAATTCGTTATAATCTTCAAATACTAGTAGAACTAAAACTGGTTGCTTAGCAACGAACGACTCCACTTCCCAAAATAGTCGATAAGTCATCGATCCCGAAATAGGGTTTTTCCCCCAAAGAGAGGTAGAACCATTATCCTTGCTCTGATTTCATCGTTACCTTGGAAAAAACATTATGACTTTCATGGTTTCAACGGGTTACAATATTCGCTCATGCCACAAATTAAAAGAAACATTACAAAGCGAATTCTCGGAAAACAAGCTCAAACGCCCAAATGTATCTTCTTAGGATTTTTTCACGCAGTTGGTCACATTGAGCGAGGCGCGATTCCCACAAGTAAACTCAATAAGAATACTGCGAGGTAGCAACGTCGAAGTACGGCGCGACATGAGAAGGAACCAAAACACCTGAATACATTCCATTACGTCTTATTTTTTTGCAATTGGTTCGCCAACAACACTGCGTCGACTACAATGAGAAATTGAAAAGAAAAATAATGACGCACGACGAAACAGCAAAATACTACCGAGCACCATTCATGGCAGTAAGTTTAAAGCATTTCATTATTTTCTACTGTTCAAAGATAATGTTACTAGTCTAATCGCAACGATTTCCTTGAACTAAGATAATTTGCTAGATTAGTTTCGGTTGTTGTCATTCGTAAGCTTCAGCTGAGTACGTTACATTTTTAACAGTTTTCGCTATTTGTTATTTCGAATTCACAAGGGGAGAAAACTGGCTACATGATTAAATTCCTGCACGTTCTACAAACACTCGACAATATCAAGTAATTAAGCGTAACGAGGTTGGTCTGCTAATATTATTTTCGTAATAACCGCGATCATTGAAATCTTTCTCAGCGTTACCCTTATCCCGAATGCGGATGAGTTTTGGGGAGCGAAAGTTAATAATTCGTGGAATGGGCTACTAGGAATGCTCGAAAGAAATGTATAATTCCAAATAAATTCTGAGCCTAGAATTCATTCTCGATACTAAGAATATGTTAACATGGCTTAAGCTTTGAAATGAATTTTAAAGGTTTTTCTGTAAGGGTGGTATTGCACGTTATGTCATTTTAATATTAAATTTTCGTGAAAATAATTACCGGTTTGTCTTTATTGAAGATTAATTGAATTAGAATTCAAGTCTTGCCAAATTCTTTTAGTACACGAGTTAGTTCTTGGTCAACTTCTTTCAACATTAATTGGGTTAACGTTTCGAATACACAGGAGGGAGATTTTGAATTATCTCCTATGGGCTTAACCACAGACCGTTTCAATTCCTTTACATCTTTGCACCCAATTTTGACTCCGAGAATCCAAATACTATTCGGAACAAACAAATCAAATGAAAACAATATTTTCTCTGTTGTCAATAAATGGGTAACTTGTCTTTCCTAATTTCTACATAAAATTGTAATCAGACGTCAAGTTTCACTTTCCTGAAGTTTATCAGTAAACCGTATCAAGCTTTCTATAGTAGATTACACTGGAAATTCTCTGCAAAAATATGTTTCGTTTGGTTTATAATTTTATCTGTGTTGAAGCAGTTGACTTATGTGTTTATATTTAAAATATCTAGATAATTGTGGCATCCGTTGGTGTTATTCTGCTGATTTACATGATAGGGACACTAAACTCTAAATACGGGAATTTTAAATCTGAAATTACCTTCTTGTTTTTGTTGCAATGCCTTCTGGGAACGAGTAAGAAGTAATAAAGTATAACGCTATACTCATTTCAAAACTGAAATCAATTTCAATCTCAGGTCCCCAAAGTTTAAACTGCAAAAGAGTCGCTCGTTTTCTTTCGGTCTCGTGGAGTCTGACGTCCTTCGTTCTATTGGTTTTCGTATCTTCGGAAATGACGTCACAGTTTTCGAGTAAATCGGAAGCACTCCCATTCGACACCGTCGACGATGTTTTTCACTTTCCTAATGCGAAACCTCTGCTGGTAAAAAACGAAGCATTTACCAGCTTTTTTACCAGCTTCATTCAGGTCAGCTTAACATAAGAATTACACACGTCACTTTTTCATTCGATAAAAAAGTCCTTCGATGTTGTCAACTTAGGTTTAAAAAAATGTTTTTCTTTGTTAAATTTATTTTCAATTTAGAAAAATGCATTGATTAACACGGCATATGCGGAAATTAAAAAGCGAGCTGATGCGACCGCTGATTTATGACATCTGACATATGGACCTTTAATGGAAAACGACGACATTCATTTGGGAATTGAAAATCGAGAACAATTTATCATTACTTCGGAATTCCTTCACTGGAATATAATAAAGAAAAGATACGCCAAGACAGGAAGCTGCAAAATGAAACTAAGCCAGCCTTTAGCGATAACCCACTTGGTGTTGTATTTCAAGAAAAATATATCGCCAACTCTGATCAAGACCATCAACAGAAGGTTAGTGTCCCCTTCGAAGTTTTACGTTTATGGTCAAACTAATTTTAGAATATTTGACAGAATGCGCCAACTGAACGAGGATGTTTTCGAGGATCTGAACCCGTCTTTGAAGAATGAATTGCATCCCTGTCAGAGAACGGAAACCCCTGATTCGTTCGTCGTCATCAACGTCTCCGCTTTCATGGTCATTTTCCGCGTCTGTCTCTTCGGATTCTCCGCGTCCCTCATCAGTCTCGTTCTCGAAATATACGTTGACATGTTGCAGGTCAACAAAGATGCGCCTTAGCTTATGGGTGTCAGCCCTTCACACAGACAATACTCCTTCAAAAAATAATATCTACAAAACAATATCCATCACCTACAAAACCACTTTCTAACCATTCTCCTGTTCACGGAGTGTTTTCAACTACTGCAACAGTTAGTTAATAGATGCAATTGGGCCCTACATAGTCCCCCACAGAAATGTAACCAAATTTAAATGAATTTTGGTTGACCAAAGCATCATCAACTATCGCCTTTGCAAAAAAGAAGTCAATTTTTCTTTTGTCGCTAAATTAGTGTTTCTATCACGCGTCACTTGACTAGACCATCAAATCAGTATAATATAAATCCACTGTTGAAGTTAATATCGTGACATGCTTGGAAAATAAGTGGCATTAAACAAAGTTCACTCACTTAGCAAGAAAGGACTAACGGGCCAAGAACAATCAAAAATAATTGATCACGGAGTAATGTTATTCCCCGAAGGAAAGATAGAACCATTATCTCTCTTGTTTTCATTAGAACTTTGGAAAACAGCTAACGATATTTAAAGGTTTCGACACGCTACAATAATCACTGTTGTTGGAAATCAAAAAGTAAAACCTACAAAGCGAAAGCTCGGAAAGAGTTAGTTTCCTCAGGCTGCGTTCAAAATTATTTGCCTTGCCTTGGGTCGACGCGGTATGCGAGAATCAATCTTGAAAACTATTTTTAAACTGCCCGAAATACCCGATGTCACATCGGTAAATATATTCTAACTCGGGTCAAAAAGTAATGAGACTACAAACTGGTTCCTTTACAGCAACGAACGTCTCTAGTTCCCAAAAAAGTTGACCCCCTTCATCGATCCCGAAATAAGATATTCATCGAAAGTGAGCTATGACAATTATCCTTACTCTAACTTCTACAAAACTTATTATACTTTCACGCTTTCAACGGGGTACAATATTCATTAATGCCAAAATATAATAACAATATTCCAGAGCGGAAGCTCGTAAAAGAAGTCCAAACGCGCAAAGGGTTTTCTTCGAATTTTCTTTCAAATTATTCGAGTGGGTGCTCGTTTTGCGCGAGAATCGATCCCAACAAGCTTGGTCCTAAACGCAATAAAAAACACTGCATTGTTTATTGTTGTTACGTTGAAATACGGCGCAACTTGAGAAGGAAGGAAATCACTTGATTCCTCATAACCTTCGAAAACCTTTCATTGCAATTGGTTCTTCTACAAGACTGCGTAGATTACAATGAGAAATTCTGAAGTAAAAATAATGCACGTCAAAAGAGCAAAATACTATAGAGCAACCTTTTTTAAAGTAAGAAAAGAATTTCATAATTCACTAAGATTATGTTCGGCTTTTGACTTTCATACACTTCGCTGAGTAACGTTGTATTTTTTTACCAGTATTCGCCATTTGTTTTTGTGAATGACCATGTAGGGAAAACTGGCTACATGATTAAATTCAAGCGTGTTCTACGAACACTCGAATATATCAAGTAATTAAGCGTAACGTTATTCTGTTTTTTGTAATAGCCGCAATCATTGAATGTTTTTCAGCGTTACTTTGATTTCGAATTCTGATCAGTTCTACGGAGTAAAAGTTAATAATTCTGGAATGGAATGCTATGAATGCTGCAGAAAAATGTATATAATACGACTGAGTTCTTGGTCAACTTTTCCAATAATAATTAAGTAAAACGTTTTGAATAAACAGGAGGGAGATTTTTCAATAATACCTTCGTTGTTAACTACTGATCGTCTCAACGCCTTTGCATCTTCTCACACATTTTTAAAATTGAGAATCCAAATATTATTCGGAACAAACGAATCAAATGAAAACTATATTTTCTCTGTTGTCAATAAATGGGTAACTTGTCTTTCTTAATTAAGGGGTTGGTACTGGTAATTGTGAACAATTTTTTCAAATCTTTGAATAACTTCAGTTCGGCTAACGTTAGACACCTGAAACTTTCAGGACATGAAATATGATTCTTTGACACAAATCGTTTTTCTTTTCAGCTTTTTAACTCTTTTTAATTTTGCACAATATTCTATTTCCAAAACCCTTTAGAGGACCCCAAATGTGAACAATCGCTGGTAAATGTAAACACCCTGACCCTAAATAGTGAACGCGGGACCCAAATGTGAACACCAATGTTATTCAAACGGGAGGAATAAAAAGGCCAAGGAAAATAGCTACCAATACGTAGGGCCTAAATTCATGCACCCTGATTAAAGTTTACGCAGATTTGATAAGTGATAATTGGATAATATAGTTGAAAACAATACCTGAGTCAAAATGCTCAATAGTTCGTTGAGAAGTCACATTTTATTCAGCCCCTAGCATAACAGGTGACTCGGTTTGCCGTTTTCCCGCCCAATAAGTAGTGGTAGCTACGGCCCTCTTACGGCTAAATTGAAAACTTTACTATTGGCGCGAAATTTGAGTCTTTTCTTTGGGTCAATGATGTATTTTAAAGTTAATATTATCCGAAAGTAGCTTGATTACAACACTGTTACGGTTAATCTTTTAGTAAAATAGCTTAAAAAGGATTCGAATTAACCTTGAAACATTTGCAATTTTTACTTGGTTTTTTACAATTCAATTTTTGAATCGAATTCCGAACCGAAAGCAGAGATTTTAATATCAAATTTATAGCAAAAGACGTGATCTATCTAATGATTAAAGGTTTATTATCGTGGGATTATTGTAGCTCTTGCTAAAGCTTATTCCCCGATGGTATTGTATTAAGAAACACCTAAAATGGGCATCAACTTAAGTTGATCAGTCCGAGTTGGTGCGTATATTGGTCCGTATCTTTCACAAAAATATTCCTACAATATTCGGACCATTTTCATCGTAATCCTCGATATTGAATCTACAAATTGAGCCCTTTTAAAAGACATTTGAGCCGCCCAAAAATTTGTTACAAAATTTTAAAGAAAAAGTGTTCACATTTAGAATCGTTCACAATTACCGGTACCAACCCTACTTTTATTTGTTCTGTTTAATTCTCCGATTTCTGGTTATATGGCAATATGCATCTGAAAATGGTTCATATTAATTTATTTGAAATCCACATTTTAAGAAAGGCTAAAACTGTAACCGTCCACACCAAGCAGCTCCTTCCCGGGGAAAAACCACGTCGTCTGCTTTGTTCAGTTTTCATTATTTACATTTATGTTTGTATAATGTTAAATTATCCCGAAGTGGCGCCTTAAGCGCCACTGCTGTCAACCTTGTTAAAAAGCATTTTTCGCGGGGATAAAAACCCCGCCTACAATCTGTAAAAAGGCAGTTGTGAGAGGTCAGTTGTCAGTCAGTCGGTAGTTCTTTTGTAATCGCGCTCCAGTTCGGACGTGTTTTGTTGTGAATAAATTCAAAGTATTATTTCTATCACAACTGCGTTTTTTTCTACAATGGACTACCTGGTAAATATAGTTAGTCATGGACAATAAGTCCTTTAAACGGGTAACCTGGGAACTTCTTAGTTTTTCTATTTTTAATTTAAATTCTTTGTGAGCCGTGAAATTAGGCCCCTTTCATTTCAATTTTACGGTTACGTAAAGTGGCGAGCTTGCCAGGACCCTTTAAGACTATCATTACCAATTGTACTTACACGCGTACTTGTGACATTACTTGTGCCTTTGCTTGAAAAACTAACGCGTCATGAATCCCACCGACCCACAAGCTTTGTTCGCGGCTCTGAACGCGCAGTTACCGGGATCCTATATTCCCCCGAGGAGGAACACACCTCCTCCAAGCCTTGGTACTAGTCCTACGCGTGGTCAAGGACAAGCGGCAGGAGAAATCCCACCTCCGCCGCCACCGCCGCCACCACCGCAAGGTGCAGCGTCAAATGTTTTGATTCAAACTATTCAAACACTTGCAACTACGTTAGCGAACATAGGAACTAGACCAGCCGCCAAAAATTGGCCAAAACCACCCCCTCACTTAATATTTAGGTGAAAGCGCGCAGGAATTCCTTCGGACTTTGACGGAATTCGCTGAATATCACAGCATGACTAGAAGTGACATTATCGTGCTTCTACCCCAAATATTAAGGGGCCGTGCATTAATCTGGTTTAGAGACACGAATAGACCTAATCAAACAATAACGTGGCGTACCGTGAAAGGCGCGTTGAGAGACTATTTATTTTCGGTACGAGCGGAGGAATCCCTCCGCCTAGAAATAGCGCAATTTAAACAATCCGACAGTGTGTCTTTTGACGCGTACATCGCGAGTATCACCGCGATGAATCAGAACCTACGCGTTCCGTATACTGACTCTGAACTGGTCGGTATTTGCAAGCGAAATATCCTCCCCGAAATACGCATCCATGTCTTTCACGACAACATAAAGAATATGCGCAGTTTTATAGAGAAGGGCCGCGTAACAGAAGAAATTTTACGAGCGACCCCCTCTAGCTCATTGTATCCTAGAGACAGTGCAAAGTCTATCTCGCGTGAATCCAGTGGGAGAAGAAATTCTTCTCCGCCGTGGTTTTTACTAAACCGCCGGGGGGAGGGGCAAAATCAAAGGTTGCGAAACCGAAAGCAAGAAATTCCAATAGACCTACACCCGCTCAGACAGAGCAAAACGATTTAAGTCGCGTAGAATGCTATAAGTGCGGATTCTTAGGGCATTATGCTACCGCCTGTCCGAGCAAACAAGAAGTCGCGCCGCAGCACACTTCGGGAAACGCGAAAGCGGGAAGACCAAAAGGGGATCGTCTTCCCGCCGCGCGAAGAAACTAAAGCCCCTTATGGAAATTGGCTCTATGGATGTGCGTCGCTGTGAGGTTGGTCCTCCCGTGGCCATAGAAGCCGTGTATTCGCATGGGACTTTCGCGACTAGACTAGATTCAGGCGCTGATGCATGTTTTATCAGCTTATATCAGTGGCGTAATTTAGTCAGAACTTTAAAACCAGACTTAGTACTTCCGGAAGAAGAAGAGACTCAATGCATAGTGTTAGGCGATGGACGTTATACCTTCACGAAGGGACGCGCGCGAATAGACTTCCGCTTAGGACAGTTGAAACAAACGCAAGAGTTTCACGTAGTTCCCTCACTCCCGAACGATTTTATTCTGGGAAAAAATTTCCTGTATAAACATCGTGGCATTTTGGATTTTGGTACAAAAACTTGTCAGATTGACGGAACGACGTTTCCATTCGTGCTTAATCTCCCTGGGTTAAAGACTCCAACACCTCAGATTATAGAAGATGTTGAACAAGCTGTCGCGTCGCCTACATTGAGTCCTAAACAGAAGGAAGACTTAAAAACTTTATTATTACGATTTCAAAAATTATTCTCGGAAAAAGCGGGTCGAACTAATTTAGTCTATCATGAGATACATACAACCACCGATGTTCCCGTTAGTCAAAGCGCGTATCGTGTTAGTGACGAGAAAAAACGGATAATTGAAGATCATCTTCACGAAATGATCCGCGACGGAATCATGAATCCCTCCGTTAGTCCTTACGCGTCGCCTGTGGTACTTGTCCCTCAGAAATGCGGAAAGATACGTTAATAATTAATAGGAGAATATTTTGAAAAAGGTGGCAGCTAATTAATAGGAAAATCTTTTGGAAAAGTGGCAGCTAATTAATAGGAGAATGTTTTGGAAAAGGTGGTAGCTATTTAAAGGGAGAATATTTTGGAAAAGGTGGTAGCTAATTAAAAGGAGTATATTTTGGAAAAGGTGTCAACGAATTATTGGAACCAAACCAAACCAAACCTAAACTAACCTAAGCTAAGCTAACCTAACCTAAGCTAACCTAACCTAACCTATGCTAACCTATGCTAACCTAACCTAACCTAACCTAACCCACCCGAAACCAAAATATTAAAATTTTAATTTAAAATTTAAAGACATTGATGGAACTACCATTAAGACTGTACTTCATTTTAAACACAATTTGTTTATTAATTCTATATATCTCTTGCCTTGAAAGGAATGAAAGTGAGCGTTTTTATTAGTATCACGAAACATTTACTTTTAATATTATTAACATACGTTTCGGAGATGCGAACCAACAACCTATCGCTTCGCAGTCCAACATCGTATCCACTACACCACCGAATCGCTGACGGCTACAGTGTTTCAAGTTATATTCATGTATTTTTTAGGGACATATTCGGACGATTGGGATTTCGGTCCATCGGGAATATAGCCATTGGGCTGGAAATCTAAAATCATTGCGGGATATTCGGTCGAATGGGATTTCGGTCCATTGGGAATTCGGTTGAAAGGAACGATACCGTTAGAAATGGGTGTTAGTTATCATAGGAATTGTTATCAAGAGCTAACTACCAAACAGAAGATCTTAAGAGCTCAAAAGAAATACGAAGATGCCAAAGCGGTCAACGATTCAGCAGTTCAAAACGGTAAGATCTTTTATCTACAGTTTGAGAATGACTTCGTTTTTCTCGGGTTCATGTAGTACAAGCGGAGTTATTTTCTCTTGGGCAACCTGGTACATCAAAATTGACAACAAAACGTGCAAATTAGAACCGAAGGATTTAATAAAGAACTTTGTATTTTATGTCAAAAAGAAGAAAAGGAACTAGTACATGAAGTAACTACAGCCAACATGGGCTCGCAGTTGAAGCTTATCGCGATAAACATAATAATAATAATAATAATAATAATAATCTAAGCTTTTTTCTATGAAGGGATTTCCACACTAAGCCTTTGGCTTGTTTACAGGTGGGTCCCTTTACAATGCATAGAGGGGTGGTGGCTAGCCCCTATGCATTGTTTACAGTTGAGTCCCTTTACAATGCATAGAGGGGTGGTGGCTAGCCTCTATGCCACAGCTAACCGACAGCGCCCTATACTAACTATTACCGTTAACCTCTGCAAGTTTTGATGGAAAGGAGAAACCGGGATAGACTGCGGAGGAAAACTCCTTTTTAACAAGCGGTGAGAGAACTTGCAAAGTCTACGCAGACGTATTTGTTCCCAGAGTTTCACCCGGTGCCACAGTCCGGGATCGAACCCGGGATCCTCTTGCTGCGAGGCGAAAGCGCTAACCGCTATGCCACCCCACCTTAGGTTTAATTTATATTATTTTAATTTGCAAACGGAAAACAAAAAGAAAAAGTTAGCAATGATTGACTATTTATGAATATGGTAAGACGTGGGGGTGGAAACAAATCGCTGCCTTCCCCAAACTAACGCCACTGCATTCTTGAACACATTTCAGGCATTTTCTCTAATCATTCAAATCATATTGCCGTTGATGTTTTTATCTTGAATAGTTATTTAGATAGAAAATAAAAACCACACTTTGGGTAGGGTAAAATTCCTCCCCCTCTCGCTCCCATAATACGGCCCTAGAAACTTGTCAACAATTAATTTCTTGCTGAGCAAGGTCCATTTTATACGTTCCAAGTCAAAAATTGCTTTTTACAAACAATGCAAGCGGCAATACAATTGTAACCCCACTAACACGGGTTCTGGGTTGACTGCAACACGGTTCTTAGGCGATCTCAACACGGTTCAGAGTCAAAGTACATGGAGTTCTGGGACTATCTCAATACGGTTCTTAGCCGTACGAAACAGGGTTCTTAGGCTAACTCGACAGGGTTCAGGGTCGAACTCGACACGATTCTCAGTCAAACTACGCATGGTTCCGATTATAACTGAACAAGGTTCTGAAGCACACGCCACATGATTCAGGGAGGAACCTAATACGGTTCCAAAAGAAACTAACTTGGTTCAAAGAAAAACCCCAGCTCGGATCGCAGATGAACTCCTTATTGGTTTATAGAGAACCCATATTAAAAAGTTCTATGTTGATCAAAAAAGGGTTAAAAATAGGGGACAAGCGTTAAGAACCCTTTTCTCGGCAAAGTAGAACCTTCTTTTCTTAGAGTGTATTAATACTAATTCTTGTCACTAGAAGGCGATAAAGTGTAATATGACTGGGTCATCTTGTTTAACGTCGAAAGGGTTCGTAGCATAGTTACGTCAGATACCATCATAATGATTTATGTTATAGCTTAAGGCATGATCAGGGTCATAACCCTATTTCCCTATCTATCGCTTCTGTTTTATAAAATTTACAACATTAAAGTTTCAAACAAAAGTTAAAAACGATTTCTCATGGCATGGCACAAACTTTTATACATTTGTAGTAGCTAAGTACCGCAAAAGGAAAGAACTAATATTTTCATATTCAGGTTTGAAATGAATAAACTCATGGTAGTGTTGCTATAACCATAAGTAACATTATAAACATAAGTATGACTCTTCCTATTGTAATCATGCAAATTTCAAAATGAAACCTATAATCAACACTGACACTTTCACTTACATCAGGCCAGGACTTGCAACCCCGTCGAGTATTTCATGCTGGTCTTTGGAGAATGACATAGTTCTACAATTTTAGCCAATCGCAATAAACCATCTCATTGAACGTGTCTGAAATAGCTCGTCTGCTATTTATTGTGTTTGTATGTTTGTATGTTTGACTTTGAGATTGCCATAAGTCGGATATTTCAGCACCAAAAAGGATAAGCCTTTTGAAGTCTAAATATTCGGTAACTAAACCTACCCAATGCAATTTTTAACTTCGTAATTTGGCCGCGCTAAAGTCGGTAAAAAGTCAATACAAATCAACTATATAACCAAGGCTTAGGACCGTTGACTCAAATCTCAATGGCGTCTCTTTAAACCTCTGAGCCGGATTTTCGATATAGGCGGAAGTCGCTTCATTTTCCACCGCTAGTGGTCTCTTTGCTGGGCGCGAACTTATGATGAAGTAAAAGGTCCGAAAATAGGTTTATAGTTAGTTTTGGCTAATTGTCATACTTATGGTTATTATGTTACTTATGCTATTACGAATGCAAAGTCAAGTATAGCAGTGCAAAGATTTTGAAAGATGGATTTTGCGTTAAACAGTCTGCCGTGGAAATGGCAGATAAATGCGAAAACCCAACGAAATGGTTCAATGTGAATTTCTGAAAAATTGTATTCTCTCTGTATTCGATCGCCAGCTCATCTGCTTGCGAATAGCCGGGCAGGGTTGGCAAGTTTTAAACTATTTGTTTTAAACTCTTGTTTAAAACTTGTTTTAAACAGTCATTAAAAAAAGCAAAAATTTGTTTGAAACGTTTTAAGCGAGAAGTTTAAAACACGTTTTTTTATGGAGAGAAATTTCGAATATTTTCAACTCTTTTTATTTGAAAATGAGCGAAAAGATGATATAACAGAAATAATAAGATTCAGTCAAAACCTTCCAATAACTCGTCTGTTTCATATGGGTGTTTAATTGTTTGGAAACCCTATCAGTTGATTTATTCGTTACCAATCTGTATTGAAGACTGATATTCAATAAATATGATTAAGCATAACTTATTTTGTCGTCTACTTAAAACAAAGCAACAACGTTTCTCCTATGTGGTTTCTCTACACTGTTGGTACATTTTACTGTTCTTAAGTTATTACGCGTAATATATAAAGCCAGGCCCTTAACAGTGCTAAAATTAATACGCTTAATCCGTAAACGGAAAACATGAAGCGCCTACAAAGTAGTAAGAGGTGGTGATTTTTCAAATGTATGATGAGTTCTGACCAAGAAACTCTGAAGTACGGAAGCGGAAATTCCTTAATAGTGGCCACAAAAGAAATCAAGCATTTAGGCATTAGAGGTTAAATGTATAAATTCACGCATCGCCCTCATTTTGTATCCGCTATATAAAAAATTACATTTTCCTTTTGAAAAGATCGCTTGCTCCTTTTAAACAGTCAGTAGAATATTTCAGATATTCAATATTGGTATCTCTCAACACGTACTCCCTTCTAAATAATTAATTTCATGACAAAATATTTTCGGAAAATCTAATTTTAATCGTGTTTTTAACCAAATTTTGGCGAATCCTGGCAACGACCCTTTCTTAGATCCTCAAATTCTAAATTTTAGGAGCTCTTGATTTTCGCGTTTGACTTCTCAGTACGTGTTCGTGGTCCATTAGTCTAGAGGTATGATACTCGCACTGGATGCGAGTGGTACCGGGTTCAAATCCCGAAGGGTCCAGTCTCACAGCTTTATATTAGGCCTATAAATTTAGGAATTTTCGATTTTGGTGTTTTTCTTCTCAATGCATTTTCGTGGTCGGTTGGCCTAGGTGTATGATTCCCGCCTTGGGTTCAAGTTGTCCCTGGTTCTAATTCCACACGGACAATTTCTGACACCTTGAAATTCTGAATTTTAGGAGTTCTTGCTATTATAAACAGTCAGTAGAATATTTCACATATTCAATATTATTCTCTCAACACGTACTTCCTTCAAAATAAATTATATCATAAAATAATTTCGGAAAATGTAATTTGCTCTTGAAAAACCGTAAATATGTCATTTTTTCAATTATATTGGAGGGAGTAAATCTATTAACAATTAAATGAGTTGATTTAATTAAATAGTGATTAAGGATTAAATTAATATAAATAAAGAATAATTGATATATCGGAACTTCAGTCAATTGATAAACGTCACTCATCGTTAGTTTTTTCTGTCTTGGTGAAAACCAAGACCTTTTTTTTAATCAGGTAGGCTGTGAAAATAAGTGCCCTGCGCTAGGAGTATCGTAGAGAGCCGCGATATATAATATTTAGACTATTAGAACTGGAAAAGTGGTTTTAAACATGTTTAAAATAGTTTTTTTTTGTGTTTTTTACTGTTTTTTTCTACTTGTTTAAAAAACAGTTTAAAACAACAAATCGTGTTTTAAACAATAAAAAACACAACTTTTGTTTTTTTTTTAAAAAATCTTAATTTTTGCCAACCCTGCTTTATTGCCATATGTTTAATTTTATTAGTTGAATTTAGTTGACCTGAATAGTTTCAATACATTGGGTCGCTACGTTCAAGATTATTGGATAGATACTGTGACACCTTTCGTAATTTCCGTCCACGGGGTTCGAAGGCGAACAAACAACGATGCGGAGTGTTTCCACGCTCAGTTGAACAGGGACTTCAGGGCAAATTTTCCATGCATATGGTTATTTACAAGTAAATGCGTAAAAGACTTTCAGAGGAAATAAGGAGATGAAAGTGTTTCGCTACGGATTTCCTCGAAACGTAACAAAAGTTGCGACATTTAACTCTGTTGAATCAGTTACGCGTCATCGTAAAATGAAACGAGGCCAAAAACGTCTGTACGATTTGCCTAGAAATGAGAGCGAACTTTTTATCAATGACTACAATCCGGCATTACTTTGGACTTTGAAAGCCAATATGGATTTGCAGTTTGTAACCGATTCCTCGGAACAAGTGGCGATATACGTCACGTCAGAGAATAGTAAGCCTCGATACCCGCGGGCAGCGCAGGGGGATGAATTTTTTTCCCCCATCCTCGATACCCGCGCAGGGTGGGTCAAATTTTTTTGGCCCCCCGGTACTTTTTGCCCCCTTCAATTCCGCCCCCGGAGGGGGTGGTACTTTTTGTTCCCCCTCACTGACTTTCACCGTCTCTTTATTTCGCTGACTTTCACCATCTCTTTATTTCGTCGTCTCTTTACCCCCGCTCCATTCCCGTCTCTCTCTCTTTACCCCAGCTCTCTTCCCGCCACTGTATTTTTTTTTACGCCGCCTCTCTCTCTCTCACTTTCTCTTTCGCCCCGAGCTCCATACCGGCGAAAGCGCTGTCAATGCGGGGGATCTTTTACCATCTCTCTCTAGCGCGCAATCTGACCTCTCCCGCGTAGTACTGAATTCCTCCTCTCTAGCTAGGTTCCCAGGTACGAGCCTGCGCGCGATCTCTCGCCTTTGGTCAACTCCGTACTGAAATGTACTTTCCCTCTCTCTAGTAAATCTCTCCCGAATTTTTACTTTTGCGCTATGTATGTTATCAAGCAAGAAACATTGAATATTTTTTAACAAGGTTTATTTATATATTTACACAAAGTATTTTTTCAAGTAAAGTATTAATATTACTGATGCGCTCGTTAAAATGCAATTTATCGATATAATAATAGTTCAAACGATCCTCGTAAGGTATTTTATATATTACGATTTAAGGGCAAAAAGTAACTTTTTTTTCACCATTGTAAGAGTCTTTTAGCTTCGTCTTTTCTTGATATGGAAGATATAGTCCTCGTTTTCCGAAGTAACGTATGATTCGACAGGCACATTGAGTGTTTGTTGCCCGAGAATGAACGGACAGTCGGGGTACAATTGTCTATGTTTATCGCGTACCGATTCCGGGGTTGCCCATACATGAAGAGTACCGTGGCAAAAGAAACATCTGAAGGTATGGTCCGTCTGGACTAGCTTTTTTGCCCGAAAATGAATGGACAGTCGGGGTGCAATTGTCTATGTTTATTCTGTACCGATTCCGAGGCTGTCCATACTTGAAGAGTACCGTGGCAAAAGAAACATCTGTAGGTATCTCTACGGTCTAAATAAAACCCGTCTCGCGCTAGTTCGACGGTATCAACGTAAAGCGACGTCCACGATTGGAAAGTTTTTAAACGGGCATTTTCCGAATTCATGTCCTATTTAGCATATCGCGGTTCTTGGGGTCGCTGAAAATTTCTTTGACGTAGGTATCCAAAATTGCCTTTTGAATGACAGACTTTGGAATGCGAAACTCCATATAATCAGAGCGGGCGGTGGGTGGAACGTCGTGACCCTTGTCGTCTTCGATCGGTACGTTGTTTGTTGGAAGTCCGCGGATGAAGGGACAACTAGGAAAATGCCGTTTGTGTTCTTCGTGCACAGAATCTCGAGGTTTCCAACCGTTTAATATACCGTGACAAAAATAACACTCTACGGTATCGGTACCATACGTATATAAATAAAAAAATCCGTCTCTAGCTAAATCTCTGGGATTTGTATAAGGGGCTTCCCAGCGAGAGAAACTTTCACGTCTTTTCGCCTCGACGTTCATACTGGGTTATGAAGCTCAACGGCCTTTCCCGTTTGCTTATATAAAAACATGTACACCCCCTAGCGGCTAAAATAATTCATGTCCAGACCTGTTCGCCCACTCCTTCCTTCCCCACAGCAAAAACTAAACTTTAACTAGAACCCAACCTATAACCGGAACTCCATAAAAACTAAACTCTAACAAGACCTAGGGCCCCTCGACAAAACGAAACAAAAGAGGCCCCCGTAAAAATAATCCGTGTCTAGACTTGCATACTATAACTAAAATTCTTTAACTGTGTCAAGCTTACATCATCTCGGTTTTATTAGAAATGAGGCCCACTCCTTCCTTCCCCCACAGCAGAAACTAAACTAAACTTTAACTAGAACCCAACCTATAACCGGAACTCCATAAAAACTAAACTCTAACAAGACCTAGGGCCCCTCGACAAAACGAAACAAAAGAGGTCCCTGTAAAAATAATCCGTGTCTAGACTTGCATACTATAACTAAAGCGTGTCAAGGTTACATCATCTCGGTTTTATTAGAAATGAGGCCCAATCAATCCTTAACAACAAACCCCGAATAACGGATCCTTGCAATACGTGTTTAGACACGTTCGCTCTCCTAGCTAGAAAAAATAGGCCCGGTTTAAAACTGTAATATGTGTATGTTGAAAAAATAAAATCATTTTTAGGGAAAAAGACATTTATTTATTTTTTACATATAAAATTCGTTAAGTGTATCAAGATTGCACGAAATATTAATTTCGGCTTTGTTAGAATATGCCCATAAGGCGTAAATTAAAGCCTTGTCAAAGGCGCAGGCCGTTCGGTGCTCACCGACTGGATGTGGGTACAAGCAACGTACGGGGAGAGAAGAAATGTCCGCGGTGGTGGCTTTCGGGCACTTGAAATCGTTTAGATCGTGCACCGTTCTGTTAAGGCGGTCCGATAGAAAGGCGACTTTGGAATCGCCCTTGGAGAAGATCAAATCGACCCCCTGAAGAGCAGCGGCGAGGCATTCGTCGATTTTGCTGTAAGAGGTTAGGCCAGCAGTCCAGTCCAGCTGGTGTAGATTACGCGAGACCCATTGGTTCTGGCGTTGTTTTGAAATCGCCACGTGAGATTTATTGTAGGGTGGCGCGAATGTCCAGGAAACGATCGAAGGCTTTGCCTCGATGGTCGTTATGGCCAGTTCTTTAACGATGAGGTCTGTAGTGCCGTCACTACGAGTGCACCCGTTCAGGTATTCTAACTCAATAACGGCGGACATCATTATAATAATAATAACTAGCGGCGAGTCTATGTATGAACGTGTAAAACCGAACAGAGGTTGAATATGAAACCTCAAACGACCGTTGGGCTTCTCTTATAGAGGCCGGAAACGATGAGGCCCGGACGTGGACTAATACCGAGTCGGGATTGGATACGAGAATTCCGAGGGGGGTGTGGTTCTCTTATAGAGGTTGGAAATGATAACGTCATTCATTTCTTGAAAAACAGGTTTGTGCTTCTTCTCGTTCTGTGCATAATGTATACAACGCAGTATATACCGCAAGCGGAACTGATGGGGGGCTGCAAAGCCCTCCTATTATAGTTTATTTTCGTAGAATTTTCTTTCATAAATGTTTTAATATCTTCTGTCAAGGGACCCAAGCCCAAGGAATCAAAATAATAACATTGTTTATTCCCATCGATATAGAGGCAAATCCAATGACTACCGTTTCCTTTGTGATTATCTAGATTTATAACAATGGAAGCCGGATATCGAAGGATATATTTGGGTAGAATATCACGCGGGTATACGCCCATGAATCCTCGGGTGTATCTCAAAACCCTTCTTATGGTTGAAGCGTTCATGGCGAATCTACAACGACGGTTCTATTATGATCTATGTGCATTAAACTTTGAAACTCTGAATAAACGATCAAGCTCAGCGTTTCGGGAACCGGTTCTTCGAACCCGAGTTCAAGTCGTAATTGTCCCTGTCGTATAGGGTTGTAATGATTTATATCTGACGCGGTACCGTCTTGAGTCAAATCAAAACAGTAAAGCGTATAGCCTTTGGGATACTCCTTCATAGATATTTCGTTACCGTCGTCTTTGTAATGAGTACCAGATCCGGTAAACAGAGAATAATATGATCTAGCGTGAAGACCCTTTTTGAAATTTGGTCGCAAAGGCTTGTTCCGAACCGATAATCGGATTAACATAATTCACGTTAAAGTTTTGGAAGTCAAAAGGGTTCCAACTCAATTTGCCGTAATACGAGTTATGAGTTACTAAACCCGCTGTTAATCTGTTTGGTAAAACCCCTAAATATACGTTATCTGTAGTAGTTTTTTGAATATTTGCCGAAATGGTAAAAACTTTCACTTCTGTCCTAGTGAATGGATATTTAGCCGTGGCTTTAGTCCAAGCCGATTCTAAAGCTAGCATTACTCGAGGGGCTACTCTCACTTTACGAATATATAAACCTACTTCGAGTATTTCGTGTTTGTACCATATGCCGCCCGGGGGAGGAGCTCCGAGCAGAACAAAACCAGGTTTATTTCGGGTCATTCTGACTCTAAGGCTGACGCCATTGGGTATGAATTTTGAAACGTTAAACATATCAGCGTGTAAGGCCCCGTACATTTCAATCTGTTTCGATCCCTTTGCTAACTCTTTTCTAACAAGATGTCCCTGGTTTTCAGTTGCAAATCAAAGACGTGCGACGTAATTGGCGAGTTATTTCTGGATATGTTTAAAACGCCCAAATTCTTACTAGATAGTATTGAGGTTCGGATTAGATTGCATCGCAGCTCCTCGGATTTCGCCATTATCCACAATGAGCAGAACAAAAATTATAAAATTGACTTAACGGAATGTACCTTGTTTACGCGCGAGATTGAGGTTAATCCCGAATTGCAAATAGCGCACGCCCAAATGTTAAATTCCGGAATAAACGCTCGATACGAAGTAAACTCGATTGTTATGAAAAATTTCTTAATAACTGCTGGAACGCAAGATTATATTAGGGACAGCTTGTTTTCAGGGCCATTACCATCGCGAACTGTCGTCGCTTTCGTTGCTAATAGTAAATTTGTGGGGGACGCCACTTCCAACCCCCTAAACTTCCAACATTTCAATCTCGATTTCATAAAATTTTCGTTTAACTCTCAAAATTATCCCGATATACCTTTCACGCCTAATTTTGCCGATGATCAATACGTTAGATGTTACAATTCCTTATTCGAGGGGCTCGACACATTAGGTCTTGACCGAGGGAATATTATATCTTACGATTTATATAAAAAAGGCTTTTTTATCGTTGTTTTTGATTTGAGTAGAGAACATCTCGCGTCTTTAGGTTTAAATTCCATGCCCCAGACTGGTAACTTGCGTTTATCGTTAAGATTCAGCGCCGCGCTAGCCGAGAACGTCACGTGCATTGTTATGGCCGAATTTCCAAACAATCAATTAATTATATCTAAAAACAGAGAAATTATTTATAATCACCCCAACGTATAAAAGACTAAAGCATTAAAAATACAATATCAGTCGCGAGTCAACATGCACCAAGTCCACACCGTCACGCCGAAGCTCGACATTTGCGTCATTGAATCAATCGAACCTAAAATCTTAGTTCAAAGATCGGATACGCGTACAAAAACTATATTAAAACCCAACGCTTGGTACGCTTTGTTTCGGTTTCAAAATGAAATCACCTCTTTTCTCGAGGGAAAAATTCCCCGCTATCATATTTGGTTGCCCGTCAAAGAACGCCTCAAGCTGGAATGTTTCGTCAATTCGAAAGAGGAACGGCTAATTGATCTTCGACACTACGAACGAGGCAGCGGAAGTCGTTATTTCCTCAACTTTAGCACCAGCGAAGGATTCAGCCTGGACAAAACAGGCTGGCAGACGTTGCTCAATTTAAAGCCTCTCATTGACGAGACTCTCAAGGCTAAAGGAATAACTGTCTGTCGAATGCGTGAATTAATTTTAAACGAGCTGACCACCACTTTGTTTGACGTCACTTCCACCTGCGGCAACATCGAGTGTCGAAAACAAATCTGCCACTCTCAAAGCTGCTCGGAATTTGACACGAATTTCGGTGATCGAGTCGAGCGAAATTTGCACGAAGCGCTGCCTCAGCTGGACCGGAACAAAATATTAAGGCAGTTTGAGGATGAAAATGGATGGTTAGATGATCAAGAGGATATTTACTCTTATTTTACCAACAATTTTGCCGATTTAAAGAACGCCTTGATTTATGGTTATTAACTTTGACGGATGTTTAAAAAATGTATCGATATATAGTAATTGTTTAACTGATATTGTTATTTTAAAATACCTTTGTGGATAATAAATAAAGTTGTTTATTGGGAAAACATTTTAGTCGTTATTTACACTCGTTACAATATGGATACTAAAATTAGAAAAATTTATTACGACGTGGCTAATCCGGCCGCTTATGGGTCGTTAGCCAGGCTACAAAAAGCTTTACCGGGCGTGTCCAAAGCAAAATTAACCGCCTTTCTCGAGAAACAACCAGCCTACACGAAACATCGTTTTAGACGCTTCCGCTTCAAAACCAACCAAGTGTACGCTTCGAGCATGGACGATGTCTTTCAAGCTGATTTGATGGATCTACCAAAATTAAAACGTTTTAATAAAAATGTTCGTTACGTCTTGTGCGTCATTGATGTCCTAAGCCGGTACGGATGGGCAATACCTCTTAAAAACAAAACATCTGGCGAGGTTATCGAAGCTTTCAAAACCATATTTCGAGAGAGGATTCCGTTAAAAATTTATGCAGATTACGGTGGGGAATTTAGTTCGCGCAACTTTGACTCTTTTTTGAAGCGCAACAATGTGCAAATACATTTTGCCCGGAGTCAACACAAGGCTAGTTTAGCGGAACGTTTTATTAGAACAATTTCAAGAGCAGATTGCCCGGGTTATTACGGCCACGGGAAATAAAAATTACATTAAATATTTACCTTTAATAACTCGAGCTTATAATGAACGGGTTCATTCAACTACCGGCATAGCGCCGGCTAATGTTAATATAGATAACGAATCAATTATTTGGAATAAATTGTACGGCAAATCTAACGGAATTCATCGATACGCGCCAAGATTTAAAATTGGTGACCACGTGCGTTTGTCCATAGCCAGTCGGGTTTTTTGAAAAAGTAGCTCTGGTGGGACTTTTACTGACGAAATATTTCGCGTTGTTGACGTCATACCAAGGTCTCCACCCGTGTATCGAGTAGCAGATTTGAAGGGAGAAGAAATTCTGGGCGTCTTCTACGCCGCCGAATTGCAAAAAGTCTCGTTACCTGAGACGGGCCTCGTCAAGGGCCAATTATGAACACTTCGCAAATAAACGCTCTTTTAACTTGCGACAAAAGGACGCGACCCTATTACCTGGGTTGCTTCCCGGTGGACAAGCTACCGCATCGTCCTAAACAATCCAAATTTTGCTTCGTATTTAACAATGAACCATCTGGCCAGGCTGGACAGCATTGGATAGCGTGTTATTGCAGCAATGACACGGTGGAAATGTTCTCCACATACTTAAATTCGCCACGATTCTATAGGGTTAATTTAAAACGATACGGGAAAAGAGTTGTTTACAACAAGCATCAAATTCAACACCCTTTTTTTCAACTGTGCGGCATCCATTGTTGTCTGTACCTAACACTAAGGGCCGATGGAATCTCAAGGAAGACAATATTAGACGGCATCTATGATCAGAATCTTAAACTTAACGATTATGTCGCTTTATTATATTTATCTTTACATTTAAAAAAACATGTACACAGATATTGTTCGCAATAAAAACAATTTTTATTTTGTCTAAATATTACATTTAATTAATATCGCGCCATTTATTGTGCCTCTTTCTCCTCTCGTTAGATGGAACCAGCGGTCCTAAGTTTTGAAGTTCATCTTTTTTCTTCCGAGGCTTTTTTTGTTTTTTTTTCTTCTGCTTGGCAGAGGCGCTTTCAAACAGGTTTTCTAGGTCCGTTAAACTTTCCGCGTTGTCTTCTGGTATATTTTCCTGTTCATCGACGATTTCTTCTTGAAAATCGCCGTCGTCATCGCGATTTGCATATCCGGCAGCCCCTTCTTCTTCTTCTTCTATCTCTCTTTTTGGCGTGAAAAATGTTCTTTGCAAGCTTTTTGCCAAAACTTCAGCTTGACGTTTTACCATATCGCCAACATAGGTTGGCCCAAATTGCTGGTAAAGTTCATCAGGTGTAGGAGTTCCGGCTTCGCTTTTTAAAACTCTCTCCCGAGGCTTAAAAGCACTACCTGAGGAACTTAAGGAGGGAGATGACGGGGCAGAACTTGGCCATGAAGATTGTTTTTTTCGAGGCGGCGTTTTAGAGGTGGTCAATAATGGCGGTATAGACGCGGCTGAAGACACCATTGAAGGCATCGTTACTTCAAATTTTGGTAAGGGGATTTTTTTCTCGATACTTAAATATTTATTAAAGGCGTCTAAATATTTATATAATTTATCACGAGCACTCAATGGCGATTTTAAAATATCATCAATCTCTCGGTCCAAGGCCGAATGTTCTTGCGCCGCCGTCGAAGTTACGGCGGACGCCGGTACAAGCACCATTTGTTTCATAGCTTAGCAGCTATGGCTTGGACAATTGAGGGCAGGATAGCTGCAAGCAACGTTGTAAGAAAGCCACCTGATTGCTGCAAGAGCAACTTCTTTTTGCTTTTCTGCGACAAGGTACTCGATCCTAATTGTCTAATAATTTCCTTGTACTTGGCCAACCTTTTTTTACGGTCTTTACTTAAAAAAATGCCCCCGCCCTTTAAATTCTTACAAATTGTTTGAATGCTTTTTAATTGAGGCGTGCTACTATTGTTTAAGAGTGTACGCCGTTGTTTACAGCTAGTTTGACGTAGACTCTGTAAATAGGGGACAAATTTGGCAAATTTTGATGACGGACGCGCTACTACGAGGCGAGAACGTTTTCCTGATCGACGTTTAACGCGCGGCGCCATTATTCAAATGACAATTAAATTTAATCGACATAGACATACATAGGCCCCTCGTGAGGTAGAACTCGAGATCTGAGCCGTAAGTTGTCTGGAGTTTCTTGTTTTAAATCAATTAACAAATAACTATAGGGCTCTCTAGTGGCTAGCCTGTACCCGTCCGTAATACGTTTCGGATTGTCGGGGCTAATCTGTTGGGCTAGATAACGAATAGAGGCGACGTCGCGAGGATTTTTCATTATTATGAAATAGGAAGAGTTTTGGGAAATTATTCGCGATTGGCTACCCTTGGGAAACAGTTGTTGCGTAATAATAATGACAGTATAGCCTAAATGATGCGACGTCACGCACACTAAATCGGCAATATGAGTTTGCTTAAATAGCTGACTAGCCAAATCATCTAGTACCAAGTAGGAATCGCGATGAGTCTCCCAAAATTCCGGATCGGGGGGCGGCAATCCTTGAATAAATTGAATTCCCGGAATCAATTGTTTCAATTTCTCGTAGTTTGGCTGCCAGGCCGCGTAGCAATAAATAACCTGTTTATGCGGCGGGTCGAACATAAGTTGATGATTTTGCAATAAGTTACTTAAAAGAAAGCTTTTTCCCGCTTGCGTCGGTCCCACAATTAGAAACTGGGCGGGTGTTTGGAACTTTAAAGAATGCGAGACAGACTCGGTTGGATTCATCTTGATTAATAAACATTTTTATTTTAATTAACAGTTTATATCCAAAGACCCTTAATAAACACAAATTAGAAAATATTTAAACAATATAAACGAAACCCTTTTACCCAAAAAAAAATTCCCCTATTAAGTAATTGTTTTTTTAAAAAGTTTCTCTTCTAATTCCAGACAACGCTGGCGGAAGCGTTGGGCGTTGAGGAGGTTAAAGTTGACGCGCGACTCGGAGGGTGGTAGGATGTAAACACGCACTACAGTAGCGAACACGACGGATGGATGCGCACGCGCACTTTTTCGGTTCCCGACCGCTCTTCGTTGGTGGTTGGGCATGTCTGGACCAGATGGTCGCAAACATCCGTGCCCTCGTTGGTCGGGAAGTCGGGAAACCCTTGCCGCAGTGGTTTGTTGTTGCACGGTTTTTTGGAAACCATCGCGCACGATGGACTGTGCTTGCGATGTTCCCTCGATGGACTGTCCGTGCAACGCCACTGGTACAGGGCAATGCCGCAAAAGGCGCAGCGCGTCGTCTGTGTTTCTACATCTGCAAGATAGAAACCGTCTTTGGCCAGGGCTTCGATGGGAACGCAAGATTCCCACAAGCCCTCGAAAGTATGTCTTCGCCTAGCCTCGTAATTCATGCGCGAGAGATGTTGAAGCGGATGCTGACTCTTTAAAACCGTACGGTCGACTGGTTGTCAAATCGGCGTTCAACAATCACTTATTCGAGGTTTGGCGAAATCTTTTGGTGATTTTAACGGCCTCTAGCTGCAGCTTGTATTTGTCCCGTTTAAAATTAAAGGGACATTGACTGTAACTTCCTTTTTCGGATTCATCGCCACACTTTCAAAGGTTTCAAAGTCAAGTTTTTCCAGATTTTCTCGATTTAACGTCAACCCTTTAATTTTCTTAACTTCTTTTCCTTTGCTAGTGCGAAACGAGTAACTTTTGGCACCGGTACTACAAAAGGAAGTTATATAATCACCGCCGAGTTCGTCCGCCCAGCAACCAATATGGTTGCCAGTTGGAATGTCAAATTTTCCCGGTAGATGGCGGTAGATTATTGAGTCAGTGTCACAATACAAGGCTGCGCGGTTCAATTGAAGCAGCATCTTGTTCAATTCGAGTCGCCCGTAGCACGAGACGAAGCTACCCACAATGGCCGACCCCAGTTTGTAGTCTAGAATGTAATCGCTTTTGGCTTTGTACGATAAGAGAGCGATCGACTCCGTAACTGGCCGTAAGTCGACTAATTCCAGAGTGTAATCGCTCGCGTATCGTATCAATTCGTAATAATTGTTGATAAAAATGCTGCGAATTTTACCCGTATTCAACGCCATGCGACCCCAAAGAGAATTTAAATTAATTTTAGCGATATTACGCAGGGAAGGATTTGATTGAATATCCGCCACCGTCAGAGAAAGCTTTTCATTCTTGTTTATATCGGCGATATACGCCTCTTTTTGCAGAGGCGTTTGCGCGTGAGCGGGAAATCCGGAATTCTTCACCTTCAAGGCGATAAAATCAGTCATGTACTGGGCGAAGAAATATTCCGTTTTTGGATAATGGTACACCTCGAATATATCGAGGAGTTTATAACCATGCTCCATAGCGGCATAGTCTTCTACCGTTGGCCAGACTGATTCGAAAGCTCGTTCATTGACAGTGTGATCGCAGACTTCCGCTCGCAAATCTAGACACGTGCGACAGAGGGCGTAGGCTAATTTACCACCGCTGCGAAAAGGAATTAAGGGGATGTGGAGATCTTGAGGGGCCAGCAGACGACAACTCATAACACCAAAATACCACCCTGGCGATTTGTCAAAATCTCTGTTATAGATAATGGGATGGCCGCTAGGGTAGGGAAAATCACGACAGACTTTCGGGTACAAAGAAATAATATCCTTGTAGAAAATTTTCTCCTCACCTTGCACGTGGCAGTTGAGAACAAAATTTTCCGTTCGTCCCCCATAGAGAGCGCTTCGAGCTGATATTTGAGGTCGAAAAGTTAAACTTTTGCAGAAAGCCTTTGCTTCGGCGTTTTCTTTTAAAAGCTTAGCAAATTGACACTCAAAAATCGATGTGTACTCGTAGCCGGGCATATTCTCTTTAATAAACAGCTCTCTATCTAGCGTCCGCTCGTACAGAAATCTGCTGCTGGCCTTGAGTTGGGTATTGTAGGCATTAAGTTTTTGGCATGGACAACCGTGATAGTAGCAACCGTGGAAATCAAAAATTTTGGGCGGAGTTTCGCTATAGCCGTCGACTAAATAGCGACCCACGCGATACTCGCCCCCGTAGCTTAGAGCAGTGCGCAATTTTATATTTTCAGTTTTCTCCACCCAAGCGAGATATTTTAAGCTAATTTGACTGTGATTAAATTTTGCGTTATAGCCGTTAGAAGGAACAATACCCATGCTGTAAGGTTTATAGTAATTGTTAAGATAGATAGTGGTTAGAGCACCCGCCAAAGTGATATTTTTTAAGCAAAAAGGGTCTAATTTGGTTAGATCAACGTAAATTTTTCTAAAAGCTTCGACGCCTTGTCTCAGGACTCGGACATCTTGAATGCAATATTTAATAAGCTCCTCTTTGATGTTATAAATAGATCCTTCCATTGACGCGTACCAAGTTTGAAAATCTCGATAATCATTGGCCTTCATTTGAGCTACGTTAAAGTACGAAGCTTCAGGGATGACGCCAATGTAATTGAGATTTTCTTCGGTATGAAAATCAAATGGAAAGAATCCTTTCGCCACATCGCCAAGGCTAAACATGCTGGTGAAATTACGCAGAGGCTGACTAATATAGTTATAGCTATCGAGAAATCTAATTTGCGGTCCCTCGAGATGAATCATGAGAATTTTACTGCCGTCAAAAATAACGGCAGGGGTTACATGTCTATGAATTAAAGCGTTAAGAATTAAGAAGTTGTCGAAAGCTTTCGCGTAATGAGCAACGACTTGAGTGTTAGTAAAGCGTGGTCGGTACGTTTTACGTTTTAGTCCAGTCAAAACTACCTGCTCTACGCTAAATAAATAATTTAAAAATTGCTCGACGCAATTGGCGCCGTAAAAAATTTTGGTTTCAAAGCCAGCTTCAGTCTGCACGTCGCAAACTAGTAAAATAGGGACGTGGATATTATTTCTGAGAATAGTCTCAATGTCGTAATAAATAAACCGTGAGGCTTTCATTTCGGTTTCCAAAGGCATAACAAAATGCTCGCCTGGCGGATGGACTATTTTACATTGAGAGCATTCCGGATTGCAGTCGTGATCCTCGCCCATCACCCGCCCGCATTCTAAACATCGTTTTTGACTCGCGCAGGTGCCATTAAGAACATGAGTGTCGAAGCAGGGGCCGGGGAAGAAATAGCGGTGGCATTCGTCGCAGCGTTTTAACGCCTCCTCGCTGGTTGAATGAAAAGCTTCTCCTTGACACCGAAAACATGTATAGGGTTTTGTACCCTCGGGACATTTATGCTCTTTTAACAATTCACGTTTGTAAAACGATTTTAAGCATAAATCGCAAGAGGTACAACCCCCCATCATGCCATGCCAAGTTTTAGCAGGGTGGATATGGTCACCAATTTTTAAGAGATAGATAAATTTAGGAGCTTGGGGTCCTTTGAAAAATATGGTAAAATTATTCGCAGCATCAACTATTACGATCCTATAATGGGGAGCTAAGTAATTTTGAAATTTTTGAATATCTTCTAGAGTGACGAACCCTTCGGGGACGCCGGCTTTTCGGTGCAAGATTTTCGCAATATTACCCACGAGGGTGCTATTGCGTTTCAGTTTGTCAAAATTGTTCTTGTTAAAGGGCGGACCTTGCTTATTTTGTTGATAAAAATTGCGATCGGCCATCTCTTTACCCAGAACTAAACTCCGAGCAAAACAGAGGTTATCATTATTCTCCATAAAAATAAATTGGTTATTTTGTTTAACGAAATAATCCAAATTAACCAAAGTTCTATTTTTAATGGATTTATAATAAGTCCCTATATTCGCATCGAGGTTTAAAAAAATTATGTCAAACTGAAAATCTTCACCATTAAAGACAAAGTCCCGACTAGATTGCGTTACTCTATAGATGGTGCGCATAATTCGCTTGCTGGTGAATTTGTCAATTTTTATAAATTTAATATTAACGGGGGTCGTCAATCCGGGGGAACTTAAAACAAATCGAACCCGATTATACCCGGGATTCTCGGTTACTAATTTGCGAATAACTTCGTCGAGAATTTTTCGAAAAATTCGAAAAAAATCTCGCGTTGGAATGTCATCCAAATTTTTAAAAGCTATACGCAAATCGATTTGTTTACAGTGCCATTTGCGACTCGTTTTGTCAATCTGCCGCTCAATTGTGTAGTACCGGTTTACCTCTGCGTGTTTTTCTCCCTCACTACCCTCCGAGTCGCTACCGCTGCTGCTGCTCGAACTCATTTTTTGAATTTCTATCAGAAATAAAACAATTAGAAAAAACTTGGTTTGCAGATTTGTTGTTAAATAGATACGTACTTTACTGGGGGGCTGCTGTTTAGCCTCCTCGTCCTGTCTGACGGCCTCCACCAGCTTGTGGAAGGCGTTAATCAATTTAACGCCTTCACTATTGTTTTTTTTGAGGACTGTCTTTAGCCTCTTGTGGTCACACTCCCAGACCTTATCGGGCTGGGAGTTTTTGATGTCCGAGAATTTGTAGATTGCAAGATCCACGTAGAAATCCCCCTGGCGTGGGGGGACTTTGGTCTCGTAGTATTGACCGTCTTTTCGAAGGCGAAAAGAGCCTTCGATCCCGCTGGATCCGACAATATTTTTTTGGAGTACCTCCTGTACAAAGCTATCGTCGTCGGGGTCGATAAGAACTTCCGGCGGCGATGGTCTTACAAATTGGGTTAATGCGCGGTGACCGCGACTAGGGCCTGGTCGATCCCCGGGAGAAGACGGCGGAGACTCAAGAAGTGATTGAGAGAGCGATTGCGATTCTTGATAGTGACTCATTGCTGGTAGTTCGATTGTGAAAATCTACTGCCGATGCTCCAGCTTTTATACCAAAATCTCAGGGCCATTTTTTTAGAATACAGGCCCAGATATGGTTTTTTTTTTATAAAACCACCTAATTTTACTTTTATTAAGTGTATCAACAAGCGATTTGTTAATTTAACCTTAAATGCATTTTTTATTGACGAGTTGATACTGGAGATTATGAAGGATATTAGCGTAGATACGCATATAAAAACACCTCTATAGTTTAATATTAATATACGTTTATTCATATTTAAATCATGTTAAAAATAATTTCACTTCCTCCCAAAATAATTACTTTTAACCTTCATCAAAAAATTTTCCTATAAGGAAATCTTATACATATTATTCAAAATATATTATTCAAATCACGCCCAGACAGGCTCAAACAAACTTTGCATACCAATAAAAAACCTAACCCCTCGGCCTTCTGTCAAGGTAACTCCTTCTTAACCTTCGCGCATAAATTTTTAATATCACACGATCTTATTTGAATTATTTAAATCGTGACTAGACAAGTTTTGCGTATAGAAAAAATAAACCTAGACCTTGGAGAGATTTCTCATTCTATGAATATATACCTATTTAACTTTTTTCCTTATTATCGAAAAAATAGTTTCTTAAGAATCTTGAAAGCTAGACACTATTAGATTTAACCTCCATAATTTACAATATAAGCCCAGTGTTTCAAGGTAAAAGTTATCAGTTGTTTAACTTCTGTTACTTAAACACCAATCCCAACAACTTTAAGATGTCTTTCTCTACCGCTCCTCGATTACCCGCCCTGTCGTTTGTCAAAATTCATCCGGCAGCGCTTACTCCTCGTCGTGCCACTCCCCAGTCGGCCGGACTGGACTTATATTGTCCAGTAGATACCATGATTGAACCGCATGGTGTCAAAATCTTGTCGACCGGGTTAGCCGTTATGCTACCGGCGAACAGCTACGGTCGCCTTGTCGGCCGTAGTAGCTTAACGGTCCAAGGGCTGTTTGTCGCTGAAGGGACTATAGGTATGTTTATTACCTATTTTATAATGCCCAACAGTATAATATTTCTAAAGAATAACAATAGACGCCGACTATCGGGGCCCCCTGAAAGTGGTCATAGTCAACGTAGGGGGAAAGTGGTCATAGCCAACGTAGGGGAAACCCCCTACACTGTCCGGCGTGGCGATAGAGTTGCCCAATTAATAGTTACACCGGTGCTATTGTTAAGGCCGGTGGAAACAGTGGTAAATAACTTTAGTTTTTAATTTAGGATTCAGCGTGTAACACGTTTTATATGTTGTTTCTAGAATCTAACCCCAACGCTTCGTGGGAGTGGGGGGTTTGGCTCGACTGGTGTCTAGTCATTTTTTACTGGTGGTGGGTTCTTTTGTAAATATCTTTGTTATTATTATACATGTCTTTTTGCTAGTTATTGTACATACTTTATGTTATTAAAAATTTTTATTTGTAAATTTGTATTTTCTTTTCAGACTTATAATTATAGGCTTATTGTACTAGCTATTTAAATATCATTTACTATTGGAACCCTCAAAATATGCTGTGCCGCATTTTCTTTTTTTGTTTACGGGTTCATAGTTAACGTTTCATTAACTCTTTACGAAATCGAGCCCCTTACTAGCAGGCCAGCGATGAATATAGTTTAAGTTTTGGTTTGAGTTAAGAAGATGACGTCATGGGGTTTGAAAATAGCCTGTAAGAGCTCGGGCCAGTCCGGACTTGTCTGAAAACTTTGGTTTGAAACCAATCTAGGGTTGGAAGTTTGGTTGGAGTTGGGTGGTGGCGGCCATCTTGGATCTCTGCGCAACTGGGTAGCTATCACTACTAACGACACCAGAATGTATATACCCCATATAAAACGGTTTTTCCTCACCAAAATCCGAGTAATATGGCTTTCCTTTTCTTTTTTCCAGATTTTAGGATAGTAATATTTCAGGGACCATTTTTGAAGATGGGTCGATAATTTATACTCGAAAATAGTTATTTTTATGGCGTTTTTTACGTTCATGAAAATCATCTACTCAATAAAAAAATATCGAAAAAATTTATATATCTGTAATATATTTGGCACTTCGAGCAGTCATTTTCGAAGATGGCGCCCAAACTATCAGTAGCACGTCTTCAATATTCAAGTATGATATTTAGACGGTCTTCAACAAAATAATTACCAATTTTCACAATTTTTGAACCATATACTGTATCTAAATGGCATTGATGGCGGCCATTTTCTAACATGGTGGCCAAACTATCTGACTAATTGCTTCAATATTTTTTTATGAGATTCACACAGCTCTGATTATAATACCTATAAATTTTCATAATTTTCCAACAACATGGTGAAATATACTGTACCTAGCATTCACGGCGGCCATTTTCCAATATGGCGACCAAACTATTGACCACAGAGCTGTAAAATTTTGATGTGATGTTCATGTGGTTCCAATCATAATGCGTACCAATTTTCATAATTTTTGAAGAAGAACGTGGAATACAATGTAGCTGTAATTCACGGCGGCCATTTTCCAAGATGGCGGCGAAAGCTCGCGCTCTACAGAAGGGGACTTTTAGTATATTTTTTGTTGGGTCAAAAACAACACATGTACCAATTTTCATCTTTATGTTCAAATGTTCTAGGTCAAGGCCTTTTTTGGCCTATCTGTCCTGGCCTAATAGTACACGCGACCTGGAAAGGCTCCACCTGGGCAATATCCAAGAAAATTTTTCTAAAAGCTAGACAACCTAACTTTAATATCACAAAATCCTTGACCCAATAAAACCTTAATTCCTCCAGAAAATTAAAGCCTTTTTTCTCCTCAATTTGCTTATCGTACCACGCCATAAACTCTTTGAGATTTTTGGAGGTTAAATTTTCCGACCCGTAAGCCTCGGGTGGTGGCATTTGGTCTTCTAAGACATAATTTGTTGCTAATTGATTATTAAGATCGAAGACGTGATCCTTCACAACGTTAAATAAAAAATGAGGGAAATAACCCTTTGTAGCGTCTTGTAACCCGAAAGTGTCGGCGAATTTAGAGAGTGGTACGGAGATAAAATTGAAAGAGTCAAGGAAATTTAAATTAAAGACAGTTAAATTTATAATTTTAGTGCCGTTAATTATACAGTTAGGTTTAAATTCTTCGCCTAGAGCCATAATCTCTCGTAATAGAAACTGATTATCGTAGCCGCTAGCATTATGTACCAATAGAATCACCTTCTTGACAGAGGCTAATGTTCTTAGAAAAGCTAAAAAATTCGACACCGGCTTTGCCCCTTCAAAAACTCTCTGTCTTGGTCCGAGTGACCCACATTTCGCGCAGACGAAAGCTGCCTCGGGCACGTCAATACAACTTTCGCAGACCATCTCTGACACGCAGAGAATGGCCTGGTGGACTAACGCCCCTTTTTTTCCTCGGATTCTAATATCTGAATCGCTTCAAAGTCATAGAAAATGTAAAGCATATCAGGGGCAACTTTCTGTTTCTTAGCTTGGCGAACTTTAGGAGGTTCTTCTTTAATTACCTGAACGTAACAATAGTGCGGACTGGGCTTGTATCTACTGCAGATAGAACAATAAATTTCACCGCACGTATGGAGTTGATTTTTACGCTTAAATAAATTTATTTGATTGAAACATTGTTTGCAATGAAATAGTTGCGCGCAGATACTCTTCCCGTCTACACCATCTTGTTTATGATAATTAAAGCATTCATCTCCTTTGAAAACCTTGAGACATTTACCACACGCTCGGTCAGCACCCGTACAAGTTTGATCTCGTAAGCAATTGTAACAATAAAGATTGGAACTATGATCTCTCTTGTTTCTAAATCCTACCAGACAATTTTCACAGTAATGGTCCATCCCGAATAAAGGTCTTAAGGACGTGACGACGTTGTAATGCCTGTTTTGATTAATTAATATCAAACGAGGTCTATTGTCGTCAATGTTGATTTCCCCCAAAATCAACTCGGGCAAATTATTTTTAAAAATATATATTAATATACTATATTGCGCTAATTCGGCTTTAAATTTTTGTATAGATTCTACTTTGCCGCAGTCTTTTGAATTAACTTTTGCTTTACGGCAGAGCTCTATAGCGGCATCTCGTTGAGAAGCCGTATCGCCTCGATCCGCTCGCGTGTACGAAATCGATTTAAATTTGTTTTTAAGCGCGATATTAGTCGGATTTCTCTTATGTTCCGAATGCGCAATTGCCACGGAAAGCGCGCGTGGCAAACACAGATTATCATTGTTCACTATCCTGATAATTCCTCGGGAGTCGCGAGAAAAGATATCAAAGGACCGCACTCCTTTGGGAGCAGCTCGGCCAAAACCTTCAACCGGGATTCTCACCACGTGAAATTTTAAGACGATGGGTCCCAAAAAGAATCTTTCAAACTCATCGTCGTATAAAACTGACTCTATCTCATCTAAAACAGATTTAGAGTCCAATTGATCGGCTCTACGAAACGAGAGTGATATCTCGCCCCGGTTTGGCAAGCTTAAACTCTCGGCCGTTATCTGTATCATATCAGATGGAGCTAGCCTATTAAGAACGGCCTGGACAATATTGGCTAAGCCCTCAACCAAATTATTAGTTATTCTTACAGTGATTTCGAGACCAGTTAGGTTAAATCTAGGGTACATTTGTACCCTTTGACCCGAAATTTCACAGTGGGTTAGAGAATCTATTGGAGTCATAACTGCTTCCCTCGCCCCGCCACCTGATTGATCAGGGAAATTACTAAGACCTGAAAAATCTATAGAGGCGAAATCGTTTTGAGAGGCGAAACCCAGCTCGGGATTAGCGTTTAAAAAGTCGGCAACTAGACGGTCATTCTGTGAAGATTCAAATTCCCGCACTAGTGAATCTTCAAAATTGAAAAAGTCTGAAACTATACGATCATTTCTGGAAGATTCAAATTCCCGAACAAGCGAATCTTCAAAATTGTTTAAAGCCTTAATCATACTTTCATCATGTCCGTCAATGAGTAGATTTTCAGCCCGTATATCGTCTATATCGCTTTGACCTATTTCAAATGCCCTTTGTTCGAAACGAGCCATATATAGCTCACTACACGCTAAAGGCAAATTATTATAGAATGTTTCCAACTCTTTAATGTCGCGGCATTGTTCAGGCTCGCGCGGTACGCTTAACATATATTTAATTATGTCGGTAAATGTTTCGAGAATAGCGTATTCTCTATTAGACAAAAAAGCCGGTAAAATTTCCCCGACTGTAGCTAGGTTAAGTTTAGCTGGGTTAAGTTTGAGTAATGTACATAAATTAAAGAAAAAAGCGTAAATCTTCTTAAGGGGCCATGGTCGTAAGACAGCCAGCTCCTCGACCTCGAATAAAATACATTCTTGGTCCATCTTGACGCGTTTTTATAGTAAAAAAAAACTTACGTTAAATGCTGTCCCCGTGAAAAAGAAAAAAGAAAAAAATACGTTACCTTTCAAATCGTAGAAGAGACGTGTCCGGGCAAGCTTTCTAAAACCTTATCTTAAAAGCGAGACTAGTAATAAATGCTTTCCTTCTTGACTTTATAACTCTGAAGTAGAGAATGAGTTTTGCATGCTCGACATATTGTCTTATATAGACCTTAGCCCTCTCTTTACCCTTCCCCCATGTTTTACGTAACGGAAAGAAAAAGTTCCGGCGAGAACGTAAGGTTTTAGATACACTCCCCGCCCTCCCTCCGATAGAGGCCATACTCTAAGTAGAACAAAAAACTCATCTTCGCCCGTCTTTGCCCAGACACGTTGAAAGAGGCCCGATTTTACTCAAACTGGAACCAAACTATAACCAACCCCCCATACCCATTCCACCCCCACCCCAAAAACTAAACTTTAACTGGAACTAAACTAGAACCAGCCCCCCACCCATCTCACCCCTCACACCAAAAACTAAACTCCTCTTCGTCCGTCTTTGCCCAGTAGGCCAGGACAGATAGGCCAAAAAAGGCCTTGACCCAGAACATTTGAACATAAAGATGAAAATTGGTACATGTGTTGTTTTTGACCCAACAAAAAATATACTAAAAGTCCCCTTCTGTAGAGCGTGAGCTTTCGCCGCCATCTTGGAAAATGGCCGCCGTGAATTACAGCTACATTGTATTCCACGTTCTTCTTCAAAAATTATGAAAATTGGTACGCATTATGATTGGAACCACATGAACATCACGGCAAAATTTTACAGCTCTGTGGTCAATAGTTTGGTCGCCATATTGGAAAATGGCCGCCGTGAATGCTAGGTACAGTATATTTCACCATGTTGTTGGAAAATTATGAAAATTTATAGGTATTATAATCAGAGCTGTGTGAATCTCATAAAAAAATATTGAAGCAATTAGTCAGATAGTTTGGCCACCATGTTGGAAAATGGCCGCCATCAATGCCATTTAGATACAGTATATGGTTCAAAAATTGTGAAAATTGGTAATTATTTTGTTGAAGACCGTCTAAATATCATACTTGAATATTGAAGACGTGCTACTGATAGTTTGGGCGCCATCTTCGAAAATGACTGCTCGAAGTGCCAAATATATTACAGATATATTTTTTTTTTCGATATTTTTTTATTGAGTAGATGATTTTCATGAACGTAAAAAACGCCATAAAAATAACTATTTTCGAGTCTAAATTATCGACCCATCTTCAAAAATGGTCCCTGAAATATTACTATCCTAAAATCTGGAAAAAAGAAAAGGAAAGCCATATTACTCGGATATTGGTGAGGAAAAACCGTTTTATATGGGGTGTATACATTCTGGTGTCGTTAAGGATTAGATTTAAGACACATTTTTAACATTTCGTTCATATTTCTTGTCATCCTGAAGATTTTTATTACGGCTAATACCTTGACAATGACCACACATTGCCCAGCAAGCAAATCCAGATCGTCTACATTCACAGTTCATTATACAAGATGTTCTGCAGACTGCAGTTACAAATAATGAGTGTTACAAAATCATCTGATGCCGGAAGGAGAATGGTGTGAATGGAATTAAATCGTTTCCTAGCTATTTTGGACTTGAAGATACGCTCGGAAAAAATGTAGTTTTGCGGTGTCGGTTGTTAAATTAAGCTTAGCGAGATCAAATGAGAACTTGACAGTATATGTGACAACGGTTCCATTATACGTGTAATATCTACATAGTTGAAGCGTGACGTGTCAATTATCACCCTAAAAAAAGCGAAAGGAAAGCTCTCTTCGGCAGCAGCTATGGCTTCCCTAGATGCAATATGGTCATTAAAAAAGCGCAACAAATTTGTAAGATGTTGATTATCTGTCATTACTTTAAACCACGCCTTATCATAACCACACCCAGTTACAGCACGTAAATGAAAGAAATGTTCTCTTAAACTTTTTAACTCAAAGGACTTATCGTGGCGGAGGGGCCCGAGTTCGGTGTGACGGTTCGGGAGTTCCTTGGGTTCACCCTTGGTTCAGACCGTTCCTTGACCCATTCCGTGAAGGTTTTGCTGGGCCGCTTCGCCCCCGCTCAGGTGTTGCCATGGCTCGCCTCCGCTATTGACAACCCTCTAGGTGTCGCGGATACACTATTTGTTTGGGCCGTATGGCACTGTTGTGCTTGGAGAGAACTTCCCCGTTTCATCGGGTCTTCCGCTGCCTTAACGCCTCCCTGTCACCGACCACCTTTTGACTGGGCTTGCCGCTGACGGTGTCCAGCTTCTGTCACCTGCTCAAGTGGCGTTTGTCGGTCCCACTGGCCGGTCCCGTGTGCCATGACGGCGGTTCCCAGGTTCAATTTGGAATATGGTGGCTGATAAGGCCCCAGCTATGTGTAGCGCCTAATCAAGGGTTCTGACATGCAATTATTATGAAAAATCTTCAGGATGACGATGAATATGTATGAAATGCTAGAGATCTGTCTAAATTCTAATGTTAAACAACAGTAGAATGTATAAACCCCTTATTAAATCATATTCTCTAATCAACATGCTGAGAATAACAGCTTAGAATTACTTTTCTTTCTTTCAGAATTTAGGGCAATGATTTTCATGTGGCCATTTTTAGTTCAGTTTCGTGTGACCTTAACTGTAATATGATGGACAATAAAATCATTTTTAGTTAAAAGCGAAGAGGCCTATTTTTTTCTAGCAAAGAGAGCGAACGTGTTTGAACACGTTTTGCAAGGATCCGTTAGTTGGGGTTTGTTGTTAAGGAACAGAGACGATTGGGCCCCATTTCTAATTAAACCGAAATTATGTAACCTTGGCACACTTAAAGCATTTTAGTTATAGTTACCATATGACCTCTTTCATGGTATTGTTGAATAGACATTCGAGTCTAGACACGATGTAGGTTAGGGAAAACATCCTAGGCCAGTTTCGTGCGAAACTTAACGGTAATATGTTGAACAATAAATTCATTTTTTAATTTAAAGCGTAGAGGCCAATTTTTTTCTAGCAAGGGGCGCCAAGTCTGGGCACGTTTATTTTTGTAGGTTGGGATAAATTTAACTGTGATATATGCTGAACAATAAAATCAATTTATAGTTAAGAACCATAGAGGCCTAATTTTTCTGGCAAGTCTAGACATGATTATATAAAAACTTTACATCCTGGGTGAGCTCTATTACGTGTAATCTTAGGTTTTGTATATTGTTAAGGACATAATAATCTAGAGGGTCCGTGATTTAGCGTCATTACAACCCGGATTCTCTATACTATAAATACGAAAATTTACCCAATACAAAAATCACTCTCAACCTAAACACTGACGAATAACTTTAAACCTGACGATACCAAACTTTCGACATGTGAGTATAATGTTTTTTCTCCTGAAATCATAGACTAAGTTTTTTTGGTTTTTAGGGTGCCCAATCCTATACTTCCTGGTGATGAGGTGTTCGACTTTCTCAATCCGCCCTCACCAGTTGAACCTCTAGAAGAAGAACCATTTCCCTTAGCGGAACTAGAGGATGGGGATGAGGGGGAGGATGGGGAAGCCCTTCCTGAGGAGGATGATGAAGTTGTAGCCTCTTTGGATTGTAATATCCAGCGGTAAACATTCCATGTTTTCTCCTATTTTTGGTAGCTATATTTCTCCCGTAAAATTTGAACAGGATCTTAGCCCAGATCCACTCTTCAACCGCTGAAGATACTACGACCACCGCCGAAGAGATTAGGGTTGAAACTAATTATGTTAACGAGGCCCTAGGTCAGGCACTGCTGGAGTTTATGGTATTCCCAGTAGAACCTATTGGAGAGGAACAGCCCTTAAACATAGCAAATTGTTATTCTGGCTCGTAAGTTATTTAGTTTTTCATTTTTAAGACCATCTCTAATATCTTTTTTCTTTACAGTCTCAATACGGCCATCGTGAAATTTTTTAAAAGGAGAGCCAGGATATACAGAGAGGCCGAAGGGTCGGATGATGGCGCTGGCGTGATTGATGAAACGTCCATTAGGATGGCCATCATGCTCGACATACCGAGAATGAAACTGTTCCTCGACAAAGTCGCCTACGGGGTACTGGCCCAACAGATGGTAGACCTAGGGCTTTTCCGTTAACCTACATATCCGCGCCTCGGAGGGCTATTAAATTTCCCGCCCCTAGCCCCCAATGGTAAGAAACAGTTTTTGTATATTGTAAGGGGGGTAAAGAGAGTCTAGGTTTAAACGGTTCCCTCTCTATACTATAAATACGGAAAGTTTCCCAATACTAAAATCATTCTCTCTTTAGCTTCGGACAGAACATCATCCACCATTATCATGTGAGCATACTGTTTTTTTCTGAAACCACGGAGAGACTAACTTTTGAACTTAATAGGGCGTACAGTCATATTGACGATGTTCTTTTGTACACGGACGACGAGGAGGACCCGAGACAAAATTTTCACGAGCGGCAACAGCGTCATCCACCCCCACATCAACCCCAGGAAAACCCGCCGAGAGTAAATGAACATCTGCCAAATGATTGCAGTCTCTTCAGGTAAAGTCTCTATATTTTTTAAAACTTTAATGGCTATATTCAAACATTTTTATAGGATCCTTGCTGATGTCCATAAGGACTTAGTGAGGATTCGCGCGGAGAATCTCGGACATGGTTTTGATCTCCGCGAGGATGATGTTGTCTTCCGGGAGTTGAGTTCTCGACTCATACCATTCGCTGACATAACACCCACTCCCGGAAACCCTATGCCGGTTTACGTTAACACGTCTCGCTCGGGCTCGTAAGTTAATTAGCATTATTTTTTTAAAGATGGATCCCTAATATCTTTTCTTTATTTTTAAACTCAATACCGCTATCACCGACTATTTCAGGGGGAGAGCGGGTACCCGATATGAGGGAGTCCTAGACCGGCATAGGCAAAAACGTTTCCTCAGAGCTGTAGCCAATGATGTTCATTTACAGACCGGCCTTTAATATTTGTAAATATATATTAATACTTTACTCGAACAAATACTATGTGTAAATATATAAATAAAAACATGGTAAAATTATTCAATGCTTCTTGCTTGATACATACAAAGAGTAACGCAATATAGCCCCGCTTTAAAAAAAAACGAGAGAGAGATTTACTAGAGATCGAAACCCCCTGTACATGTATCAGAGGGAGAGATTTACTAGAGAGAGGGAAAGTACATTTCAGTACGGAGTTGACCAAAGGCGAGAGATCGCGCGCAGGCTCGTACCTGGGAACCTAGCTAGAGAGGGGGAATTCAGTAATACGCGGGAGAGGCCAGATTGCGCGCTAGAGAGAGATGGTAAAAGATCCCCCGCATTGACAGCGCTTTCGCCGGTATGGAGCTCGGGGCGAAAGAGAAAGTGAGAGAGGGACGGGAATGGAGCGGGGGTAAAGAGACGACGAAATAAAGAGATGGTGAAAGTCAGCGAAATAAAGAGACGGTGAATGTCAGTGAGGGGGAACAAAAAGTACCACCCCCTCCGGGGGCGGAATTGAAGAGGGCAAAAAGTACCGGGGGGCCAAAAACATTTGACCCACCCTGCGCGGGTATCGAGGATGGGGAAAAAATTCATCCCCCCTGCGCTGCCCGCGGGTATCGAGGCTTACTATTCTCTTATACCTTTTAAAAACGATTGTTATAACCATGTTTATGTCGTACTTACAAGTGGCAGGTGGTTGACTATCTTCATCGAAAAGAGAAGTAGGAACACTGTTGGTGTAGCTTGTTTCCACATCTTCACTGAAAACAGTTGGACCACTGTTTGAGCAGCTAGCTCCTGGATCTGATTCTGAAGGAAATAATGACAATGACATGGTAAATACATTACGAGACATTAGCAACATTTCATCTTACCAAAATGTGGAAAACGCGAAGCTATGTCACTAGCTGTAGACGCTTCCGGATCAATACCGAAAAAAGAACGACCGCTGTTTGAGCAGCTTGCTCCTGGATCTGGAACTGTAAGGAAAAAACGTCAATGGCATGGTCAATACATTAGCAACATTCCATCATACCATAATTTGCAAAAAACGAAGCTACATCAGCTGATAGTGATACTTGGCCTTCGTCTTCAATAGCAGGTGCGTTCTTATCCGTGGGTTCAGCACGAAAGGAGTCAGTAGGTAGCCTGCAATTGTTTTAGAACATAATGCACACACTCCAGTTTGTAACAATAGTTTACTTTAATTTCTCGGGCCATGGGGCCAATTCTGTAACTCTTTTAGTGTGTTATCGCAAGTGATAACTATCGATTGAGGAGGTCAGTATAAATAAGCAATTAGTCTTGGGTGTCCTCAAACCATGAACAGAAAGTGGTGGAAGGCTCGCGTTTCCGGTCGTGCTGATGAAGACATTTAAAATTTTACTATCACGTCAGCGATCACTTAATGACCATTAACCCTTTTGTTAACTTATCACACTTGAAAATGATAAACGATAAACGTTAACTTTGGCAATCTTGTTGTTTTTAGAAGCACGAACGTAATCGCGACACAACCGCCGCTTTTTATACAAGGTTTGATAAGACCCCAGAGTAATTGGGTATTTAGAACAAGCTCTGAAATAAAATCATGCTGTTTAAGCGATATTTATCACACGATAACTCACTGAAAACGTTTCAGAATTTGCCCCATATCCGTTATGGTTTGTTATTCGATGACTAAATAAGTACTTACATTTCAGGGGCAGTTGATGGACCATCCAAAGATACCCCAAATTGGGATGAACCGAAGTCAAAGGCATTCGGAATGCCTTCCATCGACACCTTAGAAATCTAAGAGGCAACCCTTGACTCAATAGGTGTCAATGGCTGCGTCTTATTTGGTCCTCCACCAGTTTTACGGGACTCCCTTGATATTGTCGCCACCTTCTTCCTAACCTCCGTTTTTACAGGGCTCCATTTTTTTCTAATTTCTTCAGCAGTTCGGTTCTGCTGGTGGACTTCATTTACTCTATTTGTAATTTGTTGCCACATATTTCTCCTCTCTTCGGGCGTCTTTCCATAGTCGTTCACGACCAACGAAGGTACGGACTCCAACTGAGTCAACAAAGTCTCCATCTCATCTTGTGAATATGGCGCCTTTTTCATTTTTTTCGCCATGTTTCTTTACTATGTATGATTAAATACAATAATTACAAGTACATCTTAACAACGTTAGAACATGTCAATATCAATTTTATTACAACTTGTAAAGTTGAGCATGAATTACAAAGGAATAACAAAATGACTGTTTCACAAGACAAATAAAACTTATGCCAGTCAATTAAGAAGAAAATTTAAATTGCACGTTTGCATTTCGACCCCCAGTCTTTTTTTGGTTTTTGCGCCGTTGTGGATTGGAATAAGGAGTCGCGCAATAAGTTAGTGAGAGAAAAAATAAACCACTGACAGTCTTTGACACAGAGTCAGACGTCGGGGTGCCATTAAGGCAATGTTATAATTATGCCTTCATGAAGCTTAGGTAGTTGTGGTTTGCGCAAATTTCTATAATATCAAGGTGAGTAACAACATGGAAACAAAGAAAGATTAGACGTTTAATACAAAATTCAATTACAATTAGATTTCATACAAAGGTTTAAAGCACATCATTTACATGAAAATATATACATTACTCTACGTTACACCATGTTACATATCATTACCTTAAGAAGCGGCTGTTACCAATACGTTGAATTATTTCAATGTAGAGCAGACAGCAACGAATTAAACTAAATTGGGATATCCGGCACGAAATTACTGTTTAGTTCATATGATAGGTGGCGTTAATAAATTAAACGTCTGGGGTGAAAGGTTGCAGCACTGACCTTTGACAATCAATTTACACTGTACACTGACCTTACACCGAAATCTGGTTCAACTTGAAACTCAAACTGAACTGAATTCAAAGGCTTATTTTTGCCGGTTCAACCTCCAATCACTGAGCCAAGGCAAGTAACGTCATCGGTAGACGTAGCCAATTAAAAGGCCAAGGGCAATGGTTGACGGTCCAATCAGAGAGCCAAGGGCAGAAGGAGGAGCTTAACTTTTCTGCAGAATACGGCCGCAGGTTGTGGAAATTTTTTATTTTGGGATTTTGTACTTTACTTTGTAAATAGTCTCTTTTTATCCGAGTTGAGCCTCCAAAAAAAATAAAAACACGTTTAGCTACACCAAACTAAGCTTCAATCGGTTGGTTTTTCCGCGCTAAAAAATAGCGCACGTGGCTACGAGTGAGAGTTCATCGGACCTCACACCTCGAGAATGGAAAATTACCGCAACCTAGGAGAGAAAAATTCTTTGGTAAACAACTAGGAGGCTGCGCTGGGTCAAGAGATAAAGGAGTAACGAGAGCATTTACTAAGAATCGCACGGTGGCGATGCATGAATTACGTTCATTTCACTCATAAAATCCTCCCATAAAAACAAGCCGGATAAGACTTCTTCGAAACAGATAGTTAGCTAAGTTGGTTTGAGTTTGGGACGAAATTTGCGAATAGTAAATAAAATGAATAAAACTCGTGATTGTTCACTTATTTAAATGAATACCACATTGATTTTAAATTTAAACTGCCGTGATATATTCTCTATGAAAACAATTCAATTCACTGATTACTACATCCAAACTCGGCGAGTTGGTTTTTTTCATACATTTCTGCAGCCGTTGAACGCCTATGCTTGGCCAAAAACTCGAACGAAAAGCGAGGGGCAAACCACTCTGAGGGTTCCGCGTAATCATTTTAGCACTGTCAAAGATAGGGCTTTTAAAGATTATGTGCAATCTTGTTAGATTACAAGCGCACACACCGATTACACAAAGTAAATAAACCCTCGATTCAGCCCCAACAGATTGTACACCACCCCATACAGTTTTTATTAAAACTGCTGTATTTGGGACGCACTAACTACCCCTCTAGTGAGTGTCATACTTATTCAAAATATCTTATAAACTTATGATGTTAGTTATGAAAAGGCTTTACGTCGAGAGGTCAGCTAGTCTGGATTGGTGTCAAACTGCGTTGAGTTATAGACTTTTGTACACCTGAGTTCACAAGTATTTGCTATATCGTGTTGACCACCCCTAAATAATTATTCTTCAGTACTTATCCAGCTACCTCTAGCTACATTATAAAACCAATGAAGATTTGCAATAACGCGTATGCTTGTTATTTACCACTCTCACGGTATTACTGCCAATAAGCATTCATACAATCAAAAAGTATGTAATGCGAAATGTTTTTACTTGTAATACGTAAACAATTGACACTCTTTATAATCATTCATCCACTTGGGAATCAAATTCATAAGTATTTACAGGAGTTAAGTTATATTTACGACATATTTCCGTTTATAAAATAAACGGGGTATCTATGTAAAGTTCACATATATACTTGTAGAATTTTCATGATAAAAATGTGAAAACGACGCATTATGGACGTAAAATATACACTTGATATTCTCGTTGTAACCACGACATAAAACTAGTAAAAGCTTTTTACGGGAAGAAGTGTATTTTGTACGGAAATATTCAGTTCTATGAAAAAACCGACTTTTCCCGTATTATTTCCATGTAAAACATCCAGAAGCTACGTTATATTTACTATATATTTCCGTTTATATAAAAAAGGGGTATCAATGTAAAGTTCACATATATACTTGTAAAATTTTCATGGTGAAACTGTCATAACAACACAGTTTGTACGTAAAATATACACTTGCAATTCTCGTTGTAACAACGAAGTAAAACTTGTAGAACCTGTTTACAGGAAGATGTGTATTTTGTACGGAAATTTTCAGTTCTATGAAACAACCGAATTTTCCCATGTAAAAGATACAGGAGTTTCGTTATAATTACGATACATTTCCGTTTCTAAAATAAACGGGATATGTATGTAAACTATTCCTGTTGGAAAAAAGGGGTTACTGTTATTTTTACATAGATTTCCTACGATCTGAAAAAACGAACTGTTCATGTTATTTTTCCCTGTCAAAACGACGGTTTTTCTCTCAGTGTACGATAAACTTCATCGGGATATAGAATTTGACGAAGGCACTCTTGTAACCAAAAAGGCTCACTACCTTTCGAAATCAGGAGAATATTTCTCTTGTAAACTGGCCCCTCGTTACGTAGGCCCCTTTCGCATTGCGAAGAAAGGTCGTCCTCTCAAAGGGACGTATCACATTAGAGAGTTAAGGCAATTTATGCTCCGTACTGATCTTGCCCTGCAAGACTCAGACGTAGCCCCCGGGACATGTGATCCCGATATTTATACACCCAATGTGCATGAATTAAAACCCAATGCAGGTCATAATTTAAGACCCAGGGACACAAATTCAGGAAGGGTACTGCGTTAAGGCCACCAAACCTTCTCAACATTTTGTTTTATACTCATGTCAAATCGTAGTTAGATTTTTCCGGTTAGCGATTTTTTTCTTTTTTCTTTTTGGCCATTTCAATTTGTTCCCTGCTAGAGGTATATATTAAGCCCACGGGATTCAATTTTCAATTTGACGTTGCAACCGTGAAATTTCAATCCAATAGGGGGTGTATTTAAACTCCCAGGGATGATGTTTATTTTTTTATTTAGCTGGTTGATTCCGTGAATTAGGTGATCATTGTTTGCCAGCGTATATCATCTAAGGGCTTAGTTTCCCAAATTTTTAATACGACAAGAGGCCTCATTTTTTTATTAATTGATCGAACTAATTTTATTGTTGGCGCCATGTATACCTTGTTGAGATACTTTTTATCCCCTCCTAATATTTTTTTATATATATATTTGCATCTTTTTTTTTTGTCCGACGGGTCATACCCAACTGGTCTCATGGGGACATGAGACATTACGTGGGGGGAGAGTTGTAACGTGAAAACGTGAACCTCGACTGAAATTTAGTAATTTCGTAGAATTTTGCCAATTAGGGTTCTATCTATACTCGCGAAACCTTTGTCGACGGGGAGTAACGAGTTCAAAAGCTACCCACCATCCCTATAACTATATAACTGCTTTTCCCCATATGCAATATCCATCAATAACTCTTTGGAAAGATACGATACGAAAAAGTTTCACTTTTACATTATATACTAATAAGATTTACAACCAGAGTTAAAAATATATTTCTGTACATAAGCTTATCTTAAAACCCATTACCAGAGGTCTACTTTTAAAAATATAAGAACCATTACCAGAGTTGAAAAGATCAATATTCTAGGAGAGCGGTAGCTCTCTTAGATAAGACCTCATACTGCTCTTAATGTTTAAGGAGGGTTTTTTGTTTGGATGTAGTTTTTTTTATTGTATTAATTGTTTTGAAAAAAATCCACTGAACTAAAATTCGGACCCTAAATATGTGGTTAAAATTTCATTAGTTGTTTTTATAGAAAATAAAGTTGCTAAGGGTGGTTTTCATTTCCATAAAAAAATTCAGTCATTTTGGCAAAAAAAGGGAAATTTTTCCATAGGAATAACATGGGAAATGTTTGCTGTGATGGCCAATTTGACTCGAGCATTTTTTGAAGACTATTTATTCGATAGGTCTGAAAATGGTTTTAAATGAAAGGTTGAACATTAAACTGGTGCCTTTCGAAGTTTTATTGAAAACAATTAATATTACGTATTACTTTTTGTACTTTTAAGCACATACTTAAACTTACGATCTTTTATTCTGTTGGACTTACGTGATTTAATCCTAGCTAAAATCATAGAGAAACGTACTGTTGGACTTACGCTGTTTTACCGCTAATAGAGCGACTGAGCGAAGATTTTTGTTTAGACAACGCGTGTGGCTGTGTCGAGCTTAAGGCGAATTTTTTAACTTTTCACATAAAAGAAGGGGTTAATTCGTCCTCATTTTATTTTAATTTCGTAAGTTAAACCTTATTATAATTTAATACAAAAGAATTTAAATTTTGGATTTAGCCGATAATTTTTAAATTCACTGATTTCACTAAGCCTCGGTTAAAACTTTAATACAGCTGATTGTATGTAGAGACTAGAGACCAATTGGCCGTGTAGCGTACGTTTTAAGGTGTTTCACCTGGTGCCATCGGCCAACGATAGCCGCTAATTAGGTAATTTGTTTAAATTAAATCAATTTTTGCTGTTTAAAGTTGATCAATGCAAACTACGCACAAGGGTTCGTTCCCTGGTTTCTCGACTGTTGCCACCAGCCAACAGTTACCGCTACGAAGATACGTTTTTTACTGGTAAAATAAATGATAGATTCAATCACACTATCACTAAACCCTGTCACCAAATCATACAATATTTTTAAATGACGCTTTTCCAATAATTCTTATAGGTTAACAATTTAAATTTTAATTATTTAGTGCTTATTCTAACATAACCTCAAAACAGTAAACAATGGCCATTTTTCCAACGATAACTGTGCAGATTATATTCGGTGCCACCGATAACCATTATGTAGATCATTTTATTGGTTTAAATTAATGGTAATATAATTGAATAATTAAATCAGACGATCACTAAACCCTGTCAACAAACCAACCAATGTTTTTATCCCGGCTATCATTTTTATTAGGTAACAGTTGCGTTTTTAATTACTATTTATAACCGCTATTTAGAATAAACCTTTTTGTTTAAATTAGATACATTTTTGATGTTTAAAGTAGATTAATTCAAACTACGCAGAAGGGTTCATTCCCTGGTTTCTAGACTGGTGCCAGCAGCCAACGGTTGCCGCTACGAAGATACGTTTTTTGCTGGTAAAATAAATGATAGATTCAATCACACTATCACTAATCCCGGTCTCCAAATCAATATTTTTAATTCAGCCTCTTCCAAGCGCGAAATTACAAATTAAGGCGATGTACAGTGTGTTAATTAATTAATATAAATTTTGGATAAATATGTAACACACTATCATTATTAAATTTCTGAAGAGAGGAAAAAAAGGTTGAAATTAATTTTTTTAAATTTAAAAAGCAAATTTGGCTCGGAAAAAAACCCAGCGGCAGAAGCCTGTCTTATAAAATGTTCACAAGATGATTCGTTCAAGAATGTCTGGAATTAAGGCCCGTTCGCAAAGGCGCTTTTAGCTCAAGCTGATTGCTGAGAGGGTAGGCGGAGCTCGCTCTCGGCGTCTTCCATGACTGTTCTCAAAAGAGCTTAGGCGGGTTTCATATGGGCTGGTAGCAGAGGCTGATTTTCGGAGTCAGACTCGATCTATCGCTGCTAGATATATAGCTGATCAGCGTTATTTTTTTCGTCTGCTAAAACGCACAAAAGCAAACTTTTCATGCTTGTGCGGGTAACTTGTCTCTTAAATAGAAAAGAAGCCGAAAAGGCTTTAAAACATGATCAGAGAGAGAAGGAAATTGAAACTTTTGGTTTAGTTTTAATTTCTTTTTCACTATAAAAGCAAAACTTTAGCTCGATTTCAATCTTCTCACAATTCCTATTCAAAACTTATATTTTTTACCATGTCCTATAATATCCTATAATTACATGAAAGGTACTAAATGTCCGATATTTTTGACTTTGTTGAAGTTTTCCTATGGTTTAAAATGAAATTTATCAATATTTAGCTCTTTTATCGCGATCACATTTGACAAGATACCGAAATTGCGGAGCTTTCTTTGTTTGCTTAAATTTTTTTTAATTATATTTTAATTACGTTCCTCCTTTCAAAGCATAATATTTTCTGTTATGAGATTTTTCCACATAATGTCCGCGAAAATAATATTATATATATGCCTTCTATTCCAATAATTGCCTATAAAAACACAGTTTTTCTCCTATAAAATCCTATTTTTCATGTAAGGAATTTATAAGTTTTGCCTGTGCTCCCTGTGTTCGTCCTCTATTTTCTTGACGCCAGTGATTAGATTCAAGAATCAGCGCGACCAAACCTGCGTTTATGTGAACGAATTCGCGGAAGCTGAAGCTGACGGCGTAAAGTAGACGCTTAACGAGTTAATTCGAAGCCTGACCTGCATTCTGTTCAATCAGCAATCAGCTTGAGCTAAAAGCGCCTTTGCGAACGGGCCTTTAAGTCGCATAGAAGTAATGAATATTTCACCTAAGTCAGCTTTTTTTTTTTTGCCACCTACTAACACTAGTGCTTATAGCCCAGGACTTTTAGGGTTTGACCTAGAACATTTGAACATAAAAATGAAAATAGGTACATGTGTTGTTTTTGACCCAACAAAAAATATACTAAAAGTCCCCTGCTGTAGAGCGCGAGCTTTTGCCGCCATCTTGGAAAATGGCCGCCGTGAATTACAGCTACAATGTATTTCACGTTCTTCTTCAAAAATTATGAAAATTGGTTTTCATTATGATTGGAACCACATGAACATCATAGCAAAACTTTACAGCATTGTGTTCAATATTTTGGTCGCCATATTGGAAAATGGCCGCCGTGAATGCTAGGTACAGTATATTTCACCATGTTGTCAGAAAATTATGAAAATTGATAGGTATTACAATCAGAGCTGTGTGAACCTCATAGTAAAATATTGAAGACATTAATCAGATAGTTTGGCCACCATGTTGGAAAATGGCCGCCATCAATGTCATATAGATACCGTATATGGTTCAAAAATTATGAAAATTGGTAATAATTATGTTTAAGACCGTCTAAACATCGCACTTGAATATTGAAGCCGTGCTACTGATGGTTTTTTCGCCATCTTCGAAAATGACTGCTGGAAATGCTAAATATTTATAAAATATATAAATCTTTTTGAAATTCCTTTTTTGAAATTCCTTTTTTTAAATTCCTTTTTTGAATAGATGATTATCATTAACGTAATAAAAAACAAAAAATGGATATCTCGAAGTCGAAATTATCGACGCCATCTTTAAAAATGGCAACATGAAAGTCATTGCCCTAAATTCTGATAGAAAGAAAAGTTATTCTAAGCTGTTATTCTCAACATGTTGATTAGAGAATATGATTTACTATGGGGTTTATACATTCTAGTGTTGTTTAAGATTAGAATTTAGACAAATCTCTAGCATTTCATACATATTCATCGTCATCCTGAAGATTTTTCATAATAATAATTGCATGTCAGAACCCTTGATTAGGCGCTACACCTAGCGCCCCTCCTAATCATATTCCAAATTGAACCTGCGGAACCATGGCACACGGGATCGGCCAGTGGGACCGACAAACGCCACTTGAGCAGGTGACAGAAGCTGGACACCGTCAGCGGCGAGCCCAGTCAGGAGGTGTTTGGTGACAGGGAAGGATTAAGGCAGCAGAAGACTCGAGGGGACGGGTGAGTTCTCTCCAAGCACAACAGTGCCATACGGGCCAATAAAATAGTGTATCGCGACCCCTAGAGGGTTGCCAATAGCGGAGGCGAGCCATGGCAACACCTGGGCGGGGGCGAAGCGGCCCAGCAAAACCTTCACGGAATGGGGCAAGGAACGGTCTGAAACAAGGGCGAACCCAAGGAACTCCCGAACCGTCACACCGAACTCAGTCCCCCTCCGCCACGATAAGTCCTTTGAGTTAAAAAGGTTAAGAGAACATACGTGCTGTAACTGGGTGTGGTTATGATAAGGCGTGGTTTAAAGTAATGACAGATAATCAACATCTTACAAATTTGTTGCATCCAGGCATCCAGGGAAGCCATAGCTGCTGCCGAAGAGAGATTTCTTTTCGCTTTTTCTTAGGGTGATAATTGACACGTCACGCTTCAACTATGTAGATATTACACGTATAATGGAACCGTTGCCACATACACTGTCAAGCCCTCATTTGATCTCGCTAAGCTTAATCCAACAACCGACACCGCAAAACTACATTTTTTCCGAGCGTATCTTCAAGTCCAAAATAGCTAGGAAACGATTTAATCCCATTCACACCATTCTCCTTCCGGCATCAGATGAACTTATAACACTCATTATTTGTACCTGCAGTCTGCTGAACATCTTGTATAAAGAACTGTGAATGTAGACGATCTGGATTAGCTTGTTGGGCAATGTGTGGTCATTGTCAAGGTATTAGCCGTAATAAAAAATCTTCAGGATGACGAGAAATATGAACGAAATGTTAAAAATGTGTCTTAAATCTAATCCTTAATGACACTAGAATGTATATACAATAATATACCCCATATAAAACGGTTATTCATAACCAAAATTCGAGTAATATGGCTTTTCTTTTTTCCAGATTTTAGGATAGTAATATTTCAGGGACCATTTTTGAAGATGGGTCGATAATTTAGACTCGAAAATAGTTATTTTTTATGGCGTTTTATACGTTCATGAAAATCATCTACTCAATAAAAAAATATCGAAAAAATTTATATATCGGTATCGAGCAGTCATTTTCGAAGATGGCGCCCACACTATCAGTAGCACGTCTTCAATATTCAAGTATGATGTTAAGACTGTCTTCAACATAATAATTACCAAGTTTCATAATTTTTGAACCATATACTGTATCTAAATGGCATTGATGGCGGCCATTTTCCAACATGGCGGCCAAACTATCTGACTAATGGCTTCAATATTTTACTATGAGATTGACACAGCTCTGATTAAAATACCTATCAATTTTCTTAATTTTCCAACAACATGGTGAAACATACTGTACCTAGCATTGACGGCGGCCATTTTCCAATATGGCGATCAAACTATTGAACACAGAGCTGTAAAATATTGCCATGATGTTCATGTGGTTCCAATCATGATGTATACTAATTTTCATAATTTTTGAAGAAGAACGTGAAATACATTGTAGCTGTAATTCACGGCGGCCATTTTCCAAGATGGCGGCGAAAGCTCGCGCTCTACAGCAGGGGACTTTTAGTATATTTTTTGTTAGGTCAAAAACAACACATGTACCAATTTTCATCTTTATGTTCAAATGTTCTAGGTCAAGCCCTTTTTTGGCCTATCTGTCCTGGCCTATTAGCCGTTAGGCCTTGAGCACCAGGAAGAATTGAGCGGGAGACCCTACGCGGCCCAGCACTGACGGGGGCCGCTAGGTCGTATGTGTATAAGCAGGGAAGGAAATGAGGTTTACTTGGGAGGTGACGGAAGGTGGAATTGGGGTAAGTCACCTCCGGCGGACACGGGACAGTCGGCACCTATAGGGTAGGATCGCCGACATGTGTCGTATTCCCTCAAACTTTGCCGCCCAGAAGCTTGGCTTACAGGAGTGCGCCACACTCCCGGCGCCTAAGTCAGCTGACTTGGCCAGGCATAGCCCACTCGATCCATGCTCACGGACGCTGCTCTGCCCTCTGCATCTTGCGTCGTGTTACGCGTGATCGAGTGGGCTATGGGCAGGGTAAACAAATACGGGGCTGCCAGGCTGTCTCTTACACATCAATGATGGCCATTATCCTTTACGAGAAATGCTTCCTTGTCCAGTGGGGGGGAAATAAGGCGGTGGCACAGGGCAAATGACCAGTTTAAAAATTAAACCACGGGACCACTAAGAAAATTCAAGGGTAACCAGAGTCCAGACATTAACTCAAAAAGTATAATTGTCCAATCCCTAAGTTTAGCAGACGACGTGACCTGGTCAATTATTATTAAATAGAGAGCTTTCAGATGGGATTGTAGTACGTCACACCCTCCCAAGTCTTACCGCTGTTCTGGTAGCCATATTGGGTGGTCTCAGCTTCATTCCTGCTTTAAACCCACCAATGTGGCAGCGTAAATGATGTCACGAGGCTCATCTCCTTCTCCAACTGAAAGCTCTCTATAGCGCGAGCAGCTTGCGTCCATGAGCGCGGATCGAGTGGGCTATGCTGTCAGGCAGAAACTTTGTCTCAGTTAGACTGCTACAACGAAAACCGAAAACCAGTGACATAAGTCCAAGCCATCATCTGAAAGACTCAAAACGATGACTCTGATTCTTCTGAATTTGAAATATCAGTAGAAATGATTCTAGATAATTCTCCGAGTTATTTTAAATATTTTAATACTCGGGCCCGTAGCCAGAAACGTTTCGTTGAGGGGGCAATATCTTTCTGTAAGGGGGCATGACAAATGCCATTTTTTTTTTTTTAAAAAAATACCATAAATAAGTTGTCAAACAATCAATATTCTACAGGTGTTTTATTGCTGCAAATGAAACAATTTTTTATACCGGGAAAAAAATTACAATGCCAGCCGACGAAGCTTTTCTTTTTTAAATTTGTGTATAAACATTTCAAAATCAATATTTCTTGTAAGATCTTTTTCGTACGCTAGTAATGTTAAATTGCTCTTTCTTTCGTGACACATAGCTTGTCTTTGATTTGAAAAAACGCGAGTGAGGCAGGAAAAGCTAGCCTCGCAAGTCGCTGTTGAGGCTCCAAAAGTTACGGCTACTGCAAAAACCTTATATACATTTGGAAAAATATTTCTAAATGGATGCATTGTGGCTAGAACGTTATGAATACTATTTTCTTTTGTTAACTTTGCTTTTAGATCTCTTAAAATGAAACTTTTGAATACTTTTGCTTCGGTTTTAAACACAGTTGTGTCGACTAGAGAATGTTTCAGAAGTACTTCGAGTTGACTAGAATCGAGAAATAATTCCGAATCTGGGAAAAGGGCGTCAAACGCAATTAAATATTCAATATTCCGACTAGAAAATCGCTCCGATGCTTCCGAAATAGCAAAGTCATAAACTTCGTTGGAAATACGTTTTAAATCGGTTTTCATGGGCAGATCGTCGATATTTGAGCTTAATGCACTTTCAACAACGTAATCGTTTAGTTTACGATTACTGGCTCTTTTTCGTTTTGGAAAAGAGCTGGTTGTTGTTTCGTCGATATCGAGTTCTTTGCAGACTTTCATAGCAGCTTCATATTGCGTTTCGAAAACCGAATCATCCCCTCTGTTTTCTTGCAAAATATGGATACACGATTGAACTAACCTTGCTGCAACAGCCAAATGCATTTTCTTGTCCTGGAGAGCCTTGTTTGCGGATTCAAAAATTTTTAATGTGTCTTTCATGAAGATTGCTAGTACAATGAATCTTATGTTTCCGCATTTATGTAAAAGACCGGTGGCTTCGATGCTCAATTCAACGGCGATGTTAGTAGATTTTGGCGGCAATGAAAAATATTTTAAAACAGACATTATATCGGACGTGTTTTCTACTATGACACACGATGTGGCCAAATGACCTGTCCATCTTTGGTCTAAGAGTCTCTTCAAACGTGTTCCTTCGTAGACTTGACTAACTGTGAATTTTCGGAAGAAGTTGTAAAGAGAACCACAGAGGCTGAAAAATTCTTTAATGGCAACATTTTTTTCACAAGCGTGAACTATCACTGGGTGAAGCTGATGATTGTAGCAGTGAACGTAAGGGATCGTTTTCTTTAATTTGTTTTGCATTATCCTTTGAATTCCACCGTCATTTCCAGACATGACATTGGCACCGTCATAGCATTGGCAAGTAATTTCCTTGGGTGGGATTCGTGGGAATCCAGATTTACTTAATATTTCTATTAAGTAGTCAGTCATGTCTATAGTTTTCAAGCTTGACAACTTGAATAAACCCAAAAATCGTTCTACAGCCACTCCGTCTTTCACAAATCGCACAACAACGGACAAGTTTTCAATACCAACGGAATCTAATGTTTCATCTGCCTTTAAGCAAAACAGTTTGATGTCGCTTTATTGGTAGAGTAAAGCTATTTGCTCTAGTACCATAGAAGACATAATAGCAATCACTTCATTTTGTATGTCCGGCGAAAGATAAGAAGCGTTACGTGGTATTGACTTAATTATTGATTTTAATTTGCAATCTTTTTGAATAGTATAGAGGAACAGAGACACGAAAAGACCTCCAGAGCTTTCGTTTTCTTCACCATTATTTATATGACGTATTGTTTCAATACTGTAACTGTTGGATCCCCGAAATGCTAGTTCATTCACAGCCAAAAACTGAATGGTCTCAGCTATGCTTTTTATATAGTATCTGTTATTAGATATCTGATTACGGCATAGCAGTGTTTGAATATCGCTATTGTTATAGGCTCTAGATTTTTCTTCTTCCCAAATGACTAGAGAACTCGTGTGACTTTTACTCGCTGCATGACGCTGAAATCTTTTCTTAGATTCTAATGCTATTTTCCAATTATCAAACCCCTTACTTACAAACGTTGGATCAAATTCCTTATTATCACTAGAGGAATACTTTCTGCACGGAAAGCAGAAGCATTTATCTTTTGAAACCGAATATTCTAACCATGAACGGCCAATGTACCATTTTTTATTAAAGGAACGTAAATTTGCACCATACTTCGTCTTTGGGTACTGATCCAACATTGGCTGAATCGGTGAAGTATCACCCAAATCATCGCTTGAATGTTTTGCATATTTAACTTTATCGCTCACCGAATTTTCTGGTCCAAGACTATGAGGAATTTGAGTTCCGGTAAACAAATTATCCGTAGAGATTTGTCTTTCAGTTCCAATTAAAGTGTTCCCTGGTCCTGATGATTCATAACGTTCATTATCATCACCATCGAAACCATTTCTAAGCACATTGTTATTAGGTTTGTAGACCGAGGCCGCAATATCCAGTTCATTATACACCCTAACCTCTTCGACGTTATCTTTAGGCTTAGTTGCTTTCAATCTGACTACAAATTTATCCATGTTCAACTCACTAATTTTGATTCCATACAAAAGGCGAAAAATAGCGAAAAAATATGATCCAACAGACACAATGTTCAAAGGTTATTATTAACAGCAAGCTAAAACTTACACACGCGCGAAAATAATAGATGTTTCAAACTTCAGTATGATGCTCCACATAGCAAGATAAAACCAGGGATATTTCATAAGGATAAAGACATAAAGCTAAAAATTCTAGTGCATTAGGGATACGTATCAAGGGTGAAGTAAAATCATCCAAGTGAATCAGGGATATTTTTCAATGATAAAGACATTAAAGTATAAAATATTTTAATAAAAATACGAAGTATTTTGTGTACCAAAATAGAAATAGGAATTACAGAGGCAAAAAGAAATTGATAAGGGGGCATTGGAAAATTTTGATGGGGCATTTGGGGGCAAACTTAAATTTTATTTGAGGGGGCAGGATATTTTTTGAGGGGGCAATGCCCCCTGATGCCCCCCGTGGCTACGGGCCTGTTAATACTCAAAGCCAGAGGATAAGGAAAGGCCAAAATAATTTTAGTATGAAAATTTGATGTTTTCAGTGATAAATTAATCTCATTGGTGATAACTGATTAACTGGTACCTGAAAGCATTAGTCACTAACTAGCAATATAAAGTCCCTTATGCTTAAGCTCCCCTATATTTATGTTTGTGGCTAGTGCAGATTTTAAAAATGCAACAGTTTCTTAACAATCTTAATTAAAATGAAGACTGTAGGAACAGATATTAATAAAAAATGTCTTCGTGGACAAAGACTAGAAAAAGTAAATGATAAGAGAACAAAATGGAATGACCGAAGTAACAGATATTAAATTTTTTCAGTTCAAAGACATGATTATAAAACATCAATTATTTAAAAAAAATACTTATCTTCGTTTTTTTTTCACCAAAATTACATTTGCCCAAAAATTTTGAATCATGAATTTTCCATTCTTTTCAAAATGGTTCGTGTCAAATCTTTACTATATAACAGATACATGCGACATCGTTTATATTTAAAGCTAGATTTCCAGTGTAGACCATGATAGAAACAGTTCCTCGTTAGTGATATTTAAATGGATTGCAGCTTTTAATTTGAACTACAATACGTTTTAATACTGGAAACTATGCCCAATAGTGAAATAAAAACAGCCCACCATTTGTCGGTGTTTATTTACGTGTTTCGTGTTTTACGTTTGCTCATAAATAGCAAGTAGAAGTCATACCAAACTAATTCAATCACAACTTTTAAAACAGCTCTCACGCACTCAATAATATACCAAACGTTTTTTCGTTAATAATATCTTTTATCCAAATTTTAATGATTGATTTATAAAACATTTTAAATCGTCGACCCAAAAAATGGGAACCAATCGAATCGTGGTAGTATAAATGCAGGCGCAAAACCAACCCTAAAGTGACGTTTAAAATGTCAATCATGATGAAAGATAAAATTTCTAACTTCGGTAGCATTTAGTCGTTTTAAACAACGTTTTCTCTTAAGTTCGAAAAGAGGAACCTTTAAAAATAACCCATATCCATACTCGGATATTTATTCTAATCCTTTTCATTCGAAAAATGTTAATACCAAAAATTATATATAGAATGAATAACCGGTCTTTCGTAAACAATGCAAATGTAATTTTGGTGAAAAAAACGAAGATAAGTATTTTTTTAAATAATTGATGTTTTATAATCATGTCTTTGAACTGAAAAAATTTAATATCTGTTACTTCGGTCATTCCATTTTGTTCTCTTATCATTTACTTTTTCTAGTCTTTGTCCACGAAGACATTTTTTATTAATTTTTAGTAGGGCAGTGCCATTCGCGTATGTATCAAAAATACGAAACAGTAATTTCTTGAAGTATAATTGTAACGATAGCGAAGGCAGCTGAAAAGAGTAATTCAAGTAGCTTAAAAAATGTACTCAGGCCTACCTAACTGATAGTAATATTAATGAATAATGAAAAGCTGGCCTACTAAAAAGAGAATCGAGTAATAAACTTCACTTCTGTTTTATCCACGTGTCTTTATTAAGTGAACAACACATAGCTAGAACCAAGTGTTAGGATAACATTGCACTGTGTCGGAAGTGGGATTCCACGCTCATACTCAAGCAATCGGTTATCCCTGCGTATTCTACGATTGACGGTTTAAAACACCACCCGAATTACGTCTTTTGGACCACGCTGGCCAGTCTCTGACTGTGTTCCGCCAATGGTTTGAGCTATTCAAAAGAGCCAAGGCACAGGGAGATCCGACGCGCAGAAACTCTCAATTTTCCTTCATGTTGCTGGGCTGGAAGAGATAGATGTCTACAATACGTTTTTCTTTGCCATGGAGTAACCAACATACCAATACACGGTAGCAAAGTTCGAAGCCTACTGCGCAAAGAAGAGAAGCGAAATCTCGCAACTTTGGTGATCTTGAAGACTTGCTCATAAGATACCAAATCATCTATGTGGTGAGAGATCAAAAAGTGCGTAGAAAAATACTGGCTGAGAAAAACTTACCCGTTTAACATTTAGCTCAAAATTGTCATAAGGCCAATATGTAATTCGGATATCCTTAAAACTTCGCAAAAACTAACGTCTGTTTGATATTAAGCTTAAAACCTTAAACAAAATATAGTCAGGGCTACCCTTAAAGTTCACAAAGATGATCCAAGATTGTAAATACGCCTAAAAAGTTCCATCTTCAAAATATGTAGCCGGGGAAAAGAGAGCGTGATCGAGTGGGCTATGCTAGTGGTTGGAAGTCGCGGGGGTTGGGACAGAGATAAACGAGTTGAGATGGATTGAAAATGATGATGGGCGACCTGCGGCACCGTATCTCTCCCAATGTACCTCGCGCACGCTCCTACCCTAGGCGATTGCTAAGTGCTGCCGCATAGCGCCATTTTATTTGTATGAGAACTAGCTTCTATTTTGTAGATAGAGGGAGCGCCCTTTTATAATTTCGTCCAGTACGCCCTTTCCTAACCGCTGAGGATGCTGGGAGGACTATGGTGCCGTAGGTGGGGGTACACAGGCAACGCTATAGGTATGAGGGTTTCCACTACATTCCTCTCTCCTTCAAGGTTGGGACTCCAGGCATAGCCGACTCCATCACGCACTCGACAACGAAAAGCAACTCGCGCCAGCGTGGGAAATAAGGCGGTGACACAGGGCAAATGACCAGTTTAAAAATTGCCTGGTCCAGTTCAAAAATTAAATCGGAGGTTGGTCATTGGTCCACGAGACTACTAAGAAAGTTCAAGGGTAACCAGACTTCACACATTAAAATTCTAATATTTTAATTATCCACTTCTTTGGTTTAGCAGACGACGTGCTCTGGTCAATGATCACGGACCAGTTTACTTATTCCAAGTCAGGAAAGTCGCTGGCCTAATGTCCAGTTTATGGGTAGCTCGTGGCCAGAAGTTTTCCATAAGGCACAAGATGGACTAAACAGCATCTGTAGACTACTGAATGATAATCTATTAACTCTAAATATAAGCAAAACCAAATATATTTGTTTCTCAGCCAGAGGTCCAATAGAAACGACTAAGGCCTTACATATTCATAACTGTACAAGTTATGATAATTGTAAGAAAGACTGCTATGAACTAGAAAATGTAAAATCAATAAGATACTTAGGAATAACCATAGACCAAAATTTAAAATGGAATATACATACCCTAAACCTCTGCAGAAAGCTACGGTGCTGTTTACATAAATTTTATGAACTACGAAATTTCTTGTCTACCACCTGGCTGAGAACAGTTTATTTCGCGCTAGTCCAATCGATTATTTCATATGCTATAGTTAGCTGGGGCGGTACTTTTTACACCAGCATTGAACCATTAGAAATCCTACAAAGGAAAATTATTCGTATTTGTTTAAGAAGAAATAATTTTGAATCACGCGCCAGACTACATAATGATTTTAAAGTTTTCACTGTAAGGCAATTATACGCCAAAACGATTCTATTGTATACATTTAAGAATAGGGAATTTAAACAATTATCTAGTAATTATGATACCAGATTTGTAATGGCCGGCAATCTACAAACAATCAATATAAGCAAAACTCTTACAGAAAAAAATGTAACATATGTAGGACCTAAACTTTTTAATATGCTACCCAATAATATAAAAGAATGTAACTTGCCGAACCAATTCAAAAAATATATTATTACATGGTTGATTAATTTAGGTATCACAGAGCTTTATACTAAATTAGATTTTTAATGTTTATATTACGATTACTGCACCTTAACAATAACACTTAATTAACGCGCTCTCGGAATTTGTGTAAATATATAGCAACTTTGTCATAGTCCCAGCCACGCACCAACACTTGTGTTCATGTGGCAAGGGGAATGATGTTAATATACACTAAGTAATATATTATGTAAATTATGAGGGCATCAATAAATTACAAAAAAAAAAAATAAAAAAAAAAAAAAAAAGTTTCCTCCATTGCCTTTAGCTTTTGGCCCAATCTGGGTACCGATTTCTTCCCGTTCTTCTCGCCCTGCCCCGGTTTCTTCTCTCCCTGCCCCGGTTTCTTCTCGCCCTGCCCCGGTTTCTTTTCGCCCTGCCCCGGTTTCTTTTCGCCCTGCCCCGGTTTCTCCTCACCCTAACCCGGTTTCTTCACTTCCGGTCTATTCTGTTTCTATAAGTAATCGCTTTGATTGCCTTTCTTTGGATATTATTGATGGAAGTTCTGGAAAGTGTTATTTTGTTTCTCAGCTGAGTGTCAAGAAGAACTCTGCAAAGAAGAAGACCTCGAAGAAAAAAGCCTTTGTGTCTTTTGAAGATGCAACTTTTCTAGGTGGAGGAGAGGATAAATCCAACTGCCACCCGATGGAAGATTCTTCAAAAGTTAGTACCAATGAAACAAGCAAGCCTGCCAGAAGCTATCTCAGTAGGAGCGAAATTTTTTATTTTTGAGGATTTTGAAAAATAAATTGGCAAAGTGGAGTGAAAGTAATAGCCACCCTTTGACTAAGCTCAGAAGCAAAAAAGTAGCACTAGGAGGTGAGTATAAATCGGTCATGTCTGCATAGCATTATGGGAAGTTAAAGCCAAGAGTAAAGGCTTAACGCCAAATCAGCAACACAATGCACGAAACAGCTTATTTAGATTTAAAGTTGCACGTATGGCTTCTTCTTATCACATTAATTCTACTAATTTCTGTTTTTCTTTAGTGCAGGAGTTTTCTGATGACTTGGCAGTAAGGATGGCAGTTCCTGGAAGAGTCGCATACCGAGGATCCTTTCCTTATAGGTATGGAAAGGTAACCCATGAAGCTGATAATTCTTGGCCTGATGCTTTACTTTCTTACAGGTTCTCGTTGAACGACTACTTGGAGTGGCGTTAATAGAATATATTTCTGACAAGTATGGTAAGGTGCTCACTTCAAAAGATATTCAGAATTTAAGAGCGAAAGTCAAGTTAAATAATGAGGGAGGCAGAACACAGGGACATACTTTAATTGACCAGTTGAAAATACTTTTGCCTAAAGATTCTGTAACTGATATTTGTACTGACGAAAACGATGAGTTGGAATATGTGTACTTTCAAACGCCTACCATGTGAACATCATGTGAGATTTTGCCAGACAACAAACTCAAAGGTAATATTTGTATTTGATTCCTTTGTGACGTGGTGAAACTAGACTAACAGCCCTTTCACAGATTTGGAGCTTAAGGCGTTACTTTTAATTTTGTCTGCTCTCTTTGGATGAGCGAAACGGTATAAACAATCTATTTTACAATTGACGTGTAAAGCTAACTTTTAAAATAATCTGTGCTTGGAAATACTCCAAGGATGATCTTTTCTGATGACGACTATATTAGTAGTTGACCAGAAGTTCAAATTGAAGGTGTCCGCTTCGATGTAAGCTCATTTGAAACAGCTGTGGTTAGTATGTTTGCTGGATGCTGCGATTTTCAATTACAATATCCGCCTGGTCTAAAACAAACTCTTGAATACCATAAAAAGATTGTTTTCAAAATAAATTCAGAAAAAATACGTGGTTCAGTAAGGTCTAGAGTGAATCAAATAATGTAATGTTCCTTCTAGAAATAAATTTTGTGAATTTGAGGTTTCATAATTTTTTTGGTATTTTCATATAAGCCTATTTACACGTAAGAACGAACTTTTTTCCAAAGAACAAATCTTCGTCGACAGTAGAACCAATTATCGTGCTACGTGGGACAGACACCCGTGCGTCATAGAACTAGCGTCAGTTCTTTAATGGAAGAAAGGCCATGAGCCATGGAACAAATGAGAGTTCTTTATTAAACGAAAGTCCGCACGAAACGGAACAGACACAGATCCGGCTTGAGCGAATAAAATAGTAAAGTTGTACGCGAATAGACCTTAAGGGACAGTCCCTTTTTAGAGGCTCAAAAATTTCCCCTTCCTATTGCCAACAAATTCACTGATCCGGTATGAGCGAATAAAATAGGAAAGTTTTACGCGAATAGACCTTAAGGGACAGTCCATTTTTGGAGGCTCAAACTTTTTCCTCTTCTTCGTGTCAACCAGTTTACCGTACCAGTTTTTTGGATTAACTAGCGATTTTCCTCTTCTTCGACCAGTTTTTAGGATTAACTAGCGATTTTTTTTGGAAACTTAAAATTTTACTTTTTACTCGGGAATGGCTTGCAAAAATAGGTGAATACTCTAAATATTATTCCATTCCAGTTCATTAATTTGTTCTTTTATAAATTTGTGTTTCTTAGCAAGTACTGTAAACGATGATGAAAAGGACGAAATTTTAAATAATTTGGAATATGATCCAAGGGACGATGAATCATTTCTCATGGAAACTGAATGTTTTGAGGTCTATGAGGAGAGGATAATAAACGAAAACATTGAAATTGAAATGAAAAATCTAGAGGAAATGGAAAAGGAAGATGAAGAAAATGAAATGCTAGAGCATGCAATGATATTGCTTGAAAGTGCTCATGGACTGTTACAGTATCCATATCCAGTTCCATGATGGAACGAAGGAGAAAATCAGTTAGAAAATGCTATTGAAGCTCAAGCCAACATTAACGAAGCTATTTTGGGCGGTGAGGACAGCGAGGATGAAGGGGTTGGAGGTGATATGTTTTAAAAGAAAAAATAAAGACTTAAGCTTTAACATTTAATAAATTAATTGTCAGTATTGCGCCTTCGATTCCACATAATAAAATTTATTTTTGATATTTTTTATTTTCCACAATTGTTACATATTTTTGACATGATTATTTAGTTGGAATTTCGCCGTCCGCCTAAGTAAGACTTGTATGCGGGCGACATGTTAATCACCTCATTATAGTTATTAAGTTTTTAATTTTATTATTTAGTTACTATTCCTTTCTTCAAATGAATGTATTTAGCGATAGATTTTACCTTTGAACTCCATTTTCAATATTGCGACTTCGATTCAATATTATCCAGCTGTATGCCAGGTTCGGTTGACGAATTGAATAGGCTTCGTATCATCATAGGTGTTTATGGATTTCCCCTTTTCCTCCTTTTTTACCTCGTTTTATCACTTAAACTAATCTAAAATGGCACACGCACATCGTCAGAATTGAATAGGCTCCGTATCATGGGTGTTTTCGGATTTCTCTTTTTACCTACATTGAGAACAGAATTCATTGTTACCTACATTGAGAAGAGAATTCATTGTCATTTTAAGTTTTCCTCTTTTTCACCTCGGAAAAACGATCATAAGATGTTTATATTATCTGTAAAATTTCTAGAGAGAAGTTCGATTTTTCACTCGCTAAACAATTTAGTGTTTTCACTTTTGAACTAAAAATAAATTTTGAGTTCTCAAATTCCAAATAGTTGGAAAATCTTCCAAACTATTGTAGGCAAACCTGCATCGTCGTGGCCATCTGAGTATAATAGGCTGTTTTTAAGACTAAAGTCGAAGAGGAGGGTCAATTTCTTAAAATTGAGTTTTGGCTACGCAAATAATGTACCCAAAAATATTTTAATGAAAGAACTAGCGTTTACTAAGGGCGACAAAGCATAAGGATTTTATGCAGAATGTGAAAAAGCGCTAAACCTCTTATACAAGAATTGGGAGGAAAGTAATCTTTTAAAAATATGTTACTCCTTTTTAAATGTACACAAAGGACATGTCAATTTGCTTGCAGAAAAGTAAGAAAACTATATTGATATTTTTATATTTTTAATTTTCATTTCCCTACTTGATTTTGCGAGTTGCATCTCTTGGTTTTTTTGATACTCAATTTAAGAATTAAACGGTGTTTTGAAAAACGTAAACAAACCACACTTTAATTTCTCGGCTTGTTTTTATTTTTGAGAGAAGCTAATTTCTAGACCATTCCACATATTAGTTAAGGACAGGGGGGCCGCCGTCTTAGGTTATTTCCCTGGCACCAAGAGGCAACGCCAGACGGAGCCTGAGTACTCACTACACCCGGGAAGGGTAGCGAATTCACAGTGCCTCAAGCGGTGTTACTTGGTGCGAGGGAAATAACCTAATCTAATAAAAAAGAGGGTAATCAGCATTAACATGCCCCAGGTAACTACTATTAATTAATTACAATAGGGATGTGTAGATCACTTTTATAAAATCGTCGCACAATTTTATAATTAGGTAGTTTATTTGACATTTCTCAATTTAAGAATTTTGTAATTGTATAGCGCACCCAAAAAAGACAGAGAAAGTCAAAGTCCTATTATAAAAAACGTCTTGGTTTGCACCAACGCCGAAAAATCAAACGATATGTGTAAGGTTTATCAATTGGCTGAAGATCAGATATTGCAATTTTTTTAGTTATTTTTATCCACTCAATCCTTAATATTAAATTCAATCAACTGATTTTACTGTTAATCAATCTATTCCCTCTAAATTAATTTAAAAAACTACATATCTACGCTTTTTCAAGAAAAATAGTCCTTTCCATCTATCCACCATATTTCCATACCCCATGTTTTTCGTCAAAAATTGGAAACTTGTACTATTCCTATAGCCAGACATTGAACGCGGACAGTGCGTCCTGTCTATGTAACCGATTTATATTACTGAACGAATTGTACCTTATAGGTCTAGCAGACGCCCTAAAAGTTAGGCCTCGGTTTTTTTAACTGTTGGTATGCCATGTCATGGATATTATAAAATCCACTGAAAATACTCCACCAAAAAGGTAATTTTTACTTTGGTAATTATTATTATTATTAAATTATGTTGTGTTTAAAGTAAATAAAAAATAAACAGGAACAAGGTTTATGAAGATTGTGATGAGAATCCTCAGAAAATGTTAAAAAAGAGAGTATCAACAGGAGTTCCAATAAAGGATTTCCCGAAGGGACCATGGACCAAGTTTGAAATGGTTGCCTTTACAATTTAACATAGCAGATGTTGTTAATTATTTCACAAACCATAAAGCGAAGAAACATCTTGAAGATGGAAATGGTATGCATATAGCAAGAAAATTAGCAGGTCTGTTCCTCTGTGATCCAGGGAAAGACAAAACATATATTTTTGTGAAAAGTGCAATTGTTGCGTCTTATAAGCTGGCCAAAAGATATTCAATCCAATTAAAATTAGACAAAACTAGCGGATCAATTTTAGATGGGTATTATGAGTGTCCGTGTGGAAACGAAGGCGTATGCAAACATACCTGCGCAGTTTTATGGTATTTATGGGAGATAAAGCTGGAAAAGCATTTGTTTATCCCACAAGATAAGTCATGTACCGAACGTGTAAAGAAATGGGGATTAAGAAAAGGGAACAGCATTATTAAAAACTTCAAATTTCAAACCTTAAATTTGTTAAACACAAACAAAATTACAGCCAAGAAATGCCACAGTCAACAAAGCTAGAGTGTAAATATTCTTCCCTCCCAATGCTAGACAATGACGAAAAACGTCAAGCTGACGATAAGGATTTGTAGAAAAGACTAATGCGTGTTGCAGAAAACTTTGGGAAAAGATTAAGGAAAATGTGGCAAGAAATATTAGAAGAAAACGAACACCTTCCAGTGCCAGAAGAAATAGCTGTTGAAAAAGCCATGGAAAAGTTATCGGATGAAGTTCCTAAAAACACTCTTGAACCGGATATTCACTTTAACGAAATACCAAATCATCAATTTGACAAGCCCTTTCCTGATGATTGTATTCTAACGCTCAACCAAGCTAAATCTCTAGAACTCCAAACGAGAGAGCAATCGAATTCTCAATTGTGGAAAAGCGAGATAGTTAAACGAATAACAGCATCCAAATTTGGTGATGTAATTAAAGGAAAAAGTCGGTTACTGAAAAATATGATGATACAATGAAAAAAGGCTGTGATTTAAGTGGCAATTTATATGTCCAGGAAGGTTTGGCAAATGAATCAAATGCAATATCAATTTACCAAGATTTTAAAGCTAATGCTGTGGTCTGTTTTAATGTTGTGCGTTAATCCTTCCTTGCCTGTGATAGGTGCTTCTCCCGACCAAATATTTTATGACAAAAACAAAAAAGAATTTGGCATACTGGAGATCAAAACACTTTCTAAAGCTAAAATGGAGGGTTATAGCATTTCCCAGGCTATCGAACATAAAGTAGCCCCATGTTTGAAAAGAGAAAAGAATGAAGACATTGTCTTGAAAGAAAATCACAATTACTATTTCCAAATACAAGGCCAACTTGGTGTGACCGGATTTCAATGGTGTAATTTTTTTATAGTCACAGAAAATGATTTCGTTTGCCAAAGAATTAGGTTTAATAGTGATATGTTTTTACAATTAACGGTTCCTAAACTTTATGATTTTCATTTAAAGTATTTTCAAAATGTATGAGATTTTAAGCACTTCGATGTTCCTCTATTATTGAAGATTGTTATTAAAGTTGAAATGAAGCATCTATGCTTGTTGCGGTAGATTTTCAATTTAACAAAGGTTCCTTTTTAAAATTGACCAATTAGGCACATATTTTCCAGATTTTATTTAAATGTCCATGCATGCGGTTAGGGAATGTATATTTTAAGATACGGTTGGTTTTTAACTCTCTTATCACTCTTTCTACGTGGATTCTCAAGTTTGCGATGTCTCTAGTTTTTTAACTTCATCTTCAGTTAGCTGTGTCCGGTTCTGTAAAAACGCTGGTATGTTCAGGGTCACTCCAATTTCTTGCAGCTCTTCAGCAATTAAAAGTCCTCTGTCGGCCATCACAGAATCACCGGGCTCTAATTTGTTATTATACAAAAACGTCTTTGTTTGGAACAAGACCGAAAAAACCAACGATATGAGTGAGGTTTATCAATTGACTGAAGTTTCATATATTGAAATTTTTCTTTAAGTATTTTTAGTAGTTTAATCCTTAATCACTATTTAGTTCAATCACCTGATTTTACTCTTAATCGATCTATTCCCTCTTAATTTATTAAAAAATTTGCATATCTCCGCTTTTTCAAGAACAATTCCATTTTCCGAAAACATTTTATCTTGAAATTAATTATTATGAAGGGAGTACGTTTAGAGGGATCAATAATTAATATTTGAAATATTCTACTGAATTTCTAAGAAGAGCACCCATACACTGCGAGCAAGGATGACTGCAAATTTTTATATCATAACTTGTTTAGAGTGAAGTGATTTATGTATTAATTCCGCTGAAAAGAATATAAAATGACATTGTACAATACTGAGAAATTTTTCTATTTATGGAATCTTTACACTAACCTTTGGTTATTTTTATGCTTATAAAATATTTTTCCCGTCCATGATAGGAGAGCTACCTACTAAAAGGGACCACATGGGACTAAAGTTGTTCCTTTTCCTTTGATAAACGACATTATTTTATTAGTCCGAGCAAAATAAATTTCTCTTAATCATATTTTATCGAATATCAGTCTTCTCAACAAATTGCAACCGTTGAAAAAACATTTTGTTTGGTGCAAACTTGAAAATTTCTCAAGCCACTAACATTTAAACCAATGTCCGTCAAGGTGCTTACAAGTTAAGGAACATCGATACGAAATCCCTTCAAAATAATTAATTTCATGATAAAATGTTTTCGGAAAATGGAATTGTTCTTCAAAAACTGGAGATATGCAATTTTTTGAATAAATTAAGAGGGAATAGATCGATTAAGAGTAAAATCAGTTGATTGAATTAAATAGTGATTAAGGATTTAACTACTAAAAATACTTAAAGAAAAATTTCAATATATGAAACTTCAGTCAATTGATAAACCTCACTCATATCGTTGGTTTTTTCGGTCTTGGTCCAAACAAAGACGTTTTTGTATAATATCTGTCAATTCAGTCTTAAGGCAGTAGTCAACTCTTAACAGGCTGAAAATGTCATTTCCCGTCTCTATTATCTAAGGAACCAAAAATGGTATTAGTTAGCGGTTTTGAACAAAATATGAATCGAAATCATCTTTGGTTTGTCATACATTATTCATAATGATGGGACGAGATGTTAGTGAGTATTAATTAAAATTAATAGCGTTTTCAAAATCGTAAAATTATTAACAATTTAATTTCGTAGAACTGTTTACTTCTTAAATAAGTGTGTTGAGAAAGTTAAGTGTGTTAAACTCTCGGTTAAACTTTCAAAAAAAGGAATGTGCTCTAATCTATTTAAGAAGCTGTCTGTAAAATTATTCTTGCAGTCAGCCTATGTAAATTCCCTCTAAGAAGATCATGGGTGCATTGATTATGGCTAAAAGAAAGGAAACCTGCGAGTGGCTAAAAGTGCGCCTCTTTTTAGGGTAGAAAGAAGCTAAAATACCATTTTTTAGATAATTTGTGGCAATAAAGAACATAATTAGCAATAATCAGGTGTGAAAACATCCAATTTAGTAAAATTTTGGAAAAGGGGAAATAAATTCAGTTGATAAAACTTGATAATTCCAAAAACAGGTGAACATTTAGCCGCTCATAACAACCTAGCCTAACATAAGCTTAACCCTGTATCTAAACCTAACATGATCTATTACATCATAAATCAAATGGGTCTTAGGTTGCCTATTTATACCCTTGATGCTCTATACATATTCTTGATTATTGTAATAATTTGCCCTAAAATGTTAAACTTACAGTTTTGGAGACTTGGGAGAACACAAAAATCCGAAATTGCGTTCTAACATATGAATGCTCACTGATAATAGCCAAAATAAAATTAATATATAATTAAACAAGTTGGGAAAACCAAAATATTACCTCTCCGTGTCAAGAAGATTATATAAACTTAAGTATCCAATAAAAACGTTATTATGTTTCTGAGTTGGGGTTTCCCATTTTTGTTGTTGTTTTGAAAAATATATCGCAATGCACGGGCCTTGATAGATATAGGAGGCAATGAATGAAATATATCACAATGCTCGGGCCTTGATAGATATAGGAGGCAATGAATGAAATATATCACAATGCACGGGCCTTGATAGATATAGGAGGCAATGAAGGAAATATATCGCATGCACGGGCCTTGGTAGATATAGGAGGCAATGATAATCTCACTCTTTGCACGAGAGGTTTATCTTTAATATTTAAATAAATATAATTATTTTTAATTATTTTAATCTTCAATAATTAACATTTATAATAGTTAAATCGTTTAAAATAAAGTTATACCTATTATCTTCTCAAACTTTGCTAATATTGACGTTTAAAGTGAAGGGTACTCCTCTTGCCCGCTTTTTTCAAATTTGGGGTATATATACGATTCGTTTCCATTATAATAGTAAGGAAAAAGCGCAATTGCGAAAACCTTTGGTGGCGATCCCACCTTAGGGAGGCTAGACGTTTCTCGTAACCCTAGCTGATCGCCGCGTATATCCTAAAACCAAACGATGATAATAGAGTAGAAGCCAATGATACAGATTGGTGTCTATGTGGAATAGACGGAAGACCAGTGGATGGTGGTGTTAGAAGCCAGTGTAAGTGCAGACTGGTGTCAATGTTGGGATTGACAAAGAACAGAAGATGGTGGTGATTAGAAGCCAGTAAGAACAGACTGGTGTCCGTGTGGGATGGACAAAGACCAGAAGATGGTGGTGTGAGAACTCGAGTAGAGGAGCCATTTCCGTGACTGTGAAAGCAGTTCGGAAATGGCGAACACGTTTGCTCCGATACGCAAACTGCGAACGCGGTCACGTGGGTGTAACAACAGACAGACAGACACACAGACAGACACACAGACACACACCCACACACACAGACACACACACAGACACGGCCGTTACAGAACCTCTCCTGGACTACGTCACACGGAGAGGTAAAAATAATGAAACCCTGTATACCACATATGGAAGTGTTGAATTAACTGCGCTTACGTAAACACCACTGTCAGTTAATGCCAAGCGAAAACACTTTTTGTCATCTTTCCAGTAGTATTTTAAAGTGTAAAACCTAGGGTTAGGAACTTAGGATATGTTTCTAGCATGAAATGAAGCAGACTATATCAAATTCCAAAACAGAGCTGGAAATCAGGTTTTTTATAATCTTAAAGGACGAAAAACCCTATAAAGAGTATATTACACAGATTTACCAAAATTCAACTCAAGCCTTGGCCAAAACGAACGTCGAAAAATTACTTCAAACGATATTAAAACCTCTATTAACTGTAATTATTTACCTGAACTACTTTTTAGACGAAAATTGGACCTGATAACAAAGTATTGGTTTTTAAGGGCGTTATAGTTCATTAGAAAATACAAATAAAGGTGTTAAAGCTCAGATGAAATATCAAAAAATTAATTAGCGTTCCCTTACTGTCGTCTGCTACGAAATAAACTTTCTTACTGTCGTCTGCTATGAAATAGGGAATTTGAGGCATAATTAATTAGTTAAATTACAAAAATTAGACTTTATTTATTTAAAAACTAAACAGGTAAGTTTCTCATTTATAAAATGCTTGTTAATTTGAAAGTATTCCGAAAACTAACTTCGCTGTAGTTTTTCCGTATCGCCTAAGACAATTTCCCTAAAAAACCGGGTAAAATGTAATGCTTTTTCTATGGGACGCTAACCCTAAAAAGGTGGTTTTTTCGTTTAGCATTACAAACGGGTATCAAGTCATATCTACAAGGGCCTACCGGCCCTGTAGAATACAGGCCACGTTTATTTGTAATATCTTTGTCAGACACACGCCCTGATATGAAACTCACGAAACCATTTGGTGTTATTCCGATCAAGCCTTTTGCTGTGTTGTGGCTTTTGTAGCTCGAATAAGTATCGCTTTGAGTATCATAATCACTTGGAGTTTCAATAAACAGTTCTGTACAATCTATGGTGATTCGTGTTGTAGGATCGAGTGCGCGGAATGTTTCGGGCATGTACTTGTCAACTATTCTCCTAGAGGGCTAAACGATCATTCGAGTAAGCCGCTTCTACAGAAGGTCAACCCAAGTAATCCATATGTTACTAACAGATGAAACAGAAATCTGAAACCTGTACGCTAAATCCTCCTCTAAAAGTCCAACTTTCAGTCGGCATAATACCAGAAATAATTGGTTCTTGAAATCTAAAACCATAGGTCTACCTGGTGTAGTATCATTTCTAGGCGTGGCTTTGTAATCCTTTTTGTTGTTATTATTATAAACATTTAGAGTGGAAAGATCATTTTCTATGTATTCATAAAGGTCTAGGAGCTCAGTTTTAGATGTGAATCCAGTGTAAAATTCTAATTTCATCTCATTTTCACAAATATTTTCAAAATTAAATGCATTTTGGACTGTTTTTCTAAGGTTTTTTCCAAGGCATGTAGCCTATCCTTCAAAGCAGCGTTTTCCTCAAGTAAAGTGGCCACTTTCAAATTTAGATTAGAAATCTTCTCAATCAGTTTATTTTCATTTTGCTTCGACATAACATTTTCCTCCCCTTTTGTTTAACTGCATTTGTGATCTAAACGTTTTGGGATTAGAGAAAAAATTAATTGACAATAAACTTGATAACCATATAGTTAGGTGTAGAGATTCGGACCTGTCGAATGTGCTTGAATTGTGGTAAATTGAGAAGCATCAGCGGAAACAGGTATCCTATTTGAACTAACAGTTTCATACGCCGCGACTTCTGGTAGTTGGCCCTCGTCAATAAGTTTAATAGGTTTTGTTGCATTTATTGAAAACACAAACTTGCCCATGTAGATTGGGTAAGTGTCTTCCGCTTACAATTCTTACAAGACGTTTTACCGGAATTACTTGACGACGTGCCCTTAGGTTTGGTGCGCAGAATGTAGTTCATGCATGACGGTGCACCACCACATTTCAGTCTCGCTGTCCGAGCTCACCTTAACGCGACGTTCTCTTTTCGGTGGATAGGTCGAGGTGGACCCGTGAAATGGCCTGCTCGATCACCCGACCTTAACCCGTGCGATTTCTACCTTTGGGGCCACTTGAAGGACATAGTTTATCAGAGTGAAGTACCTGATGTGGAAGAGCTTCGTCGACGAATCGTTAATGCCTGTCAAACTATTCGCGATACTCCAGGCATTTTGCAACGTGTTAGGGAATCGTTTGTAAGGCGTGTTCAAGTTTGCCTTAACGCGGGTGGTGAACACTTTGAACAATTCTTGTAGTAGTTATTTGTTACAGATTAAGAATGAAGAACTAATAAAAAATACATTTACATTGGGATCGTATCATGGCGTTTTCTCTGTGACACATCAAACACTAACGTAATGAACAAACTCAACCTTCAATCGCAACCATTTTACTGGGTGCTGAGAAATGTTAAAACACTATGACACTTGGTATTAGTTTAACATTACCGCCGTACGCGTACTTCTACCCATTTATACCCTTCTGCTATCTAAAGTTACATTAGTGTTTCTCAAATTCAAGGCTATTGAAATTCTCTATGACTTCGAAACAAGTTGGGTAATGGCAATAACCCTTACTCCACATTTTGGGATATTTTTTCGTTTTTGGGGCAAATGTTTGGGGGGCCATATCTCCGAAACTAAATGTTGTAGACCCCATGTTCTTTGATACGTTTCACTCAGTTTGGTCCAATAATCACGCTCCTTAATTTGTGATGGACCTTTCAAAAACACCCTGTATACATAACACTACTTTTTATTAAGTTTCTGAAATTATCAGAGCTAAATATCAAAGACACATATTTAATTGCTCTCATTTCGACACAACTGCAACCGTATTCATTTAATAACATTTCTCATTTCTAATTATTTAAATTCAAAGGGCTGTATTAACTTTTAAAGGTGAAAACCCAGCTGACTGAGAAGTAAACAAATACCAGGCTGCCAGGCTGTCTCTTACACAACAGAGTTGCCCATTCTCGCTTATGAGAAATGAATCCTTGTCATACGCATCTCTGGACTTTAGGAGCTCCAGGACTCCCAACTGAAGCAGGGTGGGAAATAGGGATTTTTTTAAAACTAGACATTGGGCCAGCGACCCCCCTGCCCTGGAATAAATACTGGTCCATGACCATTGACCAGGGCGCGGCGTCTGCTAATCTAACAGCATTGTACGTATCTAGTCCAAATAAATAAATAAATAAAGAAGTGGGTAATTAAAATAGTTGAGATAATGTCTGGACCCTGGTTACTCTAGAATTTCCTTAGTGGTCCTGTGGACCACTGCTCCCCCTCCGATTTAATTTTTAAACTGGTCATTTTCCCTGTGCCACCGCCTTATTTACAACGCTGAACTGAAGATTTCTTTTGACCGGACCATAGCCTACTCGATCACGCGCAACAGGTCGCAAGCTGCTTGCGCTATAGCGCGAGTCAGGGTGGGAAATAAGGATTTTTTTAAACTGGACATTAGGCCAGAGACCCTCCTGACTTGGAATAAATAAACTGGTCCGTGACCATTGGCCAGAGCACGTCGTCTGCTAAGCTAAGGAAGTGGATAATTAAAATATTAGAATTTTAATGTGAGGACTCTGGTTACCCTTGAATTTTTTAGTAGTCTCGTGGACCACTGACCCCCCTCCGATTTAATTTTTGAACTGTACCAGGCAATTTTTAAACTCGTCATTTGCCCTGTGTTACCGCCTTATTTCCCACGCTGGCGCGAGTTGCTTTGCGTTGTCGAGTGCGTGATGGAGCGGGCTATGCCTGGAGTCCCAACCCCCGTTACTTACTACCAAAATACCCACTAGCATAGCCCACTCGATCACGCTCTCTTTTCCCCGGCTACATATTTTGAAGAGGGCACTTTTTAGGCGTATTAACAATCTTGGATCACCTTTGTGGACTTTTAGGGTAGCCCTTATAAATTGAGTCATCTGGAAAGTGATAAAACCATACATCAAAATGAAACCTAAAAATGTTATTCGGCAAATAAAACACAATAATGAAACACACCAGGAACCTCAAGCTATCTCCAACGCAATTAATGATTTCTTTGCCCACGTTGCCGAAACATTAATCCTACAACAAAATCAATTAGGTATCTGCCCATTAAATCAAATAAATCAACAAATCATTCCCAGTTCACCGTCACCGGGAAACGAAACATGCAACAAGTCTTCAACCCCGCTGAAAAGTTTCGACCTGGTAAATGAAAATACGGTCTTTAATATGTTGAAGACTTTAAACGCGCGTAAATCAACAGGCCTGGACGGCATTGCGCCATCATTGCTAAAAGCCTTAGCCGCCATACTGTCAACACCAGTCTCTAAGATCATAAACCTCTCACTATCTTCTGGAAGCTACCCAAAACAATGGAAGACGGCAAAAGTCATACCAATCTTTAAGTCAGGTGACGACACGGACCCTAAGAATTATAGACCAATTTCAATACTGCCCAGCCTATCTCTAGTCTGCGAAAAAATAGTACATACACACCTAGCAACTTACCTCGAAAATGGACATCTCCTTTATAAACTTCAATCCGCAAAAAGCACTCAACCATGACATGTTTCTTAAATGTGTACGAAACAATCTTGGATAAATTAAGTCTGAAAATGTATGTTATACTCGTCTTCATTGACCTCTCTAAGGCTTTTGACACCGTCTCCCACACAACTCTTGTGGAAGATCTTAAAGATTGCGGCATTAAGGATAAGGCACTATCCTGGCTAACGTCATATTTGAATAACAGACATCAGACCGTGTTTTACGATAACAATTACTCTGAACAACTACCAATAACACATGGTGTTCCGCAAGGCAGTGTCCTAGGCCCTCTCCTATTTAATATATATACCTCTAAGCTCCATAACGCTCTCAAATATACTACCGCCCATGAATACGCTGACGACACCGCCTTGATCGGAGCAAACGAAAACCTAAATATCCTGCTGACAAAAGCCGAAACTGACTTGATGAACCTAAAAAGAACTCTAACGACCCGCGGCCTAATTCTGAATGACACAAAGACCAAATTTATGATCTTAGCACCAAATAAAAAAATTAAGAAAACCGCCGAACATTATCAATTTCTCTGCAATAATACCATCTCTCGAGTCAGCACCTTCAAGTATCTGGGTATCTGGTTAGACGATAATCTGAATTGAGATGAACAAATTGCCTATGTTGCACGAAAAGTTAGATCTCGGATATGGCTACTCAGGCCTCTGCAAAGCTGCGTCGATATTCAATCGTTACGGCTATTATACAACACATGCATCAAACCAATCTTCGACTACGGAGACATCTTTTATCGTACGACCAACTCCCAGAATACCGCTACTCTTGACTCCCTACACACTATATGCGCAAAACTAATCTCAAAAAGGGCTAAATACTCTTCTACGACTGAAGCAAGACGTATAGCAAATGTCTCGACGCCATCGGAAAACTATCTATACAATTTATTGACTCTAATGCACAACATCAAATACAAACGAGTCCCAGAATTCATTCAGGATTGGTTCCCTGAATCAAGTGCCCTATATAACACTAGGAATAAAGCCCATAACTTTTGTGTCGAAGGTACTATAACAAAATTCCGTCCAAAAAAGTGTGAAAACTAGAGGAATACGGGTATGGAACGAACTACCGGTCTCAACAAAATCTATTACATCTCTCGGGTGCTTTAAACAAACTTTAAAAACTAAGTAATCTCTACAGGTTACTACAAACTTTTAGCTTCTTTATCTCTTACAACTAAATTTTTATTTATATAGAATTTTAACTTAAATTAAATTAAATTAACGCCTTAGACTCACGGACACCAATGTAAATAAGAATCGTTTCTTTATGGTTGATCCCAAATAAAAGCTTCTATTATTATTATTATTATTATTGCCCTGACTATATTGTGTTTGAGGTTCATAAGCTTAATATCAAACAGACGTTAGTTAATGCTACAAAAAAGTCGAAATTGATAATCTCGGATCGTCTTTGAGAAGTTTTAAGGATATCCGAATTTCATATTGGGCTTAAACAGACATAAGCTAAATCAGCGTTTTAAAAAAATTGTGTAAAACTGTCAATTTGGTCCTATTTGTGGAATTTTTAGGGGAGCGCCTCGCGTTTCAATAAAGGGCTGTAAAAAATTGTATTATGTTAATTACAATAAGAATACAAACTTTCAATGAGTTACGTTTTTATTTTTTGGAGTATCATTATAAATAAATGACTGATTGAGCTAAAGTTACGGTCCCCTCTTTATATGCTTCTGCTTAGTGCACATTTTGAAAATGTAAAACAGTTTCTTAACAATCTTAATTAAAATGAAGACTGAAGGAACAGATATTAATCAAAAATGTATTGATTAGAATCAAGACCTAAAAAGTATCGATAAGACTGAGGTTATCACTTGACTGAAGGATCAGATATTAATTTTTCTTTTTAATTGAAACTTAAAGGCATGCTTAAAGGGTATGAGAAGCTTCGTTTGAAAAACCTCTGATTTATAAAGCAAAAGATAGAATTAATTACTGTGAATTCAAAAATATCAAGCTTTTAATTCCCCGATTTCTAGTTACTTGGCAATATGCATTTGAAAATGCTTCATATGAAATTATTTAAAATCCACTTTTTAAGAAAGGCTACTAAGTTTTCTGGTTTTTGACGTCACACACGCGAGACGGTGCCACTTTCTCCGCTATCAGACCCAGAGTTTAGACAGGGGAGAAGCATGGACAGCGCTCGAGACGCGTATACCTCGCACGTGTAGGATTCCCGCTCTTTTTTCTTCACGTCATAGTGATGTCATCAAGCAGGCGAACAAGTTCGACAAGGCAACTCTGTTGATATATCGAAACAGAGTTTTCGTGATTTTCCAATGGATTTTAAAAATAGAAACTTTGGTTCAATTATATTAAAAACTTTATATTTTGAAAGTAGAGACTTGAAAGTGTAATATAATACCACTCTCGTGCTACAATATGATATGAAATTGTAAATTCCCAAACCCTTTAAGAAAAGACAACGTTCCATTACGGTTTACCGTTGAAATAACTTATTTTACTGGTAATCAATTTCAAAAATTTACTTACCTCGGCTTTTCGACCACAATTCCATTCCCCGAAAACATTTTATCATTACATCAATTACGTTTGGGAGATAACGTGTCAAAATAAGCTATAAAACAATAAAAACTGTAATAGCGGTCTGTTTAGCCAAGACAACAACCTTTTAAAAGTTACAAGAACCATATAACACTTTCGAGACTAACAGGACCTGAAAAACTAGAGCTTAACCCGCTACTGGTACGACCAGGGAGAATTGATGTAAACTGGAGTTGAAATATCATCATGTGCGACGTGTGACACTGGAACTCTCCCAGTGTACCTTGTGATGCATCATCTAAACGCTGAGGATGATGGAATGACTTCGGTTCCAGCTGCTGTTATCTGCTATTTCCACGGACCACTCGTTCACGCCAAATCCATCTTTCAAGGTAGTGCCGCCTCCTCACTTCAATTTTTCATGATATATTAAGATTTTAACGAATAAAATTCCAGATTACTATTTTCACTACCATGTCCCTCTGCTAACTTGAAGAAAACTTTGCTCTCTTTTTGCTGCTCATTACCGGTGTCATTCTCTTGACTTTCAGTTCGTTATAACTACTATCGCGAGTTTATTTATTTCAAACCAAAATATTTAAAAATTGAATAGCTTTTTCCTTTTGAGCTACTAAGAATTTACAAATGTATATAACGTTGTGACGTGCCATATCAAATAGTCTCTAACCATTGTTAGAAACTAGAGAGAGAAATTGGGGAGAAACAGTGATCATGCCCTGAACTATGAGAAAGAGCAATACGACGGTTGACCAAAGTACACTTGATATTACATCATTTTGCCAAACGACGAGTAAAAATCGTACTGTCCCTTTTGAATTTGCCGCCATTGGTTTTCCACTGCGAAGCATGTCGGGCACGAATGGAGATGTAACGTCTTTAGGAAAATTTTAAAACGCAGCGCCATACACGTACTCTCTCAAAAGTAATTAATGTAATGATAAAATGTTTTGGGGGAATGAAATTGTGGTCGAAAAGCCGAGATAAGTAAATTTTTGAAATTGATTACCAGTAAAATAAGTTATTTCAACGGAAAACGGTAATGCAACGTTGTTTTACCTTTGCCCTTAAGTTTCAATTAAAAAGAAAAGTTAATATCTGATCCTTCAGTCAAGTGCTTTTTTGGCCTTGAAATTTTTGATTAATGAACTAATGGGTGGATCTTTTTGAAATTTCAACCACATATTGAAGGCCCGAATTGTAGTTCTGTGAAATTTTATCTAAGAGAGCTACCGTTCTCCTAGAATAGTTTAGATTTGTAAAAGATTGCATTTATTTGAACAAAACAGGGCCAAATGGTAGTATAGGGACCCCACGGATTTTTAAAAGTTTGTACTCATTTCTGATAGTAAATGAGGTGAGGAACACGATGCTGTTAAAATTTTCCACCGCAAATGATTTTTTTTTAAAAAAAGGGGAGCACATATTACTTATGGTTGTTTTTATATTTGATATATGGGGCGCATACACTTGTTTAGATTATGTTTGGGATATTTTAGGTTCAGGTTAGGTTAGGTTAGTTTTAGGTTAGGTTAGGTTAGTTTTAGGTTAGGTTCAGTTTCTACTAGAGTTGTCCTTTTCCAAAATATTGCAATTTTCATATAGTATATTGGCATATTTTCCAAATTCATTCATTTGCGGTGAAAACTTTTGACGGCACGTAGCGATTAATTACGTAGCCGTAATTACATGTTATAATATATAAAAAGAGGACTAGGATATCCGTGAACTAAAAAAGCGCGGAAAATTAATAAATATAGTTTACTTAGTTGCCTATAGATGGCACCTCAAACATTATAATTCTTTTAAAGAGCGGGAATCTTAATTGCCAAGGCACAATAGTGATTAACAGAAAAAGCACGAACGAGTAGCTATTTGAAGGAGTTTCAACTGCCATGGATGATAATTGTTCCATCGGAGACGAAAATCTGAATACAAATGGTTCGAAAAATGAAATTTCTGGATTGGAAAATCAGGAATATAGCAGCACTAGTGAATCGAGAAATGAAATTTCTGGATTGGAAAGTCAAGAATTTACTAGCACTAGTGGATTGAAAAATGATGACCCTCTATGGACAGGAAGTCAAGATATTGAGTGGTTTAGTGATAGTGAATCTGAAAGCGACGAGGATACGGTGCCTGAAAGTGAAGAATTCGATACATATGCGATTCACGATCTAGCCAAAGATCATCTGAAGTTGATAAAATGGTGTCAAGAAAAAGGACTCCTTGCTACTTCGCGTGAGTGTCCAAAATGCAATCGAGAGATGTTGTTATCTGAAAAAGGAGATAATCGTGATGTTTATGTGTGGCCTTGTCGTAAAAGACGGAAGATGCCGAAACAAGGTGGCTCCCAAAAGTGTGACACAAGTATTTCCATTCGAAAAGACTCTTTTTTTGAAAATCACAACTTAACTCTTCGAGAAATATTATTGTTGTGCTATTTTTGCCTCTATAAGTTGGGTGCCCAAATTGAAGTGGCACGAAACCACCATGTTACTCCTAAAACAGTATCAGAACGGAATTATTATTGTAGGGAAGTTGCCGTTGAAGAAGTTTTGCTAACGACCCAGAAAACTGGCGGTCCCGGAAAAATATTTGAAATAGATGAGTCCATGTTCGGAAAGAGAAATAACAATCGAGGAAAACGAGTGGAAGGCACATGGGTCTTCGGAGGAATAGAGAGGGAGTCAAATAGGTTTTTCATGGTACCCGTAGATATAAGGGATAAAACTACTCTCCGTGGTATTATCAAGGATTGGATCCGCCCTGGCACAACCATAATAAGTGACTTTGGAAAGCATACGATGCTCAGGACGAAGACCCCGACTTTACTCACTTAAAAGTTAACCACTCCTTACATTTTAAGGATCCTGAAACCGGTGCCCATACAAATAGGATTGAAGGGGCATGGAGTCATACAAAATCATCTATGCCAAAAGGTGGGAGGCGTAAAAGGTTTTTGGCAGGATACTTGGCAATGCACATGTTTCGATGCAAATTGAAGAGTGACAAGAAAAATATTTTCTTTGGATTCCTTGAAGCTGTGTCGAGATTATACAATCCAATGAACCCAAAACCAACTCAAGAGTAGTCGTTTCTTTTCATATAATATTATCCCAAAAAATAAGAGCTTATATGTACAACTCAAATTTGAATGTAAATGACCTACTTGTTCATGTAGTAAAATATTACTTCTGCTTATACTCAATTTTGTTTCAGTTGGTATTGTTAATTATTTTACTCACTGCACAGATTTCATGGGGTGTTAGGTTAGGTTAGGTTTAGTGGTTAGGTTAGGTTAGGTTCAGGTTAGGTTAGGTTAGGTTTAGGTTAGGTTAGGTTTAGGTTAGGTTCAGGTTAGGTTCAGGTTAGGTTAGGTTAGTAATATTTTATGAATCATTTAACTATGGTACGCCTTTTCCAAAATATTCACGTTTAGGTTAGGTTCAGGTTAGGTTAGGTTAGTAATATTTTATGAATCATTTAACTATGGTACGCCTTCTCAAAAATATTCACGTTTAGCTTCATTCTCTTCTCAAATAATATGCCTTTTCCAAAACATTACTGTTATGTTAGGTTAGGTTTGAGTTGGTTAAGTTAGGTTAGTAATATTTTATAAATCATTTAACTATGGTACGCCCTTTCCAAAATATTCATGTTTAGCTTCATGGACTTCTCAAAGAATATGCCTTTTCCAAAACATTACTGTTAGGTTAGGTTAGGGTTCAAGTTAGGTTCAGGTTCAGTTCCTATAGGATTTGTCCTTTTCCAAAATATTGCAATTTTCATATAGTATACTGGCATATTTTGAAAGAAAATAAACAAGTTGGGAAAACCAAAATATTACCTCTCCGAGTCTAGAGGAGGACTACTTACAAACTTATTTACCCAGATATGGAAATGTTTCTTTTTTTATGAACAAATACTGAAGTTAAAATTTATGAAATATTAAAGCAGTATACAAAGCATAGCAAATATACTGTAAATCAGACGACATTTTACATCCAATAAGCATATACTTGTACACATTAAAATCATCCGATGAGGGAAAAACGGGAAAGGAAGAGATAAAACTTTGGAGGGGTATTACCTTTACATGTTTGTAAAGGCCAAATTTTCTACTCCTCAACTGTATACCCTCTATGTTCAAAGCCATATTCACAACAGGGTTGCCATGTAAACACTATCCTCTCGTTTCACCTCAACGATTTTCTCAGTTTGTCAACATGACTGTTAACGTTACATAACACCAAAGCTAAATTGTGGCTACACACACTGAAGGTAAATGCGCACCATAAAAAGCATGAAAACACTAAGCTATAATCCGATTACGATCAGACCTTTCACTGGTCTGGGCTGCGTCCAGCAGAGCTCCCCAAAATGACAAGGGATTTTGGAAACGTTTACCGGTGAGATCTGTCGTCATAGCTTTTCTCCGGTCATCGGTGTTTTAAAAATGAAGCTAGCGCAATAAAGCGTGCAAGGCACAAAGGCTTAACAAAAATTGTATGATAACATATTTAAAGAGATAGATAACAACAACTTTTATAATTAAAATTAGAAACTAACATGTCTCTTAAAATCCTCGCGTGATCAACTGGTTTCACGCCAATTAAATAGCTATAGTCCCATCAGAATCAGCAAGAGCTATTTGTATTAATTCCTCCATGTTTTCTTCGACAAGCTGAGAACTACGCGTTTTACGTCACGTTATCCAAAAACCTGACTATTTTCTTTGAAGACCACGCTGGCTCAGCGCTGAGCACCGTGACGTCAAAATTCAATAACACTGCTAACCGCGCTGAGCTCGGCTTAACGCGGCCCAGATTTCCACCATGATTATAAAATCTAAGCCTAATTATTTAAAAGTGTACTGTATTTAACTTTCGGCTCACTCTGAACCGTTAATGCCTCTGCATTACAGAAACGAAAACCAAGCGTTTATTTTTTGGTTGTCTAGGCCTATTGACAAATAAAAGTTCATTTGACCAATGTAGTTGCGTTCTTCTAGAAATCACTCTAGAAAGGATTATGCTATAAACAGATGTAGTATAGCTTAAGTAATATATAAACATCGATTTCAAATAATAATATAAAAATATTCTTGGGATATCAAAAGGAAACAGAGCTTCATAGCTACAAAACCACTAAAGGCATCGAAATCACGAAAAATATTTTCATATGTTAATTATACATTATGAGAAAACCAAATATTAAGGTTTTGTAGGATTTCTTTCCTCAAAACAAAGCGAACTGCTAACGCGGTGCACTAACGGACGGACACACACGAACTAAAACATAGACTGCTTTTTAACTCTTTCCGTTCTAATTTTGAGTTGCGAAACAAGATTATCTTAAATATTAAAATAAATATAATTAATATTAAATATTTTCTTCGTTAGTTGTTCGCCTTATTGAGCGTTACATCGCGTTGATAAAGAACAATTAGACATTCTTGAGAGACTTGACTAATATTAGCGTTTGAAATGAAGCATACGCCGGTTGCTTCGCCTTACTCAAATAGGTAGTATATAAGGGTGTCGAACTACAGCTTAAAGCAAGAACAACCGCAATTGCGAAAACCTTTGGTGGCGATCCGACCTTAGGGAGGCTAGACGTTTCTCGTAACCCTAGCTGATCGCCGCGAATGTCTTAAACTCAACGATGACGATGGAGTAGAAGCCAGGTGTGCAGACTGGTGTCCATGTGGGATAGACAAAAACAAAGACCAGAAGATGGTGGTGTAGAAGCCAGGTGTACAGACTGGTGCCCATGTGGGATGGACAAAAACAAATACCAGAAGATGGTGGTGTAGAAGCCAGGTGTACAGACTGGTGTCCATGTAGGATGGACAAAAACAAAAACCAGATGATGGTGGCGTTAGAAGCCAGTGTGTACAGACTGGTATCCATGTGGGATGGACAATGACCAGAAGATGGTGGAGTTAGAAGCCGGTAAGTACAGACTGGTGTCTATGTGGGATAGACAAAACCAACGCCCAGAAGATGGTGGTGTTAGAAGCCAATGAATAAAGACTGGTGTCCATGTGTGATGGACGAAGACCGAAAGATGGTGGTGATTACAAGCCAGTAAGTACAGACTGGTGTCCGTGTGGGATAGACAAAGACCAGAAGATGGTGGTGTGATAACTCAAGTAGAGGAGCCATTTCCGTGACTGTGAATGCAGTTCGGAAATGGCGAACACGTTTGCTCCGATTTGGAAACTGCGAACGCGGTCACGTGGGTGTTACAACAGACACACACACAGACAGACAAACACACACACTCGATCGTTACAGAACCTCTCCGTGACATACGTCACTCGGAGAGGTAAAAACTTTAAAATCATTTGCGTTGGAAAATTTTAACGGCACCGTGTTCCTCACCTCATTTACTATCAGAAATGAGTACAAACTTTTAACAAGTTGGGAAACCCAAAATATTACCTCTCCGAGTCAAGAGGTCTATTACTACAAACTTATTTACCTAGATATGAAATTATTTCTGTTTTTTGAAGTAAAATTTAAGAAATATTGAAGCAGTATTCCAAGCATAGCGAATGTACAGTAAAACAGACGACATTTTACATCCAATAAGAATAAATCTCGGACACATGGAAATCGGTCAATGGGGAAAAGAACAGAAAATGAAGTCTACGCTTCAGCTGTTTACCGTTTATTCTGATAGCTACATTCACAACTGGGATGCAGTGTAAACACTATCGTCTCGTCTCACCTCAACAATATTCTTAGTTTGCCAACATGAATGTTAACGTTAAATAACACCAAAGCTAAATTGTAGCTAGACGCACTAATAGTCAATGCGCACCGTAAAGAAAATAAAAAGTCTGTAGCTACTACCCGTTTACCATTAGCCCTTTTACTAATCTAATTGCCACCATGATCTTTTCTTCTATTATAAAATCTTACCCTGATTATTTAAGAGTGTATTTAACTTTCGGCTCACTCTGAACCGTTAATGTCTCTTCATTATAGACACGATAATCAAAGCCTAAAGTTTACTTCACCTCAGGCCTCAATTATTTACTCTTTGTTTCACTAAGCCTATTGCGGATAATACTTGATAACCCGCCGGAGTCTAGGTCTTAGTTTTCTTCATGAAACCACTAAACCAAGGATTATTCTATATACAGATGTAGTAAAGCTTAAGTAATATATAAACAGCCATTTCAAATAACAATATTAAAAAAATCTTTGGAATATCAAAATGAAACAGAGCTTTAAAGCTACAAAAGTACTAAATGCATCATAATTACGAAAAATACTTCCACATATTCACTTTATATAATGGAAAAAGGGACTATTAAGGTTCTGTATGATTTCTTAACACATCAACACAAGGCTAACTGCTAACGCGACGCACTAGTGTTACAATGGACGGACAAACACATAGACTTCTGCTTTACTCTTTCCGTATTAAATCTGAGTTGAGAAACAGGATTATCTCGAATACTAAGACAAGGAAGGATTATAAAATATGAAACATGGAGTGGAAGCTGTATCCTTATTACTCAGTTTTTTATTAACTAACGTTATCATTACTTGTCCGATATTAGCTTTGCAAAAGAGTTTCCGTGGTTTGTAATACAATGGAGTAACGTCTTTTTTACTCGCTCTATATTGACTATGAAATGTGTATAGTGTTTCGACTTCATACGCAATCTTCATTACTCGTCCTATATAACATTTGACTAGAAATTTTTGATTGATAGAGGTTTTTCTTAAACTATTTCTTAAATTTATTTGATATTAATTATTATCTTCGACAGATATTTGCTTTAGTTATACTTACATCGTTTTAAGAAACTTTATTCGTAATATCGTTTGAACTTAAACTATTATTTTGGTTTCCCCGCTAGCGTACTGCCTTTGCCAAAGTTTTGGAAATCTAGGGTATATATAGCAATCGTCTCCCAGTAAATAATAAGAAAGTACGCAATTGCGAAAACCTTCGGTGGTGATCCCACCTTAGGGAGGCTAGACGTTTCTCGTAACCCTAGCTGATCGCCGCGTAAATCTTAACCATAACAGCGATGATAGAGTAGAAGCCAGTGTTGCAGATTGGTGTCTATGTGGTATTGATGAAAGACCAGTTGATGGTGATGTTAGAAGCCAATGTGGCAGATTGGTGTCTATATGGTATAGACGGAAGACTAGTGCATGGTGGTGTTAGAGGCCATCAAGTAGGGACAGTTTTCCGAATTTCTGTAAACTGCGAACGCAGTCCGGAAACTAACAATACGTTTGCTCCGATTTCCCAACTGCGAACGCGGTGACAGACACACACACACACACAGACACACACGTTGAGTGAAATACCTCTCCGTGACATACGTCACTCGGAGAGGTAAAAACGTACATGTGTTCAGGTATATTTCGACGAGGTTTTTTCGAAGGAATAAGAGCGGGGTTTTTATCCTTTATCACTTGAATGTAACATAAATGGTCGCTGGGTTGATGTTTTCCACAGACCTGACAATATATTTCCCCGCATGTGTGACTATTAGTACGTTTTCCATAATCAATTATTTTAAAGCAACTCCTACAATGGCAAAGGCGTTCACAAAGAGGTTTTTTGTGGTTTTCTGCAATCAAGTGACTGGTATAACAGTCGTCTCCCCAGAATTTTCGCAAACATGACCCGCATGTTTTTTCGCAACCATGACAAACTGTCGGACGCATACATTTAAAACAAAAGTCGTTGCATTTGTGGGACTGAATATGCCAGTAAGGGGTAAGACATTTCTCGCAAAAGTGATCATGACTAAATAAGGGTTTTAAATTCGTAATTACATTGTAGTGATTACTCTCATTAAGAAGAAAGAGACGGGGTCTAGTATCGCTGGGTTCATTCTCTCCTAAAATTAAAATGGGTACCCTATTTTCAAATTTATATACAAAGATGGAGTAAGCCGATAAATATAGTTTAAATTTCTGAAATGAGTCGGGGGTACCGCATTCGTCTAGGGTGACTCCTGCCTTGCGGCATAGGTCTAAAGCGGCTGTTTTGGCATTTTGTTGTGGGGACCTATTCTGGATATGGATTCGTAATGAGCTTTTAACTCTTTGTTGTTTTTGTTGTTCATGTAGTCACGATGAGAAATAGCTACACAAAGACTTCGGGCCAGACATAGATTATCGGTACTCGTAATCCGACGTATTCCACGCCTATCTTTAAAGAAAATATGGAAGGGTTTAAGATGACGACGACTAGATCGGCCGTATCCTTCGGGAATTCTCATTATTTGGAATATTATTTTTACAGGTCCTTGAAAAAAATGTTCAATTTCATCGTCATAAAGTCCCCAGTAGCACTGCCGACGTAGGGCCTACATGGTCGGCTTTGTGTGTTACCGACGAGGTGGTAAAAAGTCACTAATAAGTCGGGAGAGTAATAGTTTGAAAGTCGAAATGTCCGCCTGGAGGGACGACGGCCCGCCGGTTTTCCTACTGTTTTTAGGCTACTATAAAACGACTGTTGGCCGACTATATGTCGGCGTCATTATGCCTACCTAAAGCCGCGCTCAATCCGACGATTTCGCGGCTTTTTAGTATAGGAACGGTAAATCGTCGGTAAAGGGCTGGTAGAGTAAGGGTTAGAGTGTCGAAGTGTCCGCCCGGTGGGACGACGGCCCTCTGGTTTACCGACTGTTACGACACGAATGAAATACGACCCTCATCCAGCACGTTTGAGAGTCGACTTAACCGCCTGTCAGCAAGAGGTCCGACGCTTTTGCCACGATCAAGCCTTAACTCGAGGCTTCATTCGCTTATAGTAAAGGATACTGATACCTAGTATTGAAATTTCTTTAATACATTTTCAATGAACAACATTTAATAATTTGTACTTTGAATATTTCAAGTAACATGCAGGTCAATTATAACAATTTCAAATATTAAACAATGTATTCGATATGACAAGACTAGTCGAATGGAAATATTAGCTGCCTAGCTAATTGGTTTTAACAAAAAGTAAAATTTTTCAGGGCGAGTATAATATTTACATAAATTAAAGCATTTATTAATATTCATTGTTAATATCTTCGATGTGGCCAGTTACTATCTCTTAAATTACAAAAATATTTATGAAAAATATACACTTACAGATTTTTTAAGGAAAAAGAAAAACATACAATTCTAAAGGGTATTACTTGACACATTTTTCTCTTAAAAATGTTTGAAACCGCATAAAAATTCTCAAATTAAAACAAATTGAGATCTATTTTGGAATTCAGTATTATTTTCACAACCAAAAATCTTAAAAATACTTAATATATAAGGCTTTTGAACTCCAAGCGCCCCAAAACACTTGCTTCTTTTATATTCAAACAAAGAAATTGAAGGTATACATAAACGTTTAAGTTTCGGTTTCACTTTCTATGGGTGTGGTTCCCAGCAGATGAGAAGCTAGGTAAAAAAGCAAAGGCTTATGCATAAAACTGGCTCTAAGAGGTAGATAAATTGATAATTCAATAACAAAATTCAAACCTTACGTGACAAACGAAGACGTTTCTAGTTTATATAGTGTGACAAAGAACCTTAGCGATGAAATTAAAAGTTAGCAAGCCTAGAACTAATCAATTTCGACCACAAAAATCTCGTTTAAACATTCTAACGACCCAGCCGCGTCAGAGATACTGGAAAGGCTAACTTGCTTTCGCACTAGCAGCGCCCTCTTCGATGAGACGTGCATGGTTTCATTTCACTCTTTTAAAACGTGACCATGCCGACTAGCGGGAAGGAGTTGGTAATCAATTGGCAAAAATGGGTTACATATTTTGGACGGTAGGCAAGCCTACTTCAAACCACCACAGTTCCAACTGTCGGATAAATGTCGGTTACTAAACGGCCTAAGCATAACTTTGCTTTTAATTTTACTCTTCTTTAAACGTCATAATACCGACAAGCGCGAAAGAGTCGGTAATCAATTGGCAAAAAATAAGTTGGAATTTTCTAGACGGTAGGCAAGCCTACTTTAAACCATCTCAGTTCCAACTGTCAGATAGATGTCGGCATTGCCAACTAAAAGAAGTAGTCGGCTCCATGAGTCGGAAAAGTGTCGGAATAAGCACGGTACAGCCGACTGGACCGTAAACCGACTATTCGACCTTTAACCTGCAATTTACACCTAGGCTTCTCAATGTTATTTGGAAGTGGGTCGATATTCGCTTAATACGTGATCCGTAATAGTACATATGATATCTACGGGGTCGTCAGTGATATTTAGAACTAATTCTCTACCGTACATATTAAATTGCCCATAAAATTTTTCGCTTTGTTCTAAAATCTCGCAACATGGGACATCCTCAATAGGCGAAGGGGGGCAGCCGCCACCCCATTGGTCGTACGCATTGGCGTCTTCCGAATCCACAAGAGAGTCCTGTTCGCTGGGTAGGTAGTCGGAGAAGTTTAGAGAAAGGTACTCAAAAGGGTCGTTTTGTTGACATTCCTGATTGAAAAATGCCGAAATCTCTATATCGTATTGTGGGTTGTTGAATTCGGCGATTAAGGTTTCATCGTGGTTAGTGGGTAGTAATTCATTCCGGCGTCTTTCTATGCGATCGGCGTAAGAAATATTTAGGTCTAGGGATTAAGTTACTTAGGTGGTCCAATTCGTCTATTGTATCGCAGTCTTCCGGTGTTCTAGGGACGGTTCTCATGTATTCAATGACATCAAGGAATGTCTGAATTATATTTAAACCCCCATTCATAATAAAAGTGGGTAAAATTGAGGGTACATTAGCAGGGTCGATGTGTAAATAGGCACATAGGAAAAAAAATAAAACTTGTATAATAAAGTTAGGGGCCAAGGCCTATTTACAACTAGTTTATCCAAATTCCAGCGAAGTGATTCAGGAACCATCTTGATGTTACGAGATCTAAAGTTCGAATGTGATGTTCCGTTGTTCTCTCTCGTTATTTTATACTAAATTTCTCTAGGCTTATTAGCAGGGGGTAGGGGGTGGAGGGTTACTTAAGCTTTTATTAACCAAAGGTACGTTGTCCTTTCGGACGTGTTTAAACACGTTTAAAATTGTTTGTCAATCCACAATAGGTGACATAAGATTGACATCTGATTGATTTTAAGAGGTGTCAAATGATAACAAAAGGATTAGTCATCAATAGATTTTATATTTCAACAAAAGGTTTATAACAAAAGGCTTGATGCGTCAATCCGTGGGTTTTTACGACCTGAAGATGTAAGAAAAATATTTCTCCAATCAATCAAATATTGACAGGTCTATTTAAGGAAGAGTAATAGATAAATAGGTCAAGTTTACTATTGTATAATTTATTTACTCGTATGCTTCTATGGAGTCAAGTACACAAAGGTTGTCGAAAATTCGTCAGATCTTGGAGATTAATCCCCAAAAACTACTTATTGTATTATTTATTTTATTGATTTTGGGGGTGCTGGAATTCCTTAATCTCTGGTTTCAGAACTTTGACATAAAAATACGCTTACAGTCTAACAATGGGACAGCCAAGGACAATAGATATTTCGCAATAGTTACGTAAGAAATTTAGTATAAAAACCCCCTGACTCAATAGAGGGGAGTATCATTATTCGAGATGACCTTAAACGTGCAAGATGGAAAATCAAGAAGCAGGCAAAAGGAAGATAGGCGTAACTAGTACCAAGGCTTGGAGGAGGGGTGTTCCTCCTCGGGGGAGTGTAAGATCCCGGTAACTGCGCGTTGAGCGCCGCGAACAAAGCATGTGGGTCGTCGGGATTCATGACGCGACAGTTAGTTCAAGCAAAGGCACAAGTAATTCGCACAAGTACGCGTTTAAGCACAATTGGTAATGTTAGTCTCAACGGATCCTGGCAAGCTCGCCACTTAATGTAACCGTAAAATTTAAACATAGGAAAGGGGGCCTAATTTCACGGCTCACAAAGATTTTTAAATTAAAAGAACACTCAGAAGTTCCCAGGTTTCCCGTTTAAAGGACTTATTGTCCATGACTAACTTATATTTACCAAATGATCCATGACGAGGAAGGATAGACTCAGAGTTGGATAACAAAGAACTAGTGTAGTGTAAAGACTACACGAACAATTTTTTTAATCATTTAAGTTGTTAAAATAATGTCAAAATCTTTAAAGGAATAGCAATGTTGCTTAAAAATTATATCAAATTTAAAGAAAACCTTACTTTTTTGAGAGTTTAAACTCTTCTGATTCCAAAAATATGCTTGATAAATATTTAAATATGCGGGAAAAAATGGAAAAAAAACTTCGAAAACTTGAAAATTGGGGGTCAAAAGCAAATTTGCGGAGAAGATTTTTGGTGGGTTTTTCTCTTTGATACGTCACTCACATACGGCATCTCGTGGAAAAGCCAAGCGCGAGCGCCCGAGACTCCCGAGTCCACTAATGCCGCGCGTATCTGAATAAAATAGGCTTAACGCGGCGCGGTGACACTAACATGCGTCACGTGAGCGACATCTAGAGAGAATATTTCTCCTTACTACGTCATCAAACGAAACCAAATTTTAACGAGGCTTTTTCCAAACACAACACTTTGATTGCAATTTTAAAAATTGCTAAGAAACCAAATAAAAAAGTAAACATATCATAATAAACTAGTTTTTTCAAGCATTTTTTACGCATTTTAAGTTTGTGGATGACGAAAATTATGTCAGTAACACTTTAACAAAACTTAGGAAACCTTATTCATTATTAGTTTAAATATTTACAACGTCAGTCTTTAGCAACACATGAGTGACATTCTTTTTGACTTTTATAAATTCCAAATTTTTTACGTTGCTCATTACTTAATCACTCAACGAAAACCAGATTTAATTTGAAAGTCTTTTCTCTTAAAAAACAACACTCACCAACGTAACTTGTTAGTACAGAAAACACTATTCCACCTTGATTTTCAAACAGCTTTAAAATTTCATCAAATAGCTTTTAACGTGCGAAAAGACGTGAATTTTGTTTCACTTAAAATTAAGGGCGGGTGTTAAGTCATGTCTTCAAGCCCTAGCGGCGCTGAAGAATAGCCAATAGCATAAACCCCAGCTTTAGCAAGCACGATATCGATACTTCTTGTTTGTTACTGGTTGTTTTTAATAAGCTAAAAAGAGAAGGAACATGGCGCTCGTATGCAGATTAACTCTATTTTAGATTTTATCGTCAATACCTAGCAATATCTAAATATTTACGACTAAACTTCGAATACCTAACTGTTTTAGAAATCGTTTTGGATTTGATCAGCTGTCTTAAAAACCCTTAATAACCTGGTTAATTCTTATAATGTTCCCATCACCATCCGTGTTTAATGAAACATGAACATTGTCAGTATCTCTATGGTAAAGACGAAAGAAGCGACTCCAAGCATTGCCGCCCACATTCCCAGCTTGGCTGCAATGTCCTTGAACCTTAGTACATGTACTTCATTCTCATTCTCCGAATGGTCCAATACGATGTGGTAGTCTCTCTTAATGGAGCGTAGCCACGGTGTCAATTGGCCAGTTTCGAAGAACGCCCGCAATCTGTAATCTTGAATGGGTCATAATTGAGCCTAATAATCAGATCTTTGAGCGCCGTTCAATTTCTTTTCCATTACGTTTACGATTCTAGTTTCGTTGTTTGAAACTCTATTAATTTTACGGGAACAAAGTCGAGGGTAACAGCTGGTAAATTAAATACGTCGTCTTGAGGAGCCTCTCCCAATTATTTAGATCTATTTATATAGATTTAGGCTGAACAATTGATAATCAACGCTGAGCCCAAAACCGATTTAGGAGACTGAAATAGGCAAGGAAGTTACTCTTATAAACAATGATTATTCCAATCCTTCGCCATCTTGGTGGTCACAGATGGCATCACCTTTCGTTATTGAACAACGTAAGCTCATTTCAACCGATTTTACTAGTAATTAGTACAGACGCTCCCTTTAATCTGTGAAGATACCCTCATATAAGCGGTTCTCGTATGAGCGGATCCTATGATAGCGGTTCTCATAACCGCGCTTCCCAAAATAGCTCTTTCCTCAAAATTCCGTTTACCCATAATGACAGGTCCCTGTACAGCGCTTCTCGTAAACCTCGGGGGTTGCAGCAATTTCCTAGAGAGCACTACAACCAGGATTTGAAAAAAAATTGTAATTTAGGATGGTTTATGATGTGGTATTTGAAATTAATTAGTACGAGATCAGTAACAATAATTAGATCAGGTTAAATTTTGTTATTTGAAACCCTAATAGCATTAGGTCAGGTTAAGTTTGGTTATTTTAAACCCCAATAGTATAAGATTAAGTTGAACCAGGTTTATCTTGATTGGTAAGGTCAAATTTGCTTGTTTTTGACAGTTAAGTTTAGGATACTTTATAAGTAATATGTTAAGTTACTTGACAGGTAACGTTAGGCTACATTTTTGATAACTAATTTTAGGTTTCTTTCTACTTTATAAGTAATTTTAGGTTTCGATGCACTTGATAGGCTATGATATTTTTTACTTAAGAAAACGGTAGGATTAAGAATGGTTCAAAATTGTAGTTAAAAACCGCTATTGGCTAAAACCGCAACCGCTCTTTCTAAAAGAGAACTTTTGAAATACACCGCTGTTTTTCAGAACAGCGGTTCCTATTTCGGGTACTGATTTTACATGTTACACCCTTCCTATCAACGGGCCTAAGTTCGATTTGTCGTCATCGTTTAAAATAGCGACCAGAAAAGAATAAAAACGTCCCAACTGGCAACGCCGGATGCCTTTGTTGCTAGTCTTTAATAAAGTTCTACTAATTGAGACCTTAATTAGTCCAGATAACAGTTTCTGCGATTTTTAAATGTTCTAAATGAAAAACATTAACACGCAGAGTGTTACTGAACTATGATAGTAAGGAAACCAACCTTCGGTTTATATACTTCAGAGCTTCAGGATTCATACTTTCTTTTGCCAAAAAATCCGTCGGTACCTCGAAGTACTAATCATAACCAATGTAAAGATCCAGAAGAATGTGTTCTTTATCTAAGTGAACGGACGCCATCTGAAAAAGAGATATATCCGCAAACCAAACTTCATTTCCTCTAGATAGTTTTTCGAAATTAGGAGATGTGTTATCTTGCCGCCACAGTTTGCGGCAGAGCATTTTCTTTGCAGTTACAGTCTGAAATGATTCGAATATTACTTTGAATGACTCTAAAAATCTTCTTCGAAAAAAAGTATAAAATCCTAACCCCTCGACAAACTTCATTATCAATTATAGGTCCAGGATTTATATAAATCGGGATGTCCTCAGATAAACTCAAGGCATCGGTTACACTGTTGATATTTTCTCTTTTCTGAGATTAGTAGTTGGCTTTCAAGACTCCGTTGAACAAATTGACGATAATGACAATTATCAAGATGAAAGGTCCAACGCTGAAGCGAATGGCTTGTGACGAAGAAATATCGAACCCTATAAGAGCAAAAATTAAGCTTACTCTCAGTATGTTTTCGTTATTACATAAAACGAGAAAAATTACAATTGCGAAATTAACGTGTTTTAGTAGTGATTTAAATGATACCACCTAATAATTTTAAACCTCGTAGTTTTTGAGCATATATTTTAAATTAAATATAACATCATTTTAGCGCCTAAACCACCGCCAACCCTGAACGACCTTTACTCCCGGAAAACGCTAAGAAAAAACTAAGTTTGATCATTTTAGCACTGTCAAGGGCAGGGCTTTAAAGATTACGCATATTCAGTGTCTAATGTTCAGCCGTGCACACCGATTACACTGAGTGAGTGGCCCCTCGGCGCTAGCGGGTGTGAAGCCACAATCATGTACACGAATATGATTTATAGTTTTAAGTTATGAAGGTTGGCGGTCGAGTCCGGAAATTCATTAATATTAAGACTGAAGTTAAAGACATTAAACGGTATGCGAATTTTCAATTTCATATCATATTTTACCACGAAAGTGGTATTGTGTTACACTTTCAAGTATCTACTTTCAAAATATCAAGTTTTTAATGTTTTTGAACCAAAGTTTCTATTTTTAAAATCCATTGAAAAATCACGAAAACTCAGTTTCAATATACCAACAATTTTGTCTTGTCGAGCTTGTTCGCCCGTTTCATGACATCACTATGACGTCAGGGGGAAAAAGCGCGGGAATCCTATACGCGCGAGGTATACGCGTCTCGAGCTTATCGCCAGTCTAAATTCTGGGTCTGATAGCAGAAAGTGGCACCATCTCACGTGAACAATATATCTGTGACGTCGGAGCACGGGAAACGTTTTAGTCTTTCTTAAAAAGTGGATTTCAAATAATTTCATATGAAGCATTTTCAAATGCCTATTGCCAAATAACCACAAATCTGAGAATTAAAAGCTTGATATATTTGAATTCACAGAAATTATTTCTTTCTTTTGCTATATAAATCAAAGGTTTTTCAAACGAAGCTTGTCATTCCCTTTAATGAAAACTGGCTTTGTGGTTCAAAAAAGAATCGTTTCTTTGTAACAATTTTAATTGATGCTTGCTTGATACTAGTGTCTAATTTTGACTAATGTTTGTTTAAAGTAATAATCTTATCTCTGAAAAATTTAATTTAATAAATTGAAATTTTTCTATTTGAAAATATTGGTTAGCTAAAATTACGTAAGCCGTTTGACTGTGTTTAGTTTAAAAGCTCTATACCTCGATCCTGATTATTTAAGAGCTTTCGAAAGTTTAAGTGATTAATAAATGTGGCTGGTCCATTACCATTTCCCGAAATGGCTCCAAAGTATTGCATGCATTTTTGTGAAGCAACGGCTATGACTGATTTTCGAGTTCCCATCACCATCATGTGCAGTATGTCAATCACCACCAGTACGCCAATGACGCAAACTAACCCGAACCATATCTGAAAAAGGTATGGAGTAAAAATACACGAGCAAAAACATAAGAGTATAACGGTTATATGCAAATATATTTGGTCGATTCCAGTGCAAGTCTAGCTTTGCTAACGCTACCGCCTATAATACGGATCACGTGATTCTTGTTTTTGTCAACGGTATGCGGTAACTTAATCAGTTGTGTGTGTTTTAATTTTTGCACACATTTTTTGGGGTAAAATTTAAGAAAGGCAGCGCCGCAGCGATCCCCTGTCTATGTCAAGGCCTACACTGTAAGGGAAGAGTTAAAAGAGAATTTAGAGGCTGCTGCTATGTAGTCGGTATTTTCCCAGAATAAAACTTGCATTATCAGTTGGTTTTAAAATTCAAAAACTTGAGATCATTGTAACACTAAAATAAGCCTGGCTGTGATTTACCCTGTTTAACCCTGGCTGGTTTACCCCACGCGCCATAGGCGAGAGGAAAAATCTTCGTGGGGCCCACGTGACCCCAGCCCGAAAAAGTTTACGAGGGGACAGAGGAGGGACGAGAGAGGCAGAAGATATCTAGAGTCCGACCTAGGAACAAGGCGAGCGAGACAGTAGAGCCGCTGCGGGAACGCGTTTACGCGTTCGATATACCTTACCTCGGTAATACGGTAACCTCGGTTGGAAAAACTTAAAAGCGCGGGAAGTAATATGACCGTGTGATATCTAACAATGAACTCTAAAACAATCTGAAGAGACGCGAGATGCGCCGTTGAAAATGAAGACACCCACCGGAGTCAGCCTGGCTGTGATTTACCCTGTTTAACCCTGGCTGGTTTACCCCACGCGCCATAGGCGAGAGGAAAAATCTTCGTGGGGCCCACGTGACCCCAGCCCGAAAAAGTTTACGAGGGGACAGAGGAGGGACGAGAGAGGCAGAAGATATCTAGAGTCCGACCTAGGAACAAGGCGAGCGAGACAGTAGAGCCGCTGCGGGAACGCGTTTACGCGTTCGATATACCTTACCTCGGTAATACGGTAACCTCGGTTGGAAAAACTTAAAAGCGCGGGAAGTAATATGACCGTGTGATATCTAACAATGAACTCTAAAACAATCTGAAGAGACGCGAGATGCGCCGTTGAAAATGAAGACACCCACCGGAGTCCTAAGCCACGAAAAGGCTACAACTGTGAGTGACAAAGATCTTTATATTAAGGGGTAAACAGCCAGGCTCCCAAAACTTAACTTAATGTTTAATCTTATCCGTAATTAATATGTTTTATGAGAATAAATTGTTTACATTGATTGATTTCTACCAGAGTCGAACCTGCCTTAGAATTTACTTTAGCTATAAGCACTAATGAGTACATTTATTTATTACTAAACTTTAACTTAACTAAATGAAATAGAAAGAAGTAGAAAAAATGTCTCATCATTCATTATTAGGTTTGAGAAATAGTATTCTATATGTAAAAATATATCTTTCGTAAGCTAGTCTGATTTCACGGGGCTCAACGCTGGGACTCAGGTGAGGCAAATACCATTAGTAATATTTTTTTTCATTTTCAATTTTACGAATTTTAATTTTTTTAGAGCATCGAACATGTTGTGACTTATGCTTGAATAAAGCACACCCAATTAATTTGCCTTAATTATACTAAAAGTATTGAAAGAACTTTTCCTTACTCCATTCGAAATAGATTTTAGATCGTCGAAGGCTCCCATTGGAGCAGCGATGAAGGTCAGATTTTTTGCTGATAGCATTATTCGATATGTGTACATGAATGGAACTGTGCAGATTGGAGTAAATCCCATCTCAACCGTCGGAGCATATCCATAATCTGTTTCCCTCAAGCAAATTTGTGGCCCCATATCCATGGTATCATTCTGAAATTGAACAATTGAACAAAAGAAGTAAAAATGATAATTATGGTTCTCATCTCTTATCTTCCACAGGGAATTTTTATTAAACCGCAATTCAGTAGAAAAATGCTTTGAAATCTTCTCACAACCATGTGAGTGAGGCTCAAATTGGAACTTTGTTTTCCTTGGTGCGCATGGACGAAATTTCAAACTCATTAACTCAGGATACTCGGATAACTCTAGTTCCTTTTCCCACGTGACAACCGTTCATTTGGTGGGCAGCGTTTTTTAACACGTTCAGTCTTATGGCGTTAGTACTTAGATTGGCGACAATTTAGATTCCCAGACTGCCAAGGTAAATTGGGAAGCCTTCGTTTGAGCGTACCCCATAAAAGCCGTTCTCATAACTGTGGTTCCCTAAATAGCGATTTCCCGAAAACGCAGTTTCCCCGAATTAGAAAGCAGTTCATTATACGGCGATTCTCGCAAACGTGGTGTACCCTCACATCAGAACACTAAGTACTGAACCACCAGGATGTGGTTGATGAGGGTGTAGGTTTGAATTTGTGGTTTAGTTTGGTTATTTGAACTCCAATAATATTATGGCTCAGTTATTTGAGCCTCAACAGTATAAGTTCAGGTAATGTTTGGTTATTTTAACCCCAATAGTAATAGTCCAGGTAACGTTAGGGTAGGTATGATTATTTTTCGTTCAATAGTTTTAGAATGGAAAAAAATTAGGTGAGATGAGGCAAGGTTAGGGCATGCTGAATAGGTAAGCCAACTATAGGGCTAATAATTGTTCAAACCTATAACTTAACACAGCTATTTCCCAAAACAGCGTCGACTAATTCTAAAAAAAAACAGTTTTAAACCATGCCGCTATTTTTTAGAACCTGCTTTTCTGGAAACATTTCATGCGAGTTTTACCCGGTTAAACTCTCCCAGAAGTAGCTTGCCTCAACTCAAATCTCCCCAGTCTCGGTGGATGGTGAAAAGTAGTCGTCTTTCGAGATGTCTATAACCTTAAATATGCTATTAAAGGGTTATCCTTTATTAAAACCTTGTAACAATTGATAACCGGGCCGCTTAAAAAAGACGGATCTTCGGGGACAGAAACGAGACGTTTAGGAGTTGGCATGGTACAGAAAGTCGAGAAACGGTCGTCAAGGTAAAATGTTTGGTTCCAAGTTTCGGAAATCAAAATTTCTCAAAAGCATACTTCTCCAGTTAGAGAAGACTGAAAAATAAGTATATACAGCAAAATTGACTATAGCTAATCTTTTAATGCTCAAGCAATTCTGTAACTCGTTTAAGAATCTTTTATAAAGAGGTTTTGTTGCATACCATAGGTATTAGTCTAGCCAAACGGCTTCTTGTTGCTACTATATAACTTGAAGCCTACTTCTTTTTCTACTCAGTAACACATTTTCAATAAAGACATCTGTTCAAGCGTAATAAGGTCGCCAATAGTCCAGATTGTCAATAAGCACGCGGACAAAATAAAGTAAACGATTTCTTCTGAAAACCCTCTTCTAGGGAGTGAAACTGTAGAATTCGCACAAAACGTGGTCAAACTCATCGAAACGGAGATATTTTTATTACAAACTTTATTCTATATTTTTGCGCTCATTGTGAATATCTTACATTTCCAAGCCATTCATCCGTGTCCATAGTAGGGGTGAACCTTTAATATTGAACACAATTAGGAATGCGCTTTCCTAGAGATACCCTGAGAGTATGAAGGAGTAGCCCCGAGCCATATGCTCGCGAACGCGGGAAACGTACTTTTGACCGCATCGAGATGGCGTTGCAAACACTTAAAGCAATGCAAAAGTCTGGCGACTATGTGGCGGCTCAAATACGCACAGTGCAATTATTTACACAATTCTTAAATATGAAGGTTCTTAAGATAATTCTAGACCATTTGTAAGAGCGGTATTTACAGAATACAAGTTACGACAGTGCATCTTTTGCCAGGTTAAGAAAGACAGGTTCATTTGGTAAAATACCCTGAGGGTTCGTGTCACCACAAAGCCTCCAACAAGAACTATTCAAGGTCTTTTGAGTAAAAGGTTCCATGGGTTAACTCTACAATCCTTTCCCACTACAGTGAAAATAGGCTGAAGCAATAATATTTAACTGACTTTTGGAAAATAACAATGAAATCAAAATATGAATAAAAAGTAATCGTTTTCCTCTGGTACTCAAGAAAAACTGTTAAGATTACGGCTTCGGTTGGGTCCATAGCTAAGACTCGTACTCCTCCTTCATTCGCTTTGACGGCCTATGCTTTACCTGAGACGTTTCGTGTGTTCAAAAATGAAAGTCCAAACTAGAATTGCGGAATCGTAAGGATAATCCCATGGTTTCTAGAAAAAGCATTTAATCTTAAAATAAAACTTCTACCGAAAGTGCATCAACTCTACAACTTAAGTCTTTAGAAACCAGGTTCCATTAGTATAAAATGCTTTGAATTTTGATGTCGGTGATTTTATTGCGAAACTGAACCGAATTCGAATTACAGCCATACAATTTTGGTTCATTATATGTAGATATATTTCATAAGGGTTTAATGAATATAAAATAAAAAGCATTTTCTCAAGCGCACAAGTAGGTTTTTTATATTTTTTGTCAAAATGGCTCGACTAGTTTCGGCCTGATTATTGGAGTTTCATTAGGAGTATTTATTGGGTGCTTTTTTTTATTAGATATATCTTTCTGTGTTTTTCGTTAAATGCTTTGAAAAACAGAATTAAATCTGGATCCTTAATTTGTGGATAAAATTTCCGGTAGTTTATTTTATAAACAAGTTAAAAAACAAGAAAATTACATAATCCGAAGCTCTTGAAACCTACCTCGAATCAGGTAAATGGTTTAGACACTGTCTTTAATAACTGTACTCGTTTCTAACACTTACTGAGAATCTTACAATAAATATATGCATAAATGCGTAGCTATTATTCTTTATAAATTTTTATTGTCAGACTTTAAGGCGGTTTTTGTAAACGAACCAAACACGCAATAATCGTCATTTCTGCTCTTTTAAAAGTTTTTATTAAGTAATTTGGAAACTAGAAATGATACACCGGATTAAATGAAACATTTTGGGCTGTTTACAATTTTCAATTTCGGATAAGTATAACTTACCTTTTCTTTGGGCCATAATACAGTAATATTATACACGGTTTCATTCATGTTTCACCAAGTGAATTGTTTTAATTAGTGCTGGATTAATCACTTTGAATTTTTTTCCACATCAAAAACGAGGTCGCGTGAAAAACACGGAGGGCTAGTTAACATTACACTCTCGAGCCACGCCTGCGTGAGAATATCTTTAAATATAAAGTGCAAACTTCGACCTATTTACGCGTAATTCATCTCTAGACACAAATCGAACAAAGGATTTTATAGAACAGTTCTACATGGAGTCATCATTTTCTAGTTTTGGCAATCACGGTGCTAGATACTGTTATAATCAACTGTCTAAAATCCCAATACCAAACTGGAACTCGAATTGTTGAGGTTTAATTACACGTAAAGAGGGGAAGAAACAGCAATCAGAATATATGATGTCGTACATCACGCTATTTAAATTATGAAATTTTCAGAGAACTCTTATCTCACGAATATTTTCTAGTTTCGTGCAATTAAGTCTAGTTTTCTTATTTCTCTAAAAGTCTGCGCAGAAGCCAGCTTCTAAAATCACTATTCACGGGAAAAATTATTTTATTCATGACTAAACTAGCAACTCGTATCCGAACTCATTTCTGAGTTTAATTATTCTAGCTAACGACCGTTTCAAAAACCTATTATATTTCCAAACTAGATTTTAAATTGCCTCTATTCCTTCTCATCAACAAGTATCACATTTTCTAAAATTTATAATATAGTTTCAAATGAAGCCTTATCCGCTTTTCGTAATACCAATCCCACCACGCAAAACCCAAGAAACACAATAATTTAACGAAAACTTTTCAACTATATAGACGTTCCAATAATCTTGCTTCGATACAGCTGTCCATCAAATTTAAACTCAAATTGGGGGTGTGTGAATTCTTTGTTGACCAATATATTGTTTCTTTCCCAGTACTATCAAGGTGTGGAAGCGAATCTTTTCTTAGTGGTTTTTCGCCGATTCAAAGCCACGAAAGCTACTACAAACCCATGACTTCGCCTGTGTATTTTCAATCACAGAGCTAATGCCTTAATGCATTTCGAACACTTGTTTTTCGTGTACCATCCACAGGGGAAAGACGACAGACTACCAAGATCCTAAGCTAGTCTGGTTATTACAGACTGTTTTACCGTATTTTTAATTTAATAATTACCACTTCTGGTCGATGTTGAAATAAACGGGATAGTCTCATTTTGGCAGTATTTGGTCTAATGGGAAATTCGGTCTAATGGAACTCGGCCCAATGGGCCAGCAGCCATTGAAAGCCAGGACGTTTATCGAAATCCTAGATATACACCGAGTAAAATTTTATAACGATGGTAATGGAGTAGAAGATAATGTAACAGATTTTGCGACAACTTTTATCTTCTTTTTATATAATGATAATTAATAATCAGGGGCTATATGATATAACATATTAAATTTGGTACGGTTGTCTAGGGAATTGTATTTTGAATAAGTATGTCAGCATTGGTAAATGAAATAAACAGGAACATGATTAAACCTTGGAAATATATTTATTAATCAATGATAAATTAATCATGACCTCATAAGAGGTATAACACTTCAAATATTAATGGCAAGAATTGGTTTACTTAATTCTAAACTTAACTTAAGGCTGGTTAACCCCTATTGATACTTGCAAAGTTTCGTGGCTCACGGTTTATATTGAAGTTCGCGTGTAGCTCATTTTGAGTTCCGTTAATTGCGTGGACTGATGGACTTCTATTGTTTTACGATGTCACAATAAATCGGTGATGGTCCGGCAACACGTTTCATGGTAACGTGGTAGGTTCCGATAGACATCGGGCGGTACACGCTTTTGGCGGGAGAACTGACGAACTTCTACGGCATAGTTTGGCGGCAGGATAGATATCAAGGTCCAGGACTTCTACGGCATATCATGGCAGCAGGATACTTGGCACGAATTAAGACTTTCACTTTTCGCGGGTAATTTAACCGGACATTAGTTAGCAACTTAGTCGTTCATCCAGGAGTTAACATCTCTGGGGCTTCCTTTTTAGCGGGCTGCGATCGGACTGGGCTAGCCACTAAGTCAGAAATATAGAATACTGAAGACTCAAGTCTATTGTTCGTCCTGGCCTTTTATAGATTCAGACCGACTTGAAATTCGATCTTGTACCACATAAAGCTTTCTCATTGGCTTATCACAAAAAGCTCGTTGATAATTGGCTTAGCGAAAAAGCTCACTGATAATTGGTTCTCTCAAAGGGTTCGTATCTTCGTAATGTAGAGAGGCTCGTGACCGTGAACTACCTTTCATGCATGTGCAAGTTTATTTTCGTACGCGAACAATGACCATGCAGGCGTGAGTTTTACGTACGCGAAATAGCGAGAAAGCCACGGGGGCTCGTGAACTGTGGGGTTAACCAGAGGGAAATAACCAGCCAAGGGATAATAAGTTTTTTTGAATTGAAAGAAATTGGTAACAATGTGGGTAGCAAGAGTTTAGTGTGAACAGAAGTATTTAATTGAAAGTTATAAGTATAATTTTCGTCATAATTTGTTTCTTATGGAATATAAGGATGAACATTGTACGAGGTGGCGTTTCTAGAAGTCAATGTGTACGTGGGATAGACGATAACAAAATTTGGCGTGTTACGAGCCGAAGAAATCATAATGCTAATGTGTGATATATAACATAATGAAATCGAAACTTTCCGAATTTTGGTTAATTGATAACGCGGTGCGGAAATTGCGACCACATTTGCTGCGAATGTGAAACTGAGTTTACAGACACACAGAAACGTCCAATGCAAGCGTCACATGGAGAGGAAAAAAAGGTTAAATTCTTAAAATTAAAAATTAAAATGAAAACAAATACAAATTGGAAAGCCGGATAGGTGTCCCCCCATATCACCCAATCTCATTTGCGCGGCTCACCCGCTGTTGGGCAGTTTTGACCCATTCTCTCACAGCAACTCTGTTTTTTTGGATGCATTTGAGAAATCCTGTGTTTGAGCACTATTATTACAATTATACTGTAAACTCCAAAAAGGCAAATTTATTTGCTTTTCTTTCGCATTGTGGCTTTTTTTAGAAACCGCAAAATTTCTTTCAAAACCAAGGTGTTACAATTGCCATTAGAATGTTAAAACACCTTGGTATTACTTTAAAGCGAACAATTTAATTTTTTGGAAATTATAAAGAATTTTAAAACGGCTTTCTTGGTCACACAGCGTGTTATGAGAAAAGCGACCGTTTCCACCCCTGTACGGATATGTATGTTGAAAGTCCTTAAATAAGAAATTGGATCGCGATTGGTATTAGGAGAATCCGCTTTTAAGAAATATAGGGTTTAATAATTTATTAAAAAGCTTAGTGGGGCTTTTATGATCATGATTTTTTAACTAAATGAGTTTAATAATTTTCTTTGCTTGGGGGAAAGTTTAAATACACATGATACCTAGAGCGACTATTTTACTGAAAGTCTTCGCTATAAATCTGGGACTGGCTACGCGAGTATTGATTGAAAATATTTTTAATTGACCATCTGATGGTGCCATCTGTTGAGCAATATTTGCAACTTGCCAGGGTGTAGAACTTAGTAATTAGTTCAATAACGATTAAAAGAACCATTGACAAAGTACTTTGTTATCAAAACGAATATAATTTAATGATGGTGAAACTTAACGATTGCATTCACCAACTATTTTAGTTGTCAAATATACAGTTTCGCAAAATAGAGACTTGTTTATGGGGTCGTACCCTAGATTTGAAACGAGCCTACGTTAATCGAGACCCGAGCATACTAGCTTTCGAGGATTTATTTTTGGCACTTTTTTTTCGCCGCTTGGTGCGCCCTTAAGATTACGGTTTAAAATTTAAAATCTGCTATTGGTTGGTGATTGCAACACGCGTCGCAATCCAAATCATGTTTCGTACAGTGCTGGGGATAAGGGCAAAAGGCTCGTTTCGCGCATAATTATAATTATTGTATTTCTAACATAGATCTTATTCATTTTAAATTTCTAATAGTTATAAAATGATTTTCATCTTTCGAATAATAATAATAATAGGATTTTTATTTTTCTAATAATAATAATAAGATTTTTTATCTTTCTAATAATAATAATATGATTTTTTATCTTTCTAATAATAATAATATGATTTTTATTTTTCTAATAAAATAAAAAAATATGATTTTTATTTTTCTAATAATAATAAAAATAATATGATATTTATCTTCCTAATAATAATATGATTTTTCTTCCTAATAGTAATAATAATAAGTTTTTTATCTTTTTAATAGTAATAATAATAATATGATTTTTATCTTTCAAATAATAATAATAATATGATTTTTGACTTTCTAGAAATAATAATATGACTTTAACTTTCTATTATACATATTCTTTTTTAATAATTATTATAAATTTTCTCTTTTAATAAATATTTTAATAAAGATTAAGAAATATATGCGTTTCCAGTACTTAAATAAACTTAGTCCAAATATTTTTATGCATGATCCGTTAAATCTTCGCGCTCTAAAAATACAGACATTGAAACAGTTTTTATGTTACGGCCCCTTTAATTTAAAATACTAGCACTTTAAAAATAGCCATTGTAGCACTATTGCTTTAACTCCCCCAATACTGGTTTCTGGATGGGACTACTGGTTCTGGTCGAAAGGGCATAGCCCTCCAATATTTACGTCATCGGGTTTTTACCATCGCGCACGAGGCAAACTCGCCTCTCGCGAACGGGATGGGATCGTGCCCGAACTTTTGGGACCCCGCGCAAAAACCAGGCCGTGTCCTGGTAGGACATATGGAACCCCGTAGATCTGACCTAAAAGGTATAGAAGGAGACCCAGCCAAGAGGCTCGCTCTCTTGCTCTCTCTCGCCTTTACGCTCTTATGCTGGGATGCTTTTGGACTCTCGACGATGACCCGTACCTGAATTGAACCAAAAGAATGCCGCCCGATGAGCCCGCTTCCACGATGCCGGACTATTAACCCTTTCCCGTCCAACGGAATCAACCTCGCGGCTCGTGGCCCAACGATCTAAAGAGTGCGCGAACGAATGTGCGGAGAACAAAGAAAAACGGTATCGTAAACAATTATTACTTATGAGCTCACGCGGACCAGAAACCAGTCCCATTATTATGCTACATATATTTGAACTAATTTGAACTATTTATTTATCACCAATGCGATATTTTAAACTAATTTGTAAATAATACCCCTAGACAAATGACCACCCCAATTTAGATACTAAATAAATCAACATTTTCTTTTATCTCTTATATCTTGTAACTAAAATGTCGCATTTTGGGGGTCCGTCCGGGATCAGAACTACTAAAAATCCCCAATTAATTAACGGATGGTAACCATTAAGTAATTTAATGAATTAGGAACAAAGAAACTGAATTTTAAAGACTAGCACTAATATTTTAATGTTTACGTGGTTAACGTAATTTTTGTTTAAGTTTGCGTGGTTAGCGTAGTTTTGTTTAGTTTACGTGGGTAGCGTAATTGTGTAGGTTATTTTTAGTGAAATTAGTGTAGCTTTAGTTCAGTTTATTTTGTTGTAGATTTAAGTAGGATAGCTTTATTAAAAGTTTTTGTTTGAATTTTTTTTAAAAACGTTAGGAGTGTATTTTTTATGGTTGGTCACTGGTCCCTATTATTATTACCTAGTAAATTCCCCCGTACACGTTCGGTTCAATTAAGTGAATGCTTTAAATTAAGCTTATAACATGGGTTATGTCATCGTCTCAGGACGGTCATGAGCTTTGCCAGCCTAACTTAGGGAAAATTTTACTCTTGCGAAGAGTGCTACTAAATTCTTAAAATTGAACAAAACCACGCCCGAGAAATTAGAAAGCAAAAACGTAATCCCCCACCAGCCAACATGCCTAACGAAAACGCCCCCAATCCTAACGTAGCGGCTATTGCAGCATTACAAGAACAAATAAGGCAGCTGTCCGCGCAAGTAGTCGCTCAAAACCGAGCGTTTGAAGGGCGCCATAACCCAGAAAATATAGCTAACAATGGGCGCCAAGAGGACCAACCTCAGCCTCTCTCTAGCTCGTGGACTCCCCCTATTTCACCCCCCACGTTTTCTGGTAGTTTTAGCGAAAACACGAAAGAGTTCCTTGTAAAAGCGCGCCAAATTTTTATCTCCCGGGGATGCCCCGAAGACTTGTTTATCAAGCATTGGATACCAACAATGTGCACAGGTGCAGCATTAGAATGGTTCGAGGACCAAGGCCCTTTCGATGATTTTCAGGAATTTTCCGACGCACTCATGAATGAATTTAATGCTTACGCGAATGATGATATTCTATTAGAACGCTTAGATTACCGTTTTCAAAAGCCCGGTAAATCAGCTACTAATTATGTTGAGGCCATGCAAACTATTATTAGAAAATTAACAGAACCTCTCCCAGTACAGGCACAAATTAGAATAATTCGTAAAAATCTATGCGATGAACTTAGAGTCGCGTTGGCCACGGCAAAATTTACGTCAATTAGAGCCTTATTAGCCGATGCCGTCTTAATTGAACAAGCCAAAGCAGCCCACAAGGACAAGACTGCGGCGGAAAAACCTACCCCCACTAGCACCCCTAACAATGGTCAGCGAGCAGGTGGCATAGTTTGTTTTAAGTGTGGTGGTCCACACTACCAAAATAAATGCTCTCGTTTTAATAGGCCCCCGCAAACTTTCCACAATTCTAGATCGAATACCTTGAGGCCTAATTATTCCCAACAAAATTTCACTCACTATCGGGAACCCAATTCGCGTCGCTGTAACAATGGCGGCGGAGTTACCTGCCACCGTTGCGGTGTTGCCGGTCATATCAGTACCAATTGTCGAAACACGAATTTCGGTCATGAGAGGCACTATAATAGCTCAACACAACGTCAACCCCACTCAAGAAACGGTCAGGCGGGGGAGAACAAGCATCCAAACCCTCCCCCAGCACGCCGATAAACCCCTTGGTCTGTAACGCTGGATCCACAATTTTAAATAAACAAATTCGAAATTTAAACTAAAATAATTCCTTAAATTTAATTGAAAATCAAGTATCTCTAAAAACTTCCTGTTTAGCCAAAATTAAAATTAAGATTGAATCAGAATGTATTATAAAAAAAACGTCTTGGTTTAGACCAAGGCCGAAAAAACAAACGATATGTGTGAGGTTTATCATTTGACTGAAGTTCAGATATTGCAATTGTTTTAGTTAATTTTATCCATTTAATCCTTAATCAATATAAAATTCAATCAACTGATTTTACTGTTAATCGATCCATTCCCTCTAAATTAATTTAAAAAATTACATATCTACGCTTTTTCAAGAACAATTACATTTTCCGAAAACATTTTATCATGAAATTAATTATTTTGAAGGGAGTACGTGTTGAGGTGTCAATGTTGAATATTTGAAATATTCTACTGACTTTCTAAAAAGAGCAGGTGAACTTTGACATAATTCGAAAGGAAAATGTAAATATTTAATAGTGAATGCCAAACAAGGGTGTTGCACGAATTTATACATTTAATTTCGCATATCAAAATGCTACATTTCTATTCTCACACTGCCTATAGCGGTGCTTCTAGGAAAGAGAGAGAAGACCTCAATGGTGGCATCACCCCTTTGTTTTAATTATCTGTATGTAATTTCCAAAATAGTCCACTCACTTACAAATGTACACCGATTACACTGAGTTATCGGTCCTTCAGGCGCTAGCGAGTGTCAGGTCACAACCGTAATCATTCATGTACACGAATGTTTTATAGTTTTAGGTTATTAAGGTTGGCGGGCAAGTCCGGAGAGTCATGTACCGTTCACTAATGTGAAAAGGTTTCGAACTATATGATAATATTGGCTGAGTGTGTTGCGACGGCTCAGATGACCATGCACTGGAACCACTGGTGATTGTAAAATTGTATATATTGGGAATATGGAGGAAGCGAGGGGGAGTTACATCAAAAGCGCATACATTAAAATAAAATAATATATTTTTCGTGTGCTACAGAGTGCCACCTACTAAAAGAAACCACACAGGATAAACGTTGTTGCTTTGTCTTAAGAAGACGACATTAGTTTATAAATTAGTTTGAGCATCATAATTTCTTGAACATCAGTCTTCTCAGAAACTTACTACAGATTTAAACTTTTTTGGTGCAAACTTCAAAATTTGTCAAGCCAGCCTTAATTAAAACTATGCCCGTCAAGGTGCTTTCAAGTTAGTAATCATCGACACGAAATCCCTTCAAAATAATTAATTTCATGATAAAATGTTTTCGGAAAATGTAATTGTTCTTGAAAAAGCGTAGATATGTAATTTTTTAAATTAATTTAGAGGGAATGGATCGATTAACAGTAAAATCAGTTGATTGAATTTTATATTGATTAAGGATTAAATGGATAAAATTAACTAAAACAATTGCAATATCTGAACTTCAGTCAAATGATAAACCTCACACATATCGTTTGTTTTTTCGGCCTTGGTCTAAACCAAGACGTTTTTTTTATAATATCTGTTACTTCAGTCTTAATGTAATTAAAATTTGAATAATTTTATTTTGGCTTTACCGTCATACATTTGGGGTTGATCTATTTCTAATTGCTTAAAGAACTAATTAAGTATCGTTAATTACATTTAACTTATATCCAATAACATTGATTTCGATAAGCATATAATGTTGTACTTTATTTATGAAAGAAGTTTAAAAACGACGGTATTTGAAATATGGAAGACAAATATTTGTTTCGAACACTGTATACATGTATAGTCTGTCAAACGAAAGAAGAGCCCTGAGAAATTTGTCCAAATTGGAGTCGCCACCATCGACCCCATAGTACTTTATCAACTTGTTTTGTTTTGTCAATAGGCGTCTGTAATATAGTCTGCTATACTTTAACTTATGTCATTAAAATATATTGAAATGCTAGTTCAATAAAGATAAAACTGGTGTCTTTTCGTTAGTTTTGTTTTATATTCTTTAATACTCAATGATCGTAAAAAACCATGAAACATAAACATATTAAATATATATAGCAAAATTTATTGGTTCTATTGCGATTAAGCCTATCTGTTTATAGCAGACTATATTACAGACGACTATTGACAAAACAAAACAAGTTGATAAAGTACTATGGGGTCGATGGTGGCGACACCAATTTGGACAAATTTCTCAGGGTGTCAGGGCTCTTCTTTCGTTTGACAGACTATAGTGTTGTCGAGATCAGACCAATATTTGCAACCACTAAACTCATGACGCATGGTAAGACTAATGGTATTGCCGTCTTAGGTACTTCTCGTCCGTTAAGGCTTGATGTAGGGGGATAAGATTATGGCGGTAGTAATGCCCTTGTAAACTGGCACGAACAGTAGAATGGCTTAGTGTAACTTCTTGTTCCAGCGCTCTACTAGACTACTACTAGCATGAGTTTGGCTTCAAAACTTTCTACGACGTCAAAGTGTCTTTCCTCATTACAGACTATAGTCTCTTCTACGTTCACGATCTTGCACTACCGAAATCACGAAGGTTCTCGCACCCAAATGTTGTCGGTGTGGAGACCGTTCGGCATAAAGCACTGCCTTTAGTTGACCGTTACCGCGACCTTCACCCAAAATAAACGTGCTGTCCAATTTTTCCTGGTTAGAATAGGTTGGCATTTTGCTAGGAAACGCGACTAACTACTGAAATTCTGCTACTTAGCTGCACTGAAAGACCCTGTATATCTAAAGAGACTGGAAGTTCCTCAAAGTTGAGTTTTCAAAGATTGCCAGCTTGAGCAGGTCATGGTGTGTATAGTGGTGAAGGTCGCTTTAACGTTCGACACGTGACACCACGGTATGTTTGGTCCTCCAATGTCCTGACCCGATAGGTCCAAACAATTACCATCCTGGTTTTTCGGCTCAGCGTTGCGGTATTGCCGGTCCCATTTGAAATAAGGTCTGTAGTGTTACAATTGTAACAATACGCCTGTTAAAAAGGCACAAGTACTAAAAAAAGAAACCATTGTAATAATGGTTGGCCAATTTTTAAACACCCCTAACCTTAAACTTTGGACAAAGTAAGGAAAACAAAGGTTTCTTTGGGAATAACTTTGAAGCAGAAGGTCCGAGTTGTCTGTGGAAAAAACCTTGCGTAAAATAGTTGAAGCCGATCCATTATTTTTAGAAAGGTACTGTTCTCTGACGAGGCTATTTAGGGATGGTACCTTAAACGGTCCTTCATAACGTGCATTTTTGGGAGGCCATTCTTGGAAACAAAATTATCGAACCCTTTTTCTTGATAAGAAAATCTCTGAAGGCATTTACTTGGACTTCCTGCGTCATGAGTTCGTTGCTTGTAAAGTTATTGCAAGACTTGGACAGATTTAGAGTGCCTGCACCACAATGGTAATCACATTGAACATTTACGTTGACGTTGATGTGTAACCAAACAGATTCGAGGTTGTAATTTGAGGCCCAAATTCCAAGACTAATCGCAAGACTGTGTTTTAAAATTTTTTGTTGCTCCCCCACTTGACTGGTATGCTAGGTGATATTTTGTTAGAAGAAAATTTATTGAATTAGGGATAGCCAGATGGCTAGCAATGTGGCTTAGTTATGGGCTAGACGCCCTTGTTTTTTGGCAACATTATTACATTAAATGTTGCCAGATTAAATTGTTGCTGGTGATTTTGCGAACTATGTTAATGATATATTAAAATTTAAATGGAAAAGTTACATTTTGACACATTCCTTACCCTAGAATTTTGTATGATTAACTTTAGTGTTAAATAGGAAAACATTTAGGCTGAAAGAACAACTCGCGTAGTTTAATCTTATTTTGTTATTTCAGTTAAGTGTTATCTATAGCTACCCAAAAACCTGTTGTTTTCGATTAATTTCACGTTAAATATGGTTATTAAGTAGAAATTAACGGCTGATCTTCTTTTACTAGTGTTATTTCAGTTTATTATACGAGTTTGAACAAGAAATTCTTCTTAACTGCAAACTTTAGAGGAGTGACTGTTTTACTCTTATGGAACAATCACTATTTTGCCCAAAACTTTTAAATTTCGCGCCTTTACAAAATGGGAAAAATGCATTTAAATGACAATTTAATTAATCGTAAGAATTAAACAGGAAAATGGAGGCTGGGTGAAAGATAAATGAAGTTTTAATTTTAATTTGTTAGTTTAATTATAAGATATCCATGAATTTACCCAAAACACGAATCTTTCACATTAATTATACTTGATTGAGTTTAATTTAACGGCTTATCTTGTTTATCTAGTGTGGATTTAGTTTATAATATAAGTTTCAATAAAATATTAACTTTAATTGCAATTACCCTAAAATTTTAATGTATGCGCTTTTTATGTATTTTAATGAAGAATTAAATTAATTCGAAAGTGAAATAGGAAACTACTGTGGCTGTACGAAAAACTTGTGATGTTTTAATCTTAATTTGAGCGTGGTTCGTGAGAGTGGATTAAGCTTAAAATATATTTGAATTTTTTTACCCTATTTGCAATGTTTAGTGCAGTTTTATATTTTTGCCATATATTCATCTTTATTGTACCCTAAACTTTTGAATTTCGCGGTAATTAATGTACTTTAAAGATAGTTTAAATTAACCTAAGTGTGAAATAGAAAATATTGGGCTTTACCAATGACTTAATCATAATTAAAGAGTTTATTTAAGAGTTATTTGAGCTTTTATCCAAAAAATTTATATTTTTCGTTTAATTTCACGTTAATTATATTTAATTGAGTTAAAATTAACGTAGGACTGTGTTTTGGCAGTGTACATTTAGGTTATTAAATGAGTTTAAATGTATACTTCACCTTAATTGCAATTTTTAGTGGAGTTTTCGATTCTCATTTTACGCTAAACTTTTGAATTTCGCGCCTATTAAGGTACTTTGGAGATAATTTAAATTAGCTTAAGTGTGAAAGAGAAAACATGGGGATTTACCAACGGCTTGGGTAGATCCACTCTTAATCAAGAACATCATTTAAGAGTTATCTGAGTTTTCATCCAAAAAAAATGTATATTTGTGGTTTAATTTCACGTTAATTACACTTAATTACGTTGAAATTAACTTGTCGTCAGTGCTCATTAATCTCATAAAATGACTTTTAACAAATAATTCACCTTAACTCTAATGTTTAGAGGAGTTTTCTATTATTTAAAACACACTGCGTTTAATTTTTATCATATCCTGTGCTAGGTTTGTGGTAAGGTAAAGGTTATCTATACAATATGTTAATGAATGATGTTATTCTATAGTTTAGCTTGAATACTAGTAATTAAATCAAATACCTATACAATTCATAGCAATTTAAACCAATAAACAAAGGGCAAAGTGGACTGTGGAAATAGCAAACAACGTAACCCTCCGTTTCTAATGTGGTTACGTTGAGAGAATCTGTGATGTAAACATGAAAATTATTTGACTAATTAAATTATATATCGACACTGTCCTCCTGGATTAACCAGTACTACTGTTACTTATGAATTAAACAATCCACAAATAGTTTATAAAATGATAACGTAACATCACAGTATGACTGATTCAATAGGATCAAAATTGTTTTAACGAATAATCTGGTCCTCTACATTGGTTTAGTATCAGGAATTATACCACACCTTCACAATTAGTAGCGTTTTAGTGAGATTAACAAATAATGAAACCGTTTATACCTGCCCTAAAATGAGAATGTTGAATTAACTGCGCTAAACAACACTCTTTTAACTGCCGTAGGGAAAACACATTGAAAATTTTGTCATCTTTCCTGTAATATTTTGAAGTTGAATTCTTCACAGGGTGAAAACACTGCCGTTGATTTTTAAACCATAATAATTTGGATATGCCATTTTTTTTACTTAAAACTAGAAGCGGCAAAAAACAGTCATGATGAATACAGTATTAACTTAGCGTAAAACCTAGGCCCTAGGGTTAGGATTTGTAGCATGAATCAAAGCAGACCAGTTAGCAGACTGCGTATTTTTGTAATCCCAATCCAAAACAGTGCTGGAAATTAGCTTTCTTATAATCTTTTAAAGGAAAGACACTATAAACACTATATTACATAGACAAACTAAAATACAACTTAAGCCTTGGCCGTAAAGAACGTCGAAAAGCTTACTTTAAATGATATAAAAGCCTCTATTAACTGTAATTATTTACCTGAATTACTTTTCTAGACGAAAATTCGACCTGATAACGACCTATTTCTTATTAAGGGTGCTACAGTTAATTAGAAAATACATATAAAGGTGCTCAAGCTCGGACGAAATACCAAAGTAATTTGTTAGAGTCTACTGCTAGGAAATTAGGAAAATCAGCATGAAAGCCAACATTTACAATTAGTCAACGTAACTTGTTAGCACCCACAAACCTAGGACCTTCTAGTTGTCAACGAGAACGAAATGAAGAAAATAGGTTTAAGCGCGCTATAAGGTTAGGCTGACATCTGACCCAAAAGTAATTTTTTGACGTACTATCTTAATTAGTTAAATTACAAAAATTAGAATTCATTAATTAAAAATCGAAACAGGTAAGTTTCCCATTTAATAAACGCTTGTTAATTTAGAACTATTCCGAAAACTAACTTCGCTGTAGTTTGACAGCGAGGCTTGTCCTAATTTCCTTAAAAAACTGAAAATTTTTAATGCTTTTTCTATGGGACGCTAACCCTAAAAGGTGTGAATTTTCGTTTAACATTACGGAAGGTTATCAAGTCATATCTACAAGGGCCTACCGGCCCTGTAGAATAGCCCTCGTGGATCCAGGGTCGACCTATACCCTCGTAGACGAAAAATTTCGTGATGGTATGGCCAATGTAATTAACAAAAGTAATAGGATAAAATTGGGTATCAAGCTAGCAAACAATACTAGAGTATCAACGACCGGTAGCGGTACGGCTACGTTTATTTTCCCTGGAAAGACTACGTCAAATACTGTGTATTTTGTTAAAAATCTAATATTTCCGTGTATCCTGGGTATGGATGTTTTGAATAACAATGGTATGATAATTGACTGTGGTGATATGAACTATTAGTTGGCGTAGTTCCCCAGGGGAAATATATCCATTCTTGCGAGATTTCCAACTAGATCAGCCCTATCCAGTTTCGCTTAGCGCCCCAATTGAAATTGATGAAAATGACTTAGTAGAAGCGCTTATTTCCGCCCCAGTCACTGAGTTAGAGCGCGAACACTTGAGAAGCCTAGTATCCGATTTTAAATTTTTATTTGCCACTACACCAGGTATAACTTCCACTGCAACCCATTTTATAGACACTGGCGACGCTACCCCAATTGCTTGCGCTCCCTACAGGTATTTCCCCGTCAAGCGAGGAGAAATAAATAAATTAATTAACCTTATGTTAGAAGATGACATTATTGAACCTTGCCATTCCCCGTGGTCTTCACCTTGTATTTTGGTGTCTAAAAAGGATGGAACCTATAGGCTATGTATCGATTATAGACCTTTAAATCGCGTAACCAAGAAAGATAGTTATCCTTTACCGAGAATCGATGACATTCTCGAGTCTCTTAAAGCACCAAAATACATAACCACGCTTGATATGAAAGCCGGGTACTGGCAAGTGCCGTTAGATGAAGCCAGTAGGGACAAGGCCGCTTTCGTCACACACCGTGGCTTGTTTCGACCGAAAGTACTCATGTTTGGTTTATCCACGGCTCCCGCCACTTTTCAAAGGATGGTGGATAACCTCCTTGCCCCCTTACGAGACTTTGGAGTCTGCGTGTATCTTGATGATATAATTATCATATCATCAACGTTTAAAGAGCACATGGAGACCCTGAAACAAGTATTTTCGACCCTAACAAAGTCTGGTTTAACTATAAAAGCAGAAAAAACCAAATTCTGTCTAAGGGAAGCTAAAATTTTAGGCCATATAGTGTCAGAAGCAGGCGTCTCAGTAGATCCTGACAAAACCTCAGCTATAAACCGTCTCCCAGTACCAACAAATATTAAAAAGCTACGTAGTTTCCTAGGGATGGCATCTTATTACCGTAGGTTTATAGCGGGATTTTCAAAAATAGCTGAACCCTTGAATTTGCTTACCCGTAATGGTATACCCTGGCAGTGGGCGTCCCCTCAGCAAGAGGCGTTTGATAAACTGAAAGTCGCTCTTACTTCAGCCCCCCTTATTGCAACCCCCGATTACACAAAGCCGTTTCTAATACACACAGATGAATCGAACACGGGGATGGGTGCTGTTCTCAGTCAGAACATTGATAATAAACCCGTAGTAATTCAGTACGCGAGTAATTCCCTAAAAGATACCGAGAGGCGATATTCCGTCACAGAACGCGAATGTCTTGCAGTTGTTTGGGCAATTAAGAAATTTAGACCATATATTGAAGGTGGACAGGTAGAGGTGTACACAGACCATTCTGCATTACAATGGTTGCGAACCGCGAGAGACCCCACAGGCAAATTAGCCAGGTGGCGATTACCAATAGAACCATACGTCTCTGCAATACGTCACGTTCCAGGTAAACAAAACAAGGTAGCAGACGTGCTATCACGTGCCTTTACGGATGAAGGGTCCGACTCGCTGGTCGAGAACGACTCTGACTCCCCAACAAAGGAACCAATCGTTGCGTCACTTTTAGATGACAAAGAAGCCCCCATTGAGTTCGATGAAGACGTTGTCATCGAAGCCCAATCGGCCGATGCTAGATTACAATCAATTACAGCCTTCTTAGCAACCAAAACCGTACCCTCTGATCCGAAACTAAAGGTTTTTGTACAAGTAAATGCCCCACGCTGCGAAATGATAGATGGAATTCTTTATCGGGACATTTTGAAAAACCAAACTTCTGGCTCCAATTCTTATCGTATTTGGATACCCGACTCGTTAGTACCCACTATTCTGAACTTAAATCATGACCTTCCAATCTCAGGTCACTTGGGTATTTTCAAGACTCAACGCCGCGTACAATCACGTTATTATTTTGAACACATGACCCACCTGGTTGCCAAATACGTCAGATCATGCTCCCTTTGCCAAGCCCATAAAAATCCTCAGCGCGCCCCCGCTGGTTTAATGAAATCACCTGAACCCACGGACCCATGGCAGGTAGTTTCTGTCGATATCAAAGGTCCATTTCCCCCTAGTAAGAAAGGTCACACGCAGCTGCTTGTGGTTTCCGATGTAATGACCAATTGGGTGGAGTTGTTCCCTTCAAGGCGCGCTACAACTAAGGCTATTGCGTCCAAGTTAGTGGACTCTTGTCAGTGATAACGGTAGTCAGTTTACCAGTAAAATTGTGGCTTCAGTTTGCAAACAGTTAGGTGTGCATCACCGATTTACTTCCTTTTACAGACCTCGTGGTAATCAGGTAGAACGCTTTAACCGCACGTTTGGGACAATGTTAGCTATATACGTCACCGATAATCACCGCGACTGGGATGTAGGACTACCCCAGTTTGCAATGTCTCTCCGCTCTGCCCCACATGAGACCACTAAGTACACCCCAGCATTCCTAAATTTTGGGCGCGAGTTACGCACCCCGTTTATATTACCCCTTCGGTTAGTCCAGATACAAATATTTCAGACTGTAATATTGGTCGGCAAGCATCAAGTATAATGGCACGTGTAACGTTCGCTCTTGAAAAGGCTAAAGACAATGTTATTGCGGAACAGTCTCGGCAGGCTGGTTATTTTAATAAAAATCGTAGGGATGTGGAGTTTTCTGAAGGACAGTTGGTTTGGCGCCACACTCACTACCAGTCTTCCGCTGGTGAACGTATAGCGGCAAAACTTAAAGCTAATTGGGATGGCCCATTTAAAATTTACAAGAAATTTAGCCCCCTAACGTACAAGTTGGCAAATATTCGCACAATTAAAGTTCTTAAAGGCACCTACCACATTACCCAGTTAAAAGTGCATATATCTCGTGAAAACGAGAATGAACCTAAGGTGTCGCGTAAAGATACCGACCATAGTGTCGCTAATTATGATTCTCCAGACCGATCGGTCCTCTCCCCTGTACCTAGTATCCCCGACTCAATTGACACTGACCAACTATCTTACCGTCGGCGGCTTGTGCCAAGAGATAAAAATAAAAGGGTGGTTAACCCTCGTCGTAACTAATTTTTGATGTCCAATTTTAACGGTATGCTTTGTAACGATGAGTGGTTAACCCCTTTTTCACATGTTTAATTTTCTTTTGAGTGGTTAGCTCCCCTTTTTTTCAAGTGTGTGATTTTTAAATTTCCCTGTCAGGTTTATTTACTAGAGTGGTTAGCTCAGTTAATTTTTAATAGAGTGGTTATTTCCTTTACGATTTTTATAGAGTGGTTAACTACTTTACCTTGTTATTGTTAGTCGACTCTTGTTTTTTTTGTTTTCATTTGTATAATGTTATGTTTTTTACGGATCCTTGTATATAGATTTATCCATGGTTACCATCATATTTAAATTTGTTTTGTTCTTGATCATTTTATCTTGTCGAACGGGGTCGTTCGAAAATTGGCAGCGGGGTATTGTAACAGTTTTTATGTTACTGCCCCTTTAATTTAAAATACTAGCACTTTAAAAATAAGAATTGTAGCACTATCGCTTTAACTCCCCCAATACTGGTTTCTGGATGGGACTACTGGTTCTGGCCGAAAGGGCATAGCCCTCCAATATTTACGTCATCATGTTTTTACCATCGCGCACGAGGCAAACTCGCCTCTCGCGAACGGGATGGGATCGTGCCCGAACTTTTGGGACCCCGCGCAAAAACCAGGCCGTGTCCTGGTAGGACATATGGAACCCCGTAGATCTGACCTAAAAGGTATAAAAGGAGACCCAGCCAAGAGGCTCGCTCTCTTGCTCTCTCTCGCCTTTACGCTCTTATGCTGGGATGCTTTTGGACTCTCGACGATGACCCGTACCTGAATTGAACCAAAAGAATGCCGCCCGATGAGCCCGCTTCCACGATGCCGGACTATTAACCCTTTCCCGTCCAACGGAATCAACCTCGCGGCTCGTGGCCCAACGATCTAAAGAGTGCGCGAACGAATGTGCGGAGAACAAAGAAAAACGGTATCGTAAACAATTATTACTTATGAGCTCACGCGGACCAGAAACCAGCCCCATTATTATGCTACAATATATTTGAACTATTTATTTATAACCAATGCGATATTTTAAACTAATTTGTGAATAATACCCCTAGACAAATGACCACCCCAATTTAAATACTAAATAAATCGACTTTTACTTTTAACTCTTATATCTTGAAACTAGAATGTCGCAACATTTACCTTCTAAAAGCGCCATCTTTCGAGAATCAAGCGCAAAAAATAAGCCGTTGCGTCCTTTAAATACCGCCCATAGCCAGAAGACAATGCGCCGGCTTCGATTAACGTAGGCTACGATTAAAATCATCAATTTAATGACTGATTTGTTTATGAATTTAAAAATTATATAAAAAAGGGAAGATTATACACGCCTTGTATGGTTTTAAATATGAAACGCTCAGTAGCAAAAAAATGTGGGTTCCTACTAGTTTGTGAAATTTTAGCTATTAAAATATAAGTTTGAATTATTAAATTTAGACCGAGAAATATTTTGGATAGTGTTTATTTTCCACAATTACATTTAGAGACATTTAGTAATTATTTGGTTATTTTCCATTTAGTTATTAGATTACATCAACAATAATTATATATGATTTTTAAAACTCGTAAACAAATTGATATTAGTAGACATAGCTTTGGAGGGGCTAGTCATTCGCCCTAATTGTGTACACCTGAATACTGATTTCTGAATTTTTACGTGAATTCCGATGATTACAGATCGAATTTCTTGATTTCTGTGATTACGATTATTTTAGGTGATTTTCATAATCTTAACACTGATTTCCCGTTATTGCCGCGGATTACTTGTGATTCTTGTTTGAGTTCCAATTAATTCCTTTGATTTTTTGGTGAATGCCGTGATTACCACTGGATTCTTCGTGATTTACAATGAATGCAGTGATTATTTCTATTTCAACTGATTACGATTTAATTTTGGATTTTCGAAGGCCTCGATTGATTATGCGTGATTATTTCACGAAAGGTGTGATTTCCGAGGTGATTATAAAAGATTACTTAGTAAATCTCGTGATTATTTCTGATTTTCTCAAGATTTCACGTGATTTCCAGTGATTATCGGAGATTTCTGACTACTGATGATTTTCAAAAAATTCTAGAAATGAAGTAATCGATTTCTGCGGTTTTATACACCTGATTGTTCAAGTGACTAACCCCTCGGACGAAATAGAGAGTCACGGCCAGTTAGAGAAAATATTTGTATTTCCAATATTATGAGGGTTTTCAATTGTTTTATTCCCTTCGTGATACTCAGTTATTTTTTGCTATATTTTTAAATATACTTTAGTTTCTGGCAGCGACCTCTACTATATTATTTCGTTTACACTTGTTCCGGTCATAGTATTGTTAATTCTTAGTCAAGCTGATTGCTTTAGTAATGTGTAAGTGTGCAAAATAGATTTGCTGAAGGACCAGATTTTAAAATTTTCAGTTTAAAAGTCACGATTTTAAAATATCAAATATTTTTAAAAAATACTTATCGTATTATAATAAAAAATATCTTAGTTGATAAAGAAAGAGTATAAGATAAGAGAACCAAATGGAAGGACTGAAGTCCCAGGTGACGTGATTATGAAAAAGGAAATAATTTAAAAAAATTGCTTATCTTCGTTTCGTCACTATAATTCCATTTGCCCAAAATATTTTACCATGAACTTTAACTTTTTCTTCGACATTGCACGTGAGAGCAGAGAGTTTAAATTTCACTTTCAAATTTTGGCAAGAAAATTGTTAGTATAAAAATATTACAAGATAAAACCTTTGTGCAAGGTAAGACAGCGAGGCTTCCATTGTCGTTTTTATATGTCTCTGATTTTTCCCTTTTTAAGTCTCAATAATTTAGGAAGCTGTTTTCCGGCGCTTTAAGAAACCATGTTTTAAAAGAAACTGATTATTTTCCTTATATCTGCGCTATTTATTTTTAATTTTTAACTTGCGAACCACAATATCGCGCCATAAATTCAATGGGGTCAGCCTCGTGTCTATATATATTTTTAGGTATTAATTACAATTTTCCTTACACAGTTGAACTTGAATTTTGGAGATCACAAAAATCTGAGAATTGTATTCCCATAGTAAGGTATAAATATTCGCGAATACAATTTTTATCTCTAGTACTTTATCTACAGAAAGTTACTATAGCTTACTATTTTACACAACTATAACGATAACCTTACTTTATTAAGCAAAACAGACATATGCTTAAAATTTTATGAAATTTTGGAATAAATATCGCTCGAGGGGTCGGACGTTTGTCAAAATCCCGTACAGTTTGTTTGAAATCATCTATTTGGACTAGATTTCAAGATTTCAAAAATCTCAGTCAGAATCTCAAAACCTCTAAAATGGCGAACGTCCGAACCCTCGATATCGCTTGTAATTCACGAACCTCAACACGAAAACAAGCTGTTGTTAAAATAATGTCAAATTCATTAAGAAAACCCAGAAACGTTTTCCATTATTAGTTCAGAGATTTACATTGTCAATAATTAGCATCATACGCGTGACATTTTTTGTCATTATTAAATTCCGAATTTTCTACTGTGCTCATTACAGTGTATCTTTACGGAAACGTTGCTATTTCACAAGATTTGAATTTAAAACTGCAATTAGCCAAGTTAACTTGTTAGCATGGCGAAGGCTAGGCCCGTTTCTTTTTCAACCAGCACGACAATTCGAAAAAATAGTTTTGTTGTATTAGTAATAGTTGTAATAATGATGTAAGAGTTTTGTATTGAAAGACTATTCGCTTATAAAAAAACACTAAATCAACATAACCTGTTACTAAGGAAAACGTTCGACCACCTTGTTTTTCAACAAGCTTGAAAATGCCATCAAATAGCTTTGAACTTGCTAACGTTTTAAACTTACATGAACAGCGAATAAACTTGGAAATGTCACACTTTTAATAGAAACCTGTTAATTTAAAAGTGTTCCGAATGGTAACTTCGCTGTAGGTTTAAGAAAAAGGATGGATTGGACCACCAACAACCCTATGCTTTTTCCAGGGGAAATCTAGCGGAAAGACAATTTCTTTTCGTTTAAAATTACTGGTGGGTGACACATTATATCTTCAAGACCTAGCGGCCCTGAAGAATAGCCAAAAACATTAAACCCAGCATTGGCAAGTGCCACTAGCAAAATGCGATACCGATACTTCTTGTTTGTTAGGAGTTTTTTTATACAAATAAGCTAAAAGGAAAAGGAACATGGCGCTCGTATGCATATTAACTCTGTTTTAGATTTTATCGTCAATGCCTAGAAATAGCTAAATATTTAAGACTAAACTTCGAATACCTAGCTGTTTTAGAAATCTTTTTGGATTTGATCAGCTGTCTTAAAAACCCTTTATTACCTGGTTACATTCTTATATTGTTCGCATCACCCTAAATACGCTCAGTGTTTAATGATACATGATCATTGCCAGTAGCTCTATGGTGAAGACGAAAGAAGCGACTCCAAGCATTGCCGCCCACATTCCCAACTTGGCTTCGATGTCCTTGAACCTGAGGACATGTACTTCATTCTCAGCCGTTGAATGTTCGAATTCGATGTGGTAGTCTCTCTTGAGGGAGCGTAGCCACGGTGTTATTTGGCCAGTTTCCAAAAAAGCCCGCAATCTGTAATAATGAAAGGATCATAATTACAATTTTTTAATCAGTAGCGTAAATTTCATCTCTAGGTTTCACATTAAGCACGACTTCATTATTCGACGGTGTCCTCCCATTGGATCGAATCCCATTCGACCGATTTTATCTGAAATATGATTTTAAATCCCGCCGTTTGTGCGGTTTCTGCATATTGGGATTTTTTATTAGGAATGTTATTTTTACTTATAAGGCCATATAAGTTAATTTAGAGATAGGAACTTTCGTCTCACCATGGCGCAGTGGAAGAGTATCGGACTACCGTGCGACAGTCCTTGGATCGATTCCCCGAAATAAAAAGTAAACTACGTAATAATAGTTGCATGCGATTGATTATAAATTTCACTTGAACTTAATTGCAGTTACGTTAGACAGAGTGGGAAACTATATAGTAATTAATAAAAACTGTCATTGTAGACAAAGACTGGAAAGTGTAAAAGATAAGGTTTGAAAATGAACTGCCTGAAGTAACAGATATTAAAATTTTCACTTTTGAAGACATCATTATTAAACATCAATTATTTTAAAAAATTCTTATCTTACTTTTTGTCACCAAAATTACTTCGGGAAAGTATTTTAAAAAGGAACATGCGCGTTATTTTAAAAATACTACGGCTTTACATTTTATTTTTTATCAAAAATTTAAAATTAGGTAGAAAATTGACCCTATAACGTGAGAAAATCGTTGAGAGCTTACAAAATATAAACCGTATTGAAACTTTACAAAACATACTCTTAAATTGTAAATCTTTCAAAGTATTAAATATTAACGTGCTGTGTTGCTCTCAAAGATCACGATCAATCTACAGATCTTTTCGACACTAATAACTAAATCACAAAGAAAAGGCCTATATTATTTTCCGCTACGCAATATTTTCAATTTCAAAATATAAAAATTTAAACTCTTCAAGAGAAATCTTTTCAGATATCCAACCATTTGAATCTCCTAGAATCAAATGTTAGTTGAAAGTAAAACCAGTACCAAGCTGTATCCCTTAAACCCTTCTAGGTGACAACTACTATTGAGGACAAATAAATATTGCTGAAAAATATTTTGGGAAAATGAAATTTTGGTGAAAAAAAGTAAGATAAGAATTTTTTAAAATAATTGATGTTTTATAATGATGTCTTCAAAAGTGAAAATTTTAATATCTGTTACTTCAGGCAGTTCATTTTCAAACCTTATCTTTTACACTTTCCAGTCTTTGTCTACAATGACAGTTTTTATTAATATCTGTCACTTCAGTCTTTATATTAATTAAAATTCTTTAGAAAATATGGGAGAAAAAGTCCTAGGGCGTTGCGCGTCCATCGGTAATCTAGCTTAAATACCAGCCGTCGGTAATACGGCTAAATTACTAGTCGTCGGTAATGCGACTAAATTACCAGTCGTCGATAATGCGGCTAAATTACCAGTCGTCGGTAATGCGGCTAAATTACCGGTCGTCGGTAATCTAGCTTAATTACCGGTCGTCGGTAATGCGGCTAAATTACCGGTCGTCGGTAATCTAGCTTAATTACCGGTCGTCGGTAATCTAGCTTAATTACCGGTCGTCGGTAATCTAGCTAAATTACCGGTCGTCGGTAATCTAGCTTAATTACCGGTCGTCGGTAATCTAGCTTAATTACCGGTCGTCGGTAATCTAGCTTAATTACCGGTCGTCGGTAATCTAGCTTAATTACCGGTCGTCGGTAATCTAGCTTAATTACCGGTCGTCGGTAATCTAGCTTAATTACCGGTCGTCGGTAATCTAGCTTAATTACCGGTCGTCGGTAATCTAGCTTAATTACCGGTCGTCGGTAATCTAGCTTAATTACCGGTCGTCGGTAATCTAGCTTAATTACCGGTCGTCGGTAATCTAGCTTAATTACCGGTCGTCGGTAATCTAGCTTAATTACCGGTCGTCGGTAATCTAGCTTAATTACCGGTCGTCGGTAATCTAGCTTATATCCGGTCGTCGGTAATCTAGCTTATATCCGGTCGTCGGTAATCTAGCTTAATTACCGGTCGTCGGTAATCTAGCTTAATTACCGGTCGTCGGTAATCTAGCTTAATTACCGGTCGTCGGTAATCTAGCTTAATTACCGGTCGTCGGTAATCTAGCTTAATTACCGGTCGTCGGTAATCTAGCTTAATTACCGGTCGTCGGTAATCTAGCTTAATTACCGGTCGTCGGTAATCTAGCTTAATTACCGGTCGTCGGTAATCTAGCTTAATTACCGGTCGTCGGTAATCTAGCTTAATTACCGGTCGTCGGTAATCTAGCTTAATTACCGGTCGTCGGTAATCTAGCTTAATTACCGGTCGTCGGTAATCTAGCTTAATTACCGGTCGTCGGTAATCTAGCTTAATTACCGGTCGTCGGTAATCTAGCTTAATTACCGGTCGTCGGTAATCTAGCTTAATTACCGGTCGTCGGTAATCTAGCTTAATTACCGGTCGTCGGTAATCTAGCTTAATTACCGGTCGTCGGTAATCTAGCTTAATTACCGGTCGTCGGTAATCTAGCTTAATTACCGGTCGTCGGTAATCTAGCTTAATTACCGGTCGTCGGTAATCTAGCTTAATTACCGGTCGTCGGTAATCTAGCTTAATTACCGGTCGTCGGTAATCTAGCTTAATTACCGGTCGTCGATAATCTAGCTTAATTACCGGTCGTCGGTAATCTAGCTTAATTACCGGTCGTCGGTAATCTAGCTTAATTACCGGTCGTCGGTAATCTAGCTTAATTACCGGTCGTCGGTAATCTAGCTTAATTACCCTTAATTGGTAATCTAGATTAATTACCCTTAATTGGTAATCTAGATTAATTACCCTTAATTGGTAATCTAGATTAATTACCCTTAATTGGTAATTTAATTAGTAACCCTTAATTGGTAATCTAGATTTAATTACCCTTAATTGGTAATCTAGATTAATTACCCTTAATTGGTAATCTAGATTAAATTACCCTTAATTGGTAATCTAGTTTAAATTACCCTTAATTGGTAATTTAATTAGTAACCCTTAATTGGTAAACTACTTTAATTATCTTTAATTGGGAGTCTAGTTTAATTATCTTTTATTGGTAATCCAGAATAATTAGCAGGGAAAAGTTAAAATGTCCATTAAGCTAGTTTGAATTTGACTATATCCGCGACAATTTAGACCCGTGTGTTTTGATGGCGTCGCTGTAGCGGCCGCGTCAACGTCACCTCAGCAATATTAAAGCCGTCTTATCTCACTATCGATAGGCCATTCCAACCAAAAGGCATTAAGAAGAAACAATCGGATTATTATGAGGCAACTATACGTTAAAAAAGGCCAACATTGGTCTCGCTGATTTTTCCTAATAAAACAGTGTATAAATGCTAAAATATCGCAGATTGGGGTAGTTTTTAAAATTTAAAATTAAACATACTTAAAATTAATTTTTCTCAAAAACTTTAAAAATGGTCCTAGAAAAAGGTTTAAATTTTGATATAAAACCGTTCCCAAACGTAACAAACGAATATTTCATTTCAAAAGGGTGGCCACAAAATGGATAAATTTGAAAAAAACTCCATGTTATTTCTATGGGAAAATTTAACTTTTTCACCAAAAGGGCTGATTAATTTTATGCAAATGAAAACCACCCTTAGCAACTTTATTTTTTATAAAATAAACTAATGAGTGGATCTTTTTGAAATTTTAACCAGATATTGAGGGCCCGAATTGTAGTTCTGTGGAATTTTCTCAAAACAGTTAATACGATACAAAAAAGGTTATAACCAATCAAAAAACCATCCTTATACATTAAAGTCGGTATGAAGTCTTATCTAAGAGAGCTATCGCTCTCCTAGAATAAAAAATACTATTGCAATAATGGCCTTTGAGTATTTGAAATATTTTGCGTAAATGTTATTAAAATTACGGTAATATTTTAGAGGATTAAGGTTAGGTCAAATCAGGTTAGGTTAGGTTAGGTTTTGAAGAGGTAGGATAACCGATTTTCCAAAATATTTTTATTTTAATTGAGGTCCTTGCATAATAAAAGCGGGCCTTTTCCAACAAATTATTTTTATAAAGATTCTGGAACAATTAACGCTGCAATTAACGCTTGAACAATAAATATATGCCTTTTCCAAAATATTGATTGTTTTACGGGTCATTTCAGGTTGGCTTTGATTCGGCTCGGTTACAATAGAGGCATCCTTTTAAACTTGGGATTTGGCCATCACAGTTTCATTATTTATATAGGAAAGTGTATTGATAGACGCAAGCTTAAGGACAAGGGTATTTTCTTTAAGCCAAAAGAGGTTTTTTTAATTCGGTTTTAAAATACGGCGTTAAAAATATATCGTTCAATAGCAATGAAAATTTGAAGATAATAAACCCGCATATTTTGGCTATATTCGGTCCAACGGGATTCGATTCAATGGGACATTCGGTCTAATGGGATTCAGCCCAATGGGCCAGCAGCATTTCGACTGTCTTTACGACGAGCTTATGTGAATTCACTTGCCTCTAATCTATTTTTGAAAGTACTTTAAGTTAACTCGTATGTAATGTTAAGTTACTTGAGAGTTAATGTTAGCAGGAGCAGATGACAAAGGAGTCTCGGACGCTAGCTTCCATAATGTAGAGGGCAAAGGGATCCGCGAACGTCACGGTTAATAACCAAAATCATTACGCCAGTGCCACCTCTCGTAGAAAATTTGAGCTTTATTTTCCAACCAATAGAAAGGCTGCAAAGTTTCGAAAGGAGATCTGGGAAATCGCGTCTGGAGCCTATCTTTAAAAATACGTATCGTCTGCTTATAACTAGCCTAGGCTTAACGAGTATTAGAGTTAAAAATGGATTTCAACGGCTTTTTAATCTTTTTTTAGACTAAAATTGATAATGAAAAGCCCAGCGAGTAACGTATGTACACTTTTAAAAAACTAAAATGTGTTTCAGTGCCAATATTTTCTAATTTCGTCTTGAATTAAATGACAGCTACAAGAGGTTGGGAAAAGAAATCACTCACGATCTTTTAAAACCCAAAACGCAAGAGACAGTGATTTCATTTCCAACCTCTTGTAGCAGTCAATTAATTCAAAAAAATACGGAATATTTTGGCCCTAAAACACATATATAACATTGTGTTTCGGCATCTTTTAAAACCTTACTTTTATAATTTGAAAACCCGAGCCCAATCATTCCAGTGGGCACAAATTGTTAATTAAGCCTTGGCTTACTTGGGTTTCTCTGCTAGTTTGGACTTAATTTACTATTTTGTAGGTTTATAGTCACAAAATGTAGTCTTATCTTTTATCTTAATACCAACGGTTACAGCTGTTTGAATAAAGTAATTATATTGTGTATATTTATGTCGCGATCGGATAAGACAAACCTCAGTAGCCTCCGTTAGTCCGTTATTACAAAACAAATTCCCAGTAGACTTTGGTAACAGATATAATCCACCAAAAGCATCGTCTGCTATAATGTCTGATAGAGCGTCTATGGCAAACGATACCGCTACAGCTGTGAGGTACGCGGGTGCCATTGCCCTCTATATTGTGGAAGCTAGCGTCCGAGACTCCTTTGTCATCTGCACCTGATGTTAGGTTTCTTCACGGGCAAAGATAGGGTTGGTTGTTTTGATAGGCAAAGTTAGATTTCTTTGTACTTGATAGGTTATGATTTTTTATACTTAATAGGTTAGGTAAACGGTAGGATAAAGAATGGTTCAAAACTTTAGTTAGAAATAGCTATTGGCTAAAACTGCAACCGCAATTTCTAAAACAGTAATTTTGAATTACACCGCTGTTTTGCAGAACAGCGGTTCCTATTTCGGGTACTGCCATTGCATGTCACACCCTTTCTATCAACAGGCCTTATGGATTTTGGTGTCATCGTTTAAAATGCCGCCCAGAAAAGAAAACGCCGGGTGTCTTTGCTGCTAGTCTTTAATAAAGTTCTCCTAATTTAAACCGTATTTAGACGGGATAACAGTTTCTGCGTTTTTAAATGGTCTCAATGAAAAACATCAGCTCGCAGAAAATTACTGAACTAGGATAGTAAGGAAACCAACCTTCGGTTTATATACTTCAGAGCTTCAGGATTCATTTCCTTTTTTGCGAGAAAAACCATCGGTTTCTCGAAGTACTTATTCGAACCAAGGTGAAGATCCAGAAGTATGTGTTCATACTTGTGATCAATGTTTGAGAAAACGCTTGTAACCTGTAAAATAGATACATCCGCAAACCAAACTTCCTTTCCTCTAGATAGTTTTTTATATTAAGCGATTTGTGTTTTTGCCCCTGCATCGTTTCACAGAGTATTCTTAGTTCTGATTCAGTCTGAAATATTACGAATATTATAAGGACAGAACTCTAGAAGTCTCCTTAGAACAAAGTATAAAATCCTAAACTGTAAACAAACTTCATCATATATAGGTTGAGGATAGAATCGAATCGGGATGTCATCAGATAATCTCAAGGCATCGGTTACACTGTTGATATTTTCTCTTTTCTGAGATGAGTAGTTGGCTTTCAAGACTCCGTTGAATAAATGGACAAGAATCACAATTATCAAGAGGAAAGGTCCAACGCTGAAGCGAATTGCTTGTGACGAAGCAATATCGAACCCTACAAGAGCAAAAATTAAGCCTCCGCTCAGTATATTTGCCTTATTATATGAAACGAGAATAATAACAAGTGCGAGATAAACGTGTTTTAGTTAAAATTTAAATAATAACACCTAATATTGGCAAACCCCACTGATTTTGCATAAGTTTTTTAATATATATCTAAAATTATTTTCGCACCTAAACCACCGCCAACCATGAAAGCATTACCTATCCTCCCTGAAAACGCTATGAAATGAATTCGGACTGGGAATGGTCGGCTCTTTTGAGTTGTAGCGACCAGAGTAGGGCAAAATTAACCGCAAAACTAATAGATAAATTATTTACTAATAATATTACTATAAATTTTCAAGATTTTGATAAAACTAACCCATTCATATCCATAACATTTTTAGTTTTTAATCAATGATAACGTATTACTTTTTTATTTTGTAATCCTCGTATACTGTCATTCATCGTTCTTTACTGAAATTTAGGCCTTTATTTCTAATATCCGTTGAATTAACTTATTTGGCTTGGGAATATCATGTTTTATCCTTTATTTCATCGCTAATTTTATAAAGATTTCGAAATATTAAAAGGCTATTATTATTATTATTACTGACGTACGATATTAACTTTTATTCTTTATTCAATGACAATATTGTTAAGAAGGCAACAGTGAAGTGTTCTCTTGATATAAATAACAAAAATACTTGTCTAGGGTGAAATATAGAACACGGTTATAGTAAGGCCAATACTATACATGTATATCCAAAATATCTAATGTGCGTTACGTAGAATTACAGATAGTCGAGGTATTAATCATATTTGATTTTAAAATAACCTTCATCTCGAACATTTTATCAGAAAGTTGCCTACTTTTTGGCAAGTTGGTCATTGTTGCATAGGAAAATAATCTTTCCACGGGCGCTGATGAAGGCAAGGGAGTATTGTAGAAGAGAAAAATGTGCTTTATTATCGAATAGTCATTAAGCATTGATAGGTCTGATCGAGAATCCTTAAAAAACTGAAGTAAGTAAAGTTCAGCTGAAGATGAAAAGTTCTCTGGTGTCCGAGGTATTGGATCAAATTCAAAGAAACCATCATTTTCAAACATTGTCGGTTCTGGTTCCCTCGTGGTGGAAGCGTTTAGTTTTTCGTTAATTAAACCTTTCATCTTATTGAGCACTTTCTCTCGTGCATGCGGCTCAAGGCAAGTTAGCCACCTATCTTTAAAACGCGGGTATGAAAGAGCCGCTAAAGCTGCAAATATAGCCTTCTCTGTACTGAAGTCCCAGAACTCTTGAAATCTGAAAAAAACCGTGTATAATAATAGTATCAATTAATGCACCCAAAGCAAAGGTAAATATAACAAATTAGATAGCCGGTACGACTCAATTCTCAACCCCTGGGGTTTTATAATGATTTACTCTGTTGTCGTGGTGTTTCCCGTTTGATCGCAAACAGGGTCTACTTTGAGCGTCGTACGAATCAAGACCAGATAAGCTTAATAAATAACAAGACCTCTCAATACAAAGATAGATCCGGTTTTACACGAAAACAACGTTTTGTCTATCAAGGTAGTCTTTGAGTAAGTTTCCCCTGTTATAACTAAACCAACTAAACAAATCAAGGATGATTCGAGAGGATGTGAAATAGAAGTACTAACTGTGGAACAGTTCAGGTCCAGTGGGACGCTAGGAATAGTCGTGGAAAATGGTCGACGGTCTACTTATTCGTCTGAAGTAGCCCGCCCGCCATTGTTCCCAGTATTCCTCCCCATTTCTAGCGTCCCACCGGACCTGAAATGTTCCACAGTTAGCACGCCTATTATACTCATATTTCGCATCCTCTCCAATCATCCTTGAACAGATAAAGACGTATACAGGGTGTTTCTGATAAGCATGTCATAAATTAAAGGGTGTGTTCTTTGGGTCAAACTGAGTGTTAAAGAGCATGGGGTCTACATCGCTTAGTTTCGGAGGCACGGGCCCCCAAACACTGACCCCCAAAACGAGAAAAATGTCACAAATGTGGAGTAAGACATATAAGCTTGCTCATCTTGTTTAGGCAATTCCAATACCCTCCCATCCTAGATTTCTAATGAGCCAATTTCTAGCAGAAGCGTATTATTAAAGGTAGAAGTGTGCAAGGACTGGTCAATAAACGTTGGTTCAAAGTGACAAACAAAGAATAGTTCCCAGTTAACGTATAATTTATTCGTACATGTACAAAGTTAGCAGCAGTTTTAGAGGTATTGTTCAAAATGCCCACCATTAGCATTAATGCAAACATGTGCCCGTCTAACGAACGATTCTTGGACATGTTGAAAGATGCCTGGTGTGTTTCGGATTGTTTCACACCCTTCGAGTATTCGTTGTCGCAAATCGTCCACATCACGGACTTCACTCTTGTACACCAAGTCCTTGAGATGACCCCAAAGGTAGAAATCACACGGATTCAAATCGGGAGATCTCGCCGGCCACGCAACTGGTCCTCCTCGTCCAATCCACCTCAAAGGAAATGTAGCGTCGAGATGTTCTCGAACCATACGGCTGAAGTGTGGTGGTGCCCCGTCGTGCATAAACCACATGTCACGTAGCAATGCTAACGGTATGTCCTCAAGTAGTTGCGGTAAAGTCTCTTTTAAAAACTCGAGATATGCCTCGCCATTAAGTCTGGGTAATAAATGTGAGCCGAAAATTCCGCACCACACATTTAAACTAAATTGAACTTGGTGACTCCGAAACAGTTGTTGCATGTGGGTTTATCTGACGCCATTCATGGTCGTTGTGATAGTTCAAAATACCATCACGGGTGAAAGATGCTTCATCGGTAACTAAAAGAGCGCGTGGGAATAGATGATCTTCAGCTCTAGCCCCAAACCACCGGCAAAAGTCTAGGCGTCTAGGATAATCTGCAGGGTTAAGAGCTTGCACCTGAATGTGATACGGGTGAAACTGATGCCCTTTTAGAATTCTCCATACTAAGACGTGATTGACGCCTAACTGTCGTCCAACTCGTCTGGTACTAGTTGATGGGTCATCCTCGAACATGGTCTTGTTCGATGTCCTCGGTGCCTTCTTGAAGATCTCGTTCCCGATCATTTCGTGGTTGTAGTTGACCCGTGTCTCTCAATCACCGGTCAACAGCCTCGAATGTTCGTCTATCCGGTACGCGACGTTGCGGAAATTGTTCGTGATATTGTCTCCGTGCCTCCATAGAATTACCCCGCGCAAGTCCATAAATAAGATGCATATCCGCATGTTCTGCATTAGTGTACGCCATTATGTCACTACCGGAGGTTGAAGCGACTCTGTGACTTTGTGAACAACAGCATCGTACTTTATACCAACCGACCCCAATTTTTACGATCTAAGTAAAATCTTTTTGTTTCTGGTTGTTTTACGTTCACGTAAAAATGTTATCTGGCCTATGCTACATTTTCGTGGAGGTGGTTTGCACAAGCAGGAATATTCAGAAAGTGCAAACTCTTAACCATGCAGATTATCTTAGACGCCTATTGTTTGGGGCTAGAATTCACAATGACCTTGAATGGCGTCAGATAAACCCACATGTAACAACTTTTAGGAGTCACCAAGTTCAATTTAGTTTAAATGTGTGGTGCGGAATTGTCGGCTCACATTTATTAGGGCCTCATTTTCTACCACCCAGACTAAATGGCGAGGCATATCTCGAGTTTTTAAGAGAGACTTTACCGCAACTAGTTGAGGACATACCGTTAGCATTGCTGCGTGACATGTGGTTTATGCACGACGGGGCACCACCACACTTCAGCCGTATGGTTCGAGAACATCTCGACGCTACATTTCCTTTGAGGTGGATTGGACGAGGAGGACCATTTGCGTGGCCGGCGAGATCTCCCGATTTGAATCCGTATGATTTCTACCTTTGGGGTCATCTCAAGGGCTTGGTGTACAAGAGTGAAGTCCGTGATGTGGACGATTTGCGACAACGAATACTTGAAGGGTGTGAAACAATCCGAAACACACCAGGCATCTTTCAACTGTCCAAGAATCGTTCGTTAGACGGGCACATGTTTGCATTAATGCTAATGATGGGCATTTTGAGCAATACCTCTAAAACTGCTGCTAACTTTCTACATGTACGAATAAATGATACATTAATTGGAAACTCTTCTTTGTTTGTCACTTTGAACCAACTTTTATTGACCAGTCCTTGCACACTTCTACCTTTAATAATACGCTTCTGCTAGGGCTCATTAGAATTCTAAGATGGGAGGGTATTGGAATTGTCTAAACAAGATGAGCAAGCTGACATGTCTTACTCCACATTTGTGACATTTTTCACGTTTTGGGGTCAATGTTTGGGGGCCCGTACTTCCGAAACTAAGCGTTGTAGACCCCATGTTCTTTGACACTTTCCACTCAGTTTGACCCAAAGAACACACCCTTTAATTTATGACATGCTTATCAGAAACACCATGTATAGCTAGGTGTAAGAGGCAAGACCTTGAAATTCTTGCCAGACTTATAACAAATTAATTTCCTTGTATGTTCTTACCTTTCCATGATGCTTTTTAATAGCGACTCGACCAATGGTTGACAGCGTTGAGGGTGTAAGTTTTCTAATTTGCGGCGTAAGGATACCAGGCAAGGAAACAATATACCGTAATAAGTATTTTTGTCCCCTTGGAGAATGTCCAACGCATCAGCTAAAGGTGCAACAGATGTCAAATAGTCTTCAATATACGTGAATTCAACGTCATTCAAAATAGCGGCCTTCAATCCCAAAGCTTTACAGAGGTCGGCGTGCTTTAGTTTTATGCAAAGTATTTGCTTAAATGAATCATACAAAGAATTCCACCTTGTCGGTACCGGTCTTATCAATGCGTGACCTAAATTTGCTTGTATAATTTCGGCTGATTTAGGACGACCAGAGGCGTTCCACAATAGTGAACACTTCTTTGTTACTTGTTTGTTTAAAGCTAACAATTCCTCTGAACCCGAAATGGTTCTGTTCAAGTCGGTAGTGGTACAAAGGTTTAAGGTATGAGAGCAACACCGCAGATGCTTAGGTAGGGAATTTATCGTCTCTTCTGAGCAATTAGCAAAATTCTCAAGTGAAATTGAAACGCAGTCATCGTCGTCAGACACTTCTCCTTCGATCTTCTCGCAATCATCGATGGTAACACCAAACACTTTAAAAGCTTTGACGAAATTGCTGGCGTTGTCTGTAACCGTTGCTATTATTTTGGTAGGATCCAGTCCAAAGTCACTGTGAATATCGCTTAAGATCTCATTAATTCTCTCGTAGTTATGAACTCCTCTAAACCGTTTACATGCTAGAGCAGCTGACTTTCGTTCACATGTATTTGCATCTATCCAATGCGCAGTTACTCCAAAAAAGCTCCGTTTTGGTGACGACCAAATGTCTGCAGTGGTACAAACGTATTGTACGTTACGGAATACGCCTGTCAACTTCTCGCACTCATTTTCGAATTTGGTTTCCATATGGCGTCCAAGTGACCGTCGACTAATTACATTCGAAATCCCTACGTATTCAAACAAACGTTTGAAAAACTGATCTTCCACTATGCGTAATGGCACCATCGCGTGTATAACGAAATCGAGAACTTTCGAGTCGAAGTCTTCTTGGGAGAAAATATTTGGTCGTCTTTTAGGTGTATTGTTACTAGTTACTTGACTTGAAGCACGTTTGCGATCGCGTTCTTCAGTTAAATGGCGGAGAAAAGCTTGAAGGGACTCGTCACCATGTTTCCGTCTTACATGGGATTTGAAATTTGAGTATGATTTTATTTGACCTTTTATAGCAATGTCTTTTGGGTTGCAAAGGATACATTTGGCTACTACGGTGTTTGGACTATTTGGGTCATGCTTCAAAACTCGAAAATATTTACCATCAAATACTGAAGATCCAGATATATTGATTAAACCCTCTGCCATGAGGGAGTAGTTGTTAACGGTGGCCGAGCGAAACAAATCGGAAAAGCTACTAATCGCTCTCAACGAAACTTAACACCAGGTGGCAAGAGAATAAACCAACATTAATTTTTATCATAATTAGGCATGTTTTACTGATTAATGAAAGTAAAAACTAGCGTGTTTGTCTCATCTACCGTTGAAAATATTTTTTTATCTCCAGGGGAAATCCTAATTAAAAATAGAAACAATGTTTTTATTTTTCGTAAGCGATCGAATTAAAATATTTCTTGTGAATCATTTAAGTACGATAAAAAACTAATCACAATATCATTAAGGTTATCAGCTATTGGAAAATAATAAGTATATTAGTTGTACAGCACTGCAACAAATAAATATATAAATAAAAAATGTATTATGGGAAGTTTATTGATAGGTCATTTTAATATTATTTTTATTTTTATCGAAAGGCTAAAATTATGCCCAACTCTGGTAGCGACAACATGCATCTTATTTTTTTAAATATTAGTTGCCTCGCAGCTTTTTTTACTGCAATCAGAACAGTCGGCGCTTAAAAATCATTTTTAGTACATATAAAACAAGGGTTATGGTAAATACCATTTTGAACACCAAAATAATACCTCTCCAAGTCAATTAGAGTATTATCTCTCCTTTTATCTATCCTGAATACGCCTGATTTATTGCTATTTTACGATAAGCATCTGCCGTTAATAAATGTCTATTTACAATGGTGTCTATATACACATATTTTTAAATAGCTTTTGTATATACTAGGGCTGAAACAAAGGCAAGGAGTATACACTAAGCAATGGAAGCCAGAAAATTTAAAATACAGTTCATAAATAGCGGATACCCAAAACATTTAGTTAATCAAATTTTTAATAACCATGAAGTCAAAAACAATACGATAAAGGAAAAACCAGAATATATCATTTCTTTACCATATATAAAGGGGATTACAGAAAAGACTAGCAGACAACTAAAACTACATAATGTTAATTTAGTAAATAAAACCCAATGCACGATTAAAACAGATCTAATAAAAAACAAACCAAAAACGGAAGAATTGGACAAAACGGGAGTGATATATGAAATAAAATGCGAATGTAATAAAAGTTATGTAGGACAAACAAAAAGGAAATTAAAGAAAAGACAATCAGAACAAAAGTACTGTGTTAAAAACAAGGACGAAATAATGGATTAGCATTGCATGTAAAAAAAGAAAATAATCATAAAATTAACTGGACCTCAACAAAGGTTTTATGTCAAGAAACCGGATGGTACAAGAGAAATTTTAAGGAAGCAATATATATTAGGGATAGAGGGGAGTTAAATTTAGATAAGGGAAATGTAAACATAAACGGGTGGGGGGATTCAAAATTAAGTAAAAAATTAAAAAATAAATCAGAGAAAAAACTAGGGTACATTACGGTGCAAAAATGTAATTAGTAAAAGAGATAAGAAATTATATTAGAAATTGTATCGGCTGAAGAAGGACCACGGTCCGAAAGCTCCCGTTATTTTAAAGTAATAAATAAAATTTTTATTAAAAATCCATGAAGTAGCAGTCCTTTTATAAAAGAAAACAACGAAGACATAATTATGGCGATATAGTTAAGGATTCGAGTTATGAAATTTAACTATTCATTTGTGCGTTAAATTAACTTTGCCCTGCACCGAACCGATAGTGCATCTTTAAGATGACACACATGTCTTTGAAAGTAACGTATGTCACGGAGATGTATTGCACGGGATGATTGTGTGTCTGTCTGCCTCACTGTCTTTCCGAGTCCATGTTCGCAGTTCGCAAGTGGGAGGAAAGTTGCTCGCAATTTTCGGATCGCGTTCGATAAGTTACATTTAAAAACCTTTTCTTAAACGCCAATCATTATCTAGACATGGGATAGCTTAACGCCAATTCATTCATTCACTAAATAGAGTCTCTGCCTTTTAGACACCAATCTGTACTTATCGGCTTCTAACAACAACACCATGTGCGGTAGCTCCTTTAGATTAGACTTCATACTGACTATAATGTATAAGGATGGTTTTGTGATACCATGTGTTAGTGCGCACGTCTATTTCATGTGTTAGTGCTTAAAGATATAATTAAGATAAGAGTCCTAATTTTACACTTTCGCTTCTACTGTCAAAACTACGGGAAAACATTTTGATTTTTAATTCCCGCAGTCAGGATGGACAATTATAAATTAGATGGTTTGTTAGTCCAAACGCGTTATCTAATGTACACGTAACGCCCAAAGACTAAAAAGAGTGCCTGATTTTCTATCACCGTGACACTTGCATCTATTGAAAAACATAAACTATTTTATTCGCATGTGTATTTAACATTTTGAAATGAAGCAAAGCTTAATTAAATTTTTCCTAATTTAAAAATTGGGAAATTTAATATCAGCAGAATAAAGAACGAAACATCTACACACTGTATCAAAATAAAAGCCCATCAGGGCTACGTTCAGTAACTGGAAATCGGAAAAAGCCGTTACCGCTACCGATGTGATTTTAACCGAGCGCTACGTCAGAGTGACGTCAGACGTCACTGAACGTTTTTTCTCCCTCTGTTGCGTTTGATGATAGTTTCCATGATGGCGTCTGCTACAGATCTTGGATTGAGTCGAAAACGAAAACTTAACTGTTATTTTTGTTATTAAATGAACTATCTAACGACGATGAAACGGAATTAACTTTAATTCCAGTTGATTTGAAAAGATCTAAAAAGAAAAATGTGTTATTGTTTCGCTAGTGGCTTTGGACTGGATTGTTCGTCATGGCGAACTTCAATTAATGACGTCATAAATCCGATTCGCATCGAAAAAACCTGCTCTTCCAGCCGCTACGATCGGTGTCCCATCGATGCGTAGCGTGACGTAGAAACCGGAAGCGCGAAAAACCGTACAGGAAAAAAATCGGTCTCCGATGCGCGCAGCGCTGCGTACTCTAGCAGTTACTGAACGTAGCCCTGGTTCTTCAGTGTTTACGTGCGCAATAACCAAAACCTCCGAGTAACCAAATCGCCTCTTTAATAACCTTACTGGTTCCTCATAATTTGCTTCAGCCGCGTTACCTTCTAAGTAACTTCGCAAGTGAGTAAATTTTATTACTGTACTCCAGTTGCTATTGTGAACGACAATTTCGAACTGAGACTAAAAACTGGTCCATTTATACATATCCCCGTCAAATTTTGGTATTTCTAATTTTGGTAAATATTGAGCATTCTGCGCATTTGTTAAACCTTGAAGTTGCGTGACCGTAATGTCTCTTCATGGTTCCCACGTGGTTCGGCGCTCGCCAGTTGATTTAATCACTCGGAGGTATAGTTTACAGTAACTATAGAATTGTTTGTAGGCACTGATATAATTTCACTTGGAATGTTCGCCGCGGTGCTGGTTATTGAACTCGACGATTTTGAAGTCTTATCCTTGCGGTCTTCTTTGTTAAAAACCGTTATCTCGAAATTCAACTTAGTCTTATATAACGTAATTTCTTCCGCATAATCCACAATAGTATCTGCTTTTTTCTCATCGTCTTCTTCACTGGATGCTGGGAGGCTATTCTCTAAAAATCGAAAATCATTCGGATCACTCCGAATCCTTATGATTCGGATCGGGCTCATTCGGAGTGGACCGAACAACAGTGGCGTAGGAACGGGGGGGGGGGTACAAGGGTACATTGTACCCCCCTAAAAATTTACTAGGGCGCCTAAATTGGACAGAAAGGGCACCAAGTTTATAATCAAAGGGCGCCAAAATTAAACTGAAGTAAAAAAAAGAGGTGAATAGACCATTCCGGTATTTCGCGCAGCGCCATTCTCCGTGGTAGGGGCGGAGGAAAGAGCCCGTCTTTGGTGAGGCATAAAAAGGTAGAGAGCTTATTCAGCTTATTCAAGAGAGCTTTGCAAATTTGGGGCGCTAAAGACCATTCACGCCTGTGCAGAGATGAACACCGAAATGGTCTATTGTGAAAATAAAGCGGACTCGGAGAAGTTGTTTTAAAGGCAATGACAGCAAGAAAGCTGCACGACGAAACCCAGTCTTTTTCCGGAACTTTGCAACTTTATTCTTATTCTTCTTTTTGTGCATGCCACTAACGCTTCGGCAGAAAGAGGAATCTCTATATTGAATATTTAAGCTTTTGAAAACATACGTACGGCAGGGCCCCCAGAGGTCTATAAATCCTATAAAAAGTCCTATAATTTTGAGATTTTGAAGTAGTTATTTATAATATCAGCTGTAAGACATTTTAAATGCAGAATTAGCAAGGTCTCATTTGGTCAGATTAAAAAATTGCGGAGCTCGCTTAGGAGAATTTTACCCTCAATTTAAATAGATTTTAGGGGAGTATTTAAAATTATAGCAATTACTTTGAATTCTGAGCTGTGCTCCAATTGAATTTCGCCTAAGACATTTCATCTGAAATGTCTAAGCTCAATTATAACACAAACCTTTAAAATATCATTAATTATTAAAAATTTGTGAAAAAAAGGTTTTCTCGTCCTACCTGACCCTTATAAATAGCTTGATTTGGCAATTTTCAGTCACTTTTAAGACTCGTTTCCTTATATTTTTTAAATATTATTTGTTTTTTTCAAATAAATTTCAAAATGCGTCTTCTGTATGAGCCCTTCAGTATTTGATTAGAGCAAGGTGTGATAGTTTTATCATTTATGAGTGTGTATTATCCATTATTTGATGAATCTGGTCCTATAAAAATTCCATAATTTTCCCAAGGGAATCCGATTTTTCCTATTTAAATATTCTCTTAAAGAGTTGGTACCTTGACTTATGGGCAAGAATGACTCAAAAGAAAGACCAAATAATTTAGCAATTATCTCAACATATCCAGAGATCATTGATAAGATTTATAAAAATTTCTTGTGCAGAAAATTATCCACAAGCATTACCTATCGGACACACCCCATTCCACAATTCACATTAAAGTACAACGCATCAACCTAGTTCAATGTGATTTTCAACATTTTCCTTATCTTTGGGGAGGGGGCGCCAAAATCCATATTTAGACTGTACCCCCCTAAATTCGAAACGTTCCTACGCGCCTGCCGAACAATCCGTATTCTCTAACCCCAATCCTTATCTTCATTCGGATGCTTCGAAAATTTTCTCTCAATCCAAATGGACGTCACTTCCTCTTGAGTCACGTGGTACTTTTTGACGCCCAATTTTTCTTTATTGGACAATTTTATTTGGCGCGCTTTCAAATTGAAGGGATGGAAACTTTGGTTTTTCCCAAGGAGTGGAAATTTTGGGAAATGGTCTTTGTATTGGGAACACATTCAATACAACGCAAATTTTCTCTTTTTCGATTTCTTTTCTTAAGATAGAAACAAGTGTTTTTTTCCTTTTTTATTTATTTATTTTTGATAAAAAATTATTTATTCTTAAATTGCTTCATAATATTCTTTTAAATTGGGTATTAAAGAACACGCTAAACAACAGTTAATATACGTCGAATTTTGAATGAAACTTAGCGCAAGTTTTAGTAGGGTTAAATATGAGGCAATGAGAACCTAGAATAACAACGTTATTTAATCGCAAATTATAATCCAATTGTGTGGATCTCGTGAGATTATGATAAATTCATTAATGTAGATCATTAGCCCCTATCAATGGTTACACACCTACCAAAATTTAATAATTTAAATAGATGCTAAACGAAATAACCAAATTTAATCTAGCAATTATTAATAATTGATGCAATTGGTCAAAAATAGGTGGCTCTAACTTACAAGCCCCGGTCGAAAAAATATTAAAATGAACAATTAAATCTGTGTTAAGTAATTGGATGTCGCGAAATTATCCCTTAAATGTAGAATAAATTCAACGACTTTTTTACCTTTAAATCTACCTAAAAGCCGTCGATCTACCTTGTAGATTTCGCCAAGGCCCGCCAAGGCCTAAAGCCATTTCCCGCTTTAACCTAAAATTTTGCCCACGCTTGATTTTAAGTCTCGAAAACCCTTTGAACTCGAAAATCGCGACGGCCAATGCGATTACCATGTTCAAATCGCAAACGATGAAGCTTGAGTTGAAAAAACAAAGCAGCCATACTAAACAAAAATATGAACCGCGCCCAAGGTGCCAGCAAAAAGCTACGGGGAAAAATACTAGAAAACACCGGCGAAAGTTCCGCGAATCTAAGATTCATGGAGGGAAGAGAGGCGGAAAAAACTCCGAATGCCCGATTCGGCCGTCTCTTACGGCCGCCGAATGATTCGGAGAGGTTATCACCGTATGATTAGGATAAGGTGCTTACAGAATACGTTTTATTTTTGTTGTAACGGCTCATGGAGAAAGAACACGAGAGAGAGCGCAAGAGATAAACATTAAAACAACTTTATTATTATTAGACCACCAGACCGAATGCGTCTTTTACATTGTTAAGATAAGGTATATATACATAATTTAAAAAACATGTGAGAAGGTTAAAACATAGGCAACATATTAGTAGATTATTTTTTTCCATTATTGGAGGAGTTCCAACACCTCCCCTTTTAAGTAAAATTGTAGGACTTCTGGCGGGGATCCATGATGATTCGCTCGGGTATCTTCTTTACTCTCTCTGACCGCCGTACTTCCTCATCCTCGGAGTCTGCGTCTGGTAAGTTGAACCGTACATGGCGTTCGGGAGCGGGCACTGTGGTCCCAGCAGGAACTCGGTCGGGATCTACTCTTCGGTCTGGGATGGGTAGATCGAATGTGTCCATGAATACCGAGTAGGGATTGCTTTTTGGATCGTTGTTCAGACGGTGGTAAAGTTGATTGGCATGGAACTTCTTATTAGTGGCATCATCCATAAGAACATCATAAACTACGCCTTTGACCGTTTGAATTCTCCCTGGATACCACGTCTTTGACTGGTGTTGCCGAGCATAGACTAGGTCTCCGACTTTGAAGGTGCGTCGTTGAGCTCCATGATGACGGTTGAATTGTCGTTCCATGGTTGGATTGCGTTCGGATGACGGAGAGACCGGAGGATGTAGAAGGTCTAGCTCGGTACGAAGTGTTCGGCCCAAGAAGAGTTCTGCCGGGCTTTTCTGGTCTATACTGTAGTTAGGGGTTGAGCGATAGGACAGCAGGAAGACGTCTAGCATATACGGGACATCTCCTTCGCCCTTGAGTTTCTCTAGTGCCCTCTTGAAGGTGTCCACGAAACGTTCCGCCTGCCCATTAGATTGTGGATGGTAGGGCGGGGAGAAGATATGCTGGATTCCTTTGCGGGAACAGAACGAGGCGAAGTCGCGTGACGTAAACTGGGTTCCGTTATCGCTCACCAGTACTTCCGGATAACCATAGCGTGCGAAAAGGTTATTCAGGACGGATATGGTGGCGGATGACGTGGTGGTTTTCATGTCGAAAATCTCGGGATACTTGCTATAGGCATCGACGACTATAAGATACTGGTGGCCGTTATGGGGACCGGCGTAGTCGATGTGTATCCTCTGCCAGGCCTTCACGGCTTTCGGCCAGGAATGCAACAGAGTCTTGACTGGTAACTTTGCTGCAGAGCGACATTTGGAACATTTCTTGACGAAGTCTTCAATTTGAGCGTCCAGAAAAGGCCAGTAGGCGTGAGCGCGAGCCAAAGATTTCATCCTACTGGTTCCAGGATGTCCTCGGTGAAGAAGTTTCAGGACGGTTGCTCGTAATGGGTAAGGTATTACCACTCTATTCTGTAGAAGCACGCAACCCTGCTCGATAGTAAGCAGGTCCTTCCTTCTGTGGAATTGTTCGAGGGCGGTTGCCTCTGGTGTCGCTCGGAGATTCTTTAATGTCGGCCAACCATTCCGAATATACCCGACGACTTTCTGTAAGACTGGATCCGCACGAGCAGAGGATTGAATGTCATGGAAGGTGACTGGAAGCTGTCGGACTATGGCCTCCACATCGTCTGTGACTTGGAGACTTGCGAGTACGATGTCGTCGTCCGGAGAGGAATGTGACGAGATAAGCCTGGACAGGGCGTCTGCCTGCCCGAAAGAGGTAGTCTTGCGATATTCTATCTTGAAGTCATAGGCGATAAGAATGAGTGCCCAGCGTTGAAGACGGTCAGCAGTATGTACCGGTACGCCTTTCTTGCTTCCAAAGATTGCTAACAGCGGTTTATGGTCCGTGAGCAGAGTAAAGCGGCGCCCATAGAGCATTTTGTGGAACTTCTTGACCGCGAAGGTAAGCGCGAGACCTTCCTTCTCGATTTGGCTATAGTTCTTTTCCGCAGGGGTCAATGCCCGTGATACATGAGCTACAGCTTGAATTGACCCATCTGGCATGCGATGTTGGAAGACCGCCCCAAGTCCATAATCGGAGGCATCAGCAGCGACAATGATGTCCAGTGTAGGATCATAATGCGTTAAAAGGAGATCTGATTGAAGCGTCATCTTCAGTTCCTCGAAAGCGTGCTGACATTTAGGTGTCCAAGACCAAGTCCGTTTGGATTCCAATAATTCGTCCAGTGGTTGTCTCATGAAACGCATATTATTAACGAAGACCTGGTAATAGTTTACCATTCCCAAAAATGAACGTAACGTTGGCAGGTCAACTGGTGCTGGCATGTGGACAATAGCCTTGATCTTCTCGGGGTCGGGTCGTCGACCAGCGCTATCAATGATAAATCCAAGATATTTTATTTGTGTCATGAATAGTTTACATTTCTCGAGGCGAAGGCGGAATCTATTGTCTTTAATGCGGGAGAGTACTTCTTTGAGGTGTCGCTGGTGATCTTCGAAGTTACGGCTGACAATGATTATATTATATATGCGAATTCAAGTCCAGCAAGCATTTGGTCCATTATGGTTTGGAAAATTCCCGGAGCGGATTTCACCCCAAACAGAAGTCTCTGATATTGGAAGTTTCCCCGATGAGTGGAAATGGTACAAAGCGGTTTAGAATCGTCGTCCAGTTCTACTTGTAAGTATGCTTCAGATAGATCCAATTGGGAGAAAAGTTTTCCCCCGTTGAGTGTCGCAAATATGTCTTCCGGCAACGGTAATGGGTGTTGGTTGAGTTCTATGGTCTCATTCAGGCCGGTGGAAAAATCTGCGCAAAGACGGGTGGTGCCGTTAGGTTTTCTTACGCTTACGATTGGTGCTGCCCAATCAGTGTGCTCGACGGCTTTCAGGACATTTGACTCTTCCAGGCGTTTGATCTCCATTTCGATAGTTTTGCGAGCAGCGAACGGAACTGGCCTGGCTCTACGGTATACTGGAGTACTTCCGGGTTTGAGAGTAAGGCGGGCTTTCGCTTTAGTACACAGCCCCAAACCGTCCTCAAAGACATCCGGGAACTCATCCTTCAGCGTCGCAATGCAGTCTGCTTCTCTTAATCTGTGAGGCGTTCCAGGTGAGGCGGTACAGAGATTAATGGCTTGAGTACCGAGTCGGGAGCATTATCGTAAGCTATCCAGAAGACCGAAGAAATCCAGAGTTTCCACTCCCAGTAGGTTTAGGGATCCGTCTTTTGCCAAGTAGAAGCTGTGTTGAATTTCTGCTGGTCCCAGTTTAAATTTTGCCGTTGCTTTCCCAAGGAATGTAGTGCTTGATCCATCGAATAGCACTCCTTGCTCGCTGCAGGGGGTTAACTTCGGCTTACCAATTCGTTCGTAAGTCGCCTCATTGATAATGTTGCCTTCCGCTCCACTGTCCAAGTAGAAAACTACGGGAACGTCGTTAACCAAGAATTCCCCAGTTATGAGTTTCGAAGGTCGCATGGAATTCAGGCTGACTGTATTTATCTGGTTTCTGTCTGGTTTCCGGTGTCCGGATACTCGTTTCTGATTTTCGCATTGACTAGCGACGTGACCTGTTCGAGAGCATTTATGGCATACAGTCTTAGCGTGCGTGCATTCCCTGACCCAGTGCATTTCTCCGCATCGAAAACAGGCGTATGGCGGCGGCTTCGAAGATCTTTGAGATGACTTGGCTCTCCGCTTCGCGGGAGATCTAGAAGGATGCCGTACAGAAGTCTTCCGACGACGGAAGCTGTTGATCGGCGTGGCCTTTGCTTGGAAAACCGTCTGTTCAGTCTTCGTAGCGACGATGGTCAGGACTTCGTCAATGACATTCTTGAGTTCAATGTTGGCCTCAGTATTTAATCGTTGCAGGATTCTGGTTCGTATGGATTCATCTTCTGGTCGGGATAATCCACATAGGGAAACCAGAATTCCGAATTGATCTTCGGTCAAATCGGAGAAATTGAAACGCTTTAGAAGTAGTTTAACGCGATTAAAATACGGGCCATAATCTTCATCCAAGTGACGCTGGATCCGCATTAGGTTGAATCTTTCTATGAAGAGTGTCTGTTTCTTCCCGAAAAGTTTCTTGAGGTTCTCTACTGTCGTTGCATACGGGTAGTCGGTTGGCTCTTTGGGCATACAGGACCGATAATACTCGCTGAAGGCTTCGTTAGACAGTTTCGAGACCAGATACTTGACTTTGGCAACGTCGGTCAGATTGGGGACACTAATATCCACGAGATAGTCAAATCTCTTCAGCCATTGTTCCAATTTGTCGCCATCGTGTTCATCAGGCTCGAAGATTGGAATGTCAAGGCAAGCTATCGTGGATGTGGGTGCTGGAGTCGAGGTTGACGGACCGGCGGGACCGGCGGTTCCTGTTGTCTGGAGTAGAAGGTCGATGATCCTTTGGTTCTGTTTCTGGGACGCTATTTGCTGCTGCATAAACGCGTTCAACACGTCTCCCAGAGCGGACGAGGAGGAGGCCTCGGAGGATCCGCTTTCCTGGACCTGCTTCGGCATGTTCTCGGAATCAGTATCGCGACTTTACCCGAAAGACCGTAAAGCGAAATCCCACCTCTATCACCACTGTTGTAACGGCTCATGGAGAAAGAACACGAGAGAGAGCGCAAAAGATAAACAATAAAACAACTTTATTATTATTAGACCACCAGACCGAATGCGTCTTTTACGTTGTTAAGATAAGGTATATATACATAATTTAAAAAACATGTGAGAAGGTTAAAACATAGGCAACATTTTAGTAGATTATTTTTTTCCATTATTGGAGGAGTTCCAACAATTTTCATTCGGAGAAATTGACTCCGAATGAAAAGATTCGGATCGAAATTCCTCCAAAAGGACCTTAGAGAATAGCCTCCCTGGATGCAAAAGCGATTGGTTGATCTCTTTCATCTTCATTTACATGGGATATCACAGCGCCTAAACCTACCGGTGAAGCGTCCGTGGCAAGGTGTACCTCGCGTGATAAGTCCTAGTGTACGAGTAAATTCGATTGAAGAATGGAGGTTTTTGCGTCTTGGAATGCTTGTTTATGCGTCGCAGACCATGTTCACGTCGTTTCCTTATGCAGTAACTCAGTCTATAAAGGAGCTAATTTTTTACTATTATCCGGTAGGAATCTTGTATAATAGTTTAGACGTCCTAGAAAAGAACGTAACTGTTCTAGGTTTTCCGGTTGTGGAGCATCCATTATGGCAATGATTTTACTTTCTTGCGGGTGGAGGACTTCAGCATCAAGGTGTCCTAAGAATTCCACCTGTTTCTCCAGAAATTTGCATTTTTCTTTTCGGAGTTTCAGACCGTTTTCCCGTAGTGTGGTTAATACTGCGTCTAGGCTTCGTACTACCCCCGATGAGAATATCATCTTGAAAGGGTGAAAGTACGTTACGGTGATGTTGTAATACTGCTTCCATGTGTCGTTGAAATAACGCTGATGATGATGATATACCTTGAGGTAGACGTTTGTATCGGAAAAGTCTCTTGGACGTGTTAATCTCTGTGAAAGATTGAGATTTTGGGGAAAGTTCCAATTGGTTGTAGGCTTCACTGAGATCGAGCCTTGAAAAGAATTTGCAGCCTGCCAGCTTGGAAAATATTTCATCTGCTCTGGGCAATGTATCCAGATTTGGGTTAACCGTAGTTTTAAAATCTCCGCAGATTCGTATTGCGTTTCTCTTAAGTGGCTGCTTTCCGTCGTCTTGTACATGTACCTCTGGTTTACGTAGCTTTTGAACAGGAACTATCGGTGAAGCGAAATCAGAAAAGGCAATGGGTTCCAATATACCCACCTTGAAAATTCGTTGGAGTTCCTCCTCCACGTCTTAGTTGAGGGCGTAAGGAACTGTTCGCGCCTTGCAATATTTCGGAACAGCGCCCTCCTTTAGGTGAAGTTGCACCTTTACTCCCTTCAGTTTTCCCAATCCTGGTGAGAAAAGTTCAGCGTTGTTTTGCAATATGAGTTGTAGCTTGCTGTTAGCTTTTTCACTACTTGGCTGCAGGGTTTTATGCACTCTTGTTCCGTTGTTTATGGAAGGTAAAATGTTTAGAGATGAATAGAGCCATTTTCTACCGCAGAGATTCGATCCTTTTCCTTGTACTATTAAGACTGGAAGAATCGCGGTCTTTCCATTTGTGCTTACTGAGACTTTGGCTTGACTCACGACTTGTAGAACGTGACCAGTGTATGCCTGTAGTGGCGCCTGATTGAAAGGATGAATTTCTGGCTTATTCGTAAGTTTATCATACCACATCTTTGTAATCATAGCATGTCCTGAACCGTTATCCAGGTCGAACGGAAAAGTCGTGTCATTGATCTCTGAGTTCAATATTTCGGCAGGAGGTACGTAGTTATCGTCCTCCGAGAACGTTGGGTCTGAGGTCATGACGTTGTAAACTGGAAATCCATACTCGACTGTATCGTTGGAGTGTGTACTTTCTTGATTGGTAGTGTTCTATATGATTACTACCTCTGGGTTTCCGATGATTACGTGATTTGCTTATTTTATGTGGGTTTGACGATGGATTGACTGAAGGTTTCAAACATGCCGCTGCTAAATGCCCCTTCCTTTGGCACCTATTGCAAGTCTCTTGAGAGTACGGGCATTCGTCAACCATGTGTCCTGGTTTATTACATCGCATGCATATATACGTGTTACTTGCCGTAGATCGAATAGGCTGATGACGTCCTTTTTGATCCATATTATTAGAGGGAATTTTCCTTTGATTATTTTTGTAATATGCATGCTGCTGATTGGGGCCAACAGCGTTGATGGTGGAGTTTGTATTTCCATTAGAGTTCCATCCCTTTTGGATCTTCACTTCTTGTGTATTCTTAGAAGCAGTTCCCATTCCTTGAATGGCCTTGAGAACTGCCTCTAACGTAATGTTAGCCTCTCTCTCGCATTCTTCGAAGATTTTACTTTGCATAGCTGTGTCATTTATTCCTAGAACGAGCTGCTCTAGTAGGCGCTCTTCCAAATTGGTGCGCCCATTATGCAGTATCTCGTTAATCGCTTGAGCTCTGACATGTACGTTGCTAGAGACTCCCCCGCTTTTCGGACTCTTTTCGTGAAATGGAAACGCTCAACATATTTGCATGGTGTAGGGTTCAAATGTTTACTCATCTTGTCCATAATTACTGTAGTTACATCTTCCGGTAAGACTAGATTTGTAAGTAGTGAAAGTTCGCTGGGGCCCAGGACTGTGAATAGTACTGGGGCCTTTATGTTATCAGGTACTCTGTTAACTAGAAAATGCGATTTTAAACGTATGGAGTATTGAGCCCAAGATTCTTATTGGCTCTCGTAATACGGCAGTCTTCCTCCCTGTACTCTTGGTGGGTTTTCCTCCCGTTCTGCCTTTCTTTATTATCGTCGCTTGCTTTGGTATGTATACGTTTTTGCAAAGCCTTTTTCCAATTCCTCCTGGACGTCTATGTAGTGTTCTTAGGATTTCTTCGTAACTTGAATCCTTGTTGTAGTGTAAAATGAGGTTACAGGGTTAAAACTTGCCTTTGTGTGTACACTATATGCTAAGCCTTTCCCAGTCCCTCGTGGACATCTCTAGATGACTGTGTAAATTGTATCCTTGGATTTCTTTCCGTATCTTGAATCCGTGGTTGTAATTTACATGAAAATTGGAGCCAAAACTTGCCCTCGTGTGTACAAGTGTTGCTAAGTCTTTTTTCCAGTTCCTCGTGGACGTCTTCAGCTTCTGTTTCTCCTTGAAGATTCCTCAGGGATCTTTTATTAATGCATCAGTTACATAGATTAATCTGCTTACATCAATCCAATCTCCGTCGCCAATTTGTTGTTTGTATGTTGAATTAATCAGACAGGTTTGCTAACACTTAACAACATTTATTTGTACTAAAATCCTTATGGATTTATCAGAGATAAAATTAGCGTGCGACTCATCCGTGAGCCAGTCCAAGAGTGTTTTTCCTTTTCCTCTTTCTCCCTTTCTTTCTCACTCCTCCTTCCTTACTTATCGCGCCATCTATTTATCTACATGCATATTAACAATTTGTTACAACAAAATCAAAGCATCTCATTTAAATAAAAGTACATTTAGAAAATTACAAGATGAACAAGAAGCCTCGTTTAGAAAGATTTCTTTGAACTTACCTGTAAAAACCAGATGGGGTTCAGTTGTAGTCAGCCTGGACAGTCTACTAGCAAACAAACATGTTTTGCAGATGATGGCCGTCCAGAAGGACACCATTAACGTTCTTACAAGCTCAACAATAGTTATTATTCTCGACATTTAATCGTTTTGGATTAAAGTTCAACTGCTTCACGATTTCCTGAAGCCTATAACTCATTGGATTACTATTTTTGAGAGCGATGGCTCCAAAATTTCACATGTCATAGAAGCATTCAGAAGTTTAGAAAATGCACTTCAAAAACCAAATCTTCCAGGCCCAACTAAAACTGTGGCGAATAAACTGAAGAATCGTCTAGAATACAGAAAATAATGGCAATCCGACCCATTCACTATGCCGTCAACATTTTGGATCCTACCTTCATGGGTAAATATTTGTTACCGAGTGAAGATGTTGAAGGCATTGCATTCATATCAAAAGTGGTTAAGAGTTTAAATGAAAATAATCAAGATTATGATGCTACTGATATCGATGTTATCTCTGACCTCGGAAATTTTCGAAGTAGAGCAGGGCTATGGACAAGTGATTTAGTGTGGAACTGCCTAAAACCGAATTCAAATGGGTAGAAAATTCCTGCTGTTACATGGTGGAAAGGAATTTGTAATTCTTCTAAATTAAGCAAGGTGGCCGTGGCCATACTGCAAAGCCCTCCCACATCAGCGGCCACAGAACGTACATACAGTGAAGTTCACACGAATTCAAGAAATCGGCTAACGAACAAAAGGGCTGGACAACTGGTATACATAAAGCACAATCTAAAGCTACAAAGTAAAAGAAAAGCATAAACGTCAATCAAGTTGAAAGTCAGGTTCTGGAAAACAGCGAAGAAGAATCTGAACACTCATCTGTTGAAGAACTGGAACTAGAAGATCATGAAAATGAATTACAATACCATTCTGATTTGGGGGAGTCGTCCATTTGACCGTTTTCGGGTAATTTTTGTTTTCCCAAAATTTCAATCGGTAAATTACCGGTAATTTACCGTTTTTAAAAATTACGGTAATTTCACATCTCTAGGAACCACCGTGCCTCTCTCAAATCTAAAATCACGCGATGCTCCGGATGTGGTCAGTTGGGAAACCTTTCTGCAAAGGTCCTAGAAGCCAACCTTGCGTTTCTCTGACATTCCCCGTAAATAAGAAACATTTCAAGGTAATCCTCAAAATTGTACGGTTGGAGACCAGCCATTGTTTAATTGATGATTAAACATGATTGCGTAATCACTAGCCGATGCCATAACTTGCATTGTTTTCTAACTTTTGTAGCGATATTTAACAGAACTGAATTGAATGTATCCCCAAATTTGAGGTTTTATAACTACTCATTTAATTTCTGTAATAGCGCCTGTAAATCCCCAACAACGTTTTCCAGCATTGAATGAATGAATATATCTTTATTTGCTTTCTATGTGGAGATCCCTTTTGAAACAGGGAGGAGCCACCACTGGCTCGCAAGCAATTGGTACATACCGTTACAATTTGTTGAACATTTGTAAGGTAAAATAAGCCAGATTATACACAAAGTGAAATACAGAATGAAAATAGTTCAATGGTAATGATACAATGATTTTTTTTACTATTATTATTGTGAGAGGAGGCGCCGCGCACTAGCAGTAAGCAATATAGGGAGAACTGTTGGTACAACATGAGTTAGAGTAAGACTCTCATGAGCCAGGCGAATGGTTTCAACTCGAGTTTCAACACATTCTTCTAATCTAGCCTTAATGGCGGTGAGATGAGTAAGGAGGAGCTCAATGGCCGACCTGATAGTGGAAGTAACATAAGGACCATTATTCTGCCGCCGGTGGTGCACCTCGACGCGCCTTTTGGCGCTCGCGGTATTTTATACGTTCCCATTGGGCTCTGCGGTAGCCCTCCTTATCTTTCAAGGATTTAGCCTTCCTGAGTACCAATTTTAATTGTTTGGGGTTCTCGAGACTCAATTTTACAGGAGGGATGCCAGACCCTTTCATCCGAGTGCAATGTAGTATTTAATCGGCTCGTCTGTCAAGTCCAGTGTTTCATTCAGCCAATTGGTTGCAATAAATGGGTCATCCAGGGCAGAAGAGGCAGCACTTTATCTTGGACTTCTCGGGCTACTTGTTTAACTATCGCAACTAATGAATATTGTAATCCATTGGACACAGGTGCCGTCAAGTGTAGTGCGAGTTTTTTCATTTCCGAAATCGGCGTCTGGAGTTCCTCAAATCGTTTCTGCATGTCAGCCTGTGGTTTAGCCAATTCCTCCAGTAGTTGTGCTATTTGAGATTGGATAGATTGGAATTAAGCAGCTATTTCGTCGAAAGTGGCCTGGACGTCACTAAGTTTCTCTTGAACCTTCGTAGTAATCAATTGCTCACAGTGTTTTTCCAATTCAAGTTGAAACAGTGAGAATTTGGTACTAATACACAATTCCATGTCGTCTTTAATAGCTGAGACCCTTTCCTCTACCACGGAACCCAGTTCCGTTTTTGTCACCTTACCCAGCGAGGCAAGAAGGGCGTCTTAATCAAAAAGTGGGGTAGCTTTGTGGCTGGCAGAAATTGCCGTGGCTCCAGACTCTGTCCGTTTGTTCTGACCTGGACTGTTAGGCGTGGTCTCAGACCTCCCAGTAAGCGATGACTTAGAAGTCATAGTGGTCTTGGCAGAATTATTCAGGTGCTTCTTATCTTGACTCGAAGTAGAGATCTTGACTCGAAGTAGAGTTGTTTAGTTTAGCATTTAATTGTGACTTCCCCCTAGACATGGTCTGACAAAATAATTGAAATTCCCGCCAGTGGTAAATACCGCCTGTTTTCAAAAGGGGGCGGTTTAATCTCCTGGTTCCCACAGAGACGCTCTTCTACCCTAAGACTACTGCTACTCATCTAAGACTTCCAGCTAAGCATTACACCAATGCTTTTGGAGCAGCATCTTGACTGGACGCCGGTGAATGCTTCCATCCTGTATAACCAAGTTATAATTAAGAGTTATGTGAGTTGGATCGTCATTTAATAAAACAAGTTATCAACTATCATTCATCTGGTTAACTTGAAAAGCCAACCCTTATGCAACCTTGCTCCATATTTCATAGCTTAGGTTTTAGATTGAGGTTGTGTTTAGATTAGCCGTCAATACTAACCCTGATGAGGTTTAGATTACAACTTGCCTAAGATGTGATCATAAAATCGGTACAATGTAAATCTATGCAAACGAGAGTATAGATTCTCGATGAACTCAATGGCACAATGCTACTTTTTTATCAATTGTAAACCTGATTATTCTTAATAACCGATTAAAATGAACTAAGTGGCAGCGCTAGGATATTCTTTAGTGTAGGCTAAGCTATGGGCCCCCTTAATTATTGTTAAGAAAATGTTAGTACTCAATGTTTAAAGTGATTGCATTTATTATCTTAACTAAAAACCGGCAACTACGATGACGATGAAATTTTTTATAGCCACAATTTTGGGACCGTCCACAAACGCAATAAAAACGTTTTCTGACCTCCCCCCGTCCCCCACAGATCACGCTTGGTCTCGATTTCTCAGACCCCTCCCCTGAAAAGCACGTCACATTTTTAACCCCCCTCCCAACGAACTATTATTTTTCTTAATTTACAAATTGAATTTGATGAATTTGAAAAGAGACCTTTTTTTCTCTAGTGATATGACGTTCCCCTGGGAAATATTTTGGTCGTCTTGAAATTCAAAAGTTCTCTCTGGTTGAGCTTCAAAACTTTAATGCATTTTTATAATTTTTAAAACATTTTCGATAAAGCTTAGTTAAAGCATGGATTAAATATACCTTAAAGTGATAGTAATCTTGGGTAAAATATTTGTTCCAGGTGCCCCTGTCGGCCACTATTGTCAAAAACTGGAAATTTCAAAAATACTGATGCACGGGGTTAAATAGGAGCTGGGTTTCGTCTGCTATTTGTGTGAACATTGTAGGCCCATTAGCCCGTGGATTAAATATTTCGGAGCTCGAATCTAAGTTGTAAAACTTCAATTATTTTGTGATTTAAAATGTTTTCGGCCCTTACATTCGAAACCATAGGTTAAGCAGCAAATGAAATAACCGGTGACTGTCTCTCAGATTTGCTCGTGTTAATTTCTCTCCACTGCAAGACCCCTAATAAGTGTATAAGATCGATGTATTTTTTCAAAAAACTATTTGACAAATGTAGATTTGATGTAAAAAACCAAAAGGTATGCTTGGAATGTAATTCTGTTATAGATTATAAGAGCACTGGAGAGTGCGACGTGTGCAAATCACGTATTGACGGACAAGGTGCTTTAGGATATAAGGTACAGCTTTCCTTAGGACAACAATTAAAAACTATGTTCTCACGTCAAGGATTCGACTCAAAATTGAAAAAGAATTCCCACAGAGAAGTACCTCCTGATAGTGTAAGTGACATTTACGACGGTGACGTATACCAACGGTTTATGGCGAAAAATGACGTTGCCAATACGAGCAACATATCCCTTATGTGGTATACGGATGGCATTCCGCTCTTTAAATCCTCCACAGTTAGCATTTGGCCGTTATATCTCGCAATTAATGAGTTGCCTTACCGATGGCGGGTACTCCTGGAAAATATGCTTATCCCATGTATATGGGTAGGCCCCAAAAAGCCTGACATGACGATGTTTTTTGGTAACCAATACGACAATTTAAAAGAATTATCCTTAGGAATAGACATATTGTCACTAGATATATATGGAGGTGAAACCTTACTAAAGGTAAAAGGTCAGTTAATAGCTGGAACATGCGATTTGCCTGCAAAGGCGTCTGTTTTGAATATGACCCAATACAACGGAAGGTATGGCTGTCACGTTTGTACGCAGCAAGGCGAAATGGGCGAAACCACCTTCATATACACCTATCAGAATCAAGTTGACCTTAGAACCCATGCGCAAACGCTAGACTGTGCTGCACAAGCGCTCTTGTCGAAGGAAAAGGCCTTTCTGGGTGTTAAAGGTCCATGTTTCTTAGCTAAGTTGGTACCAGATATAATAGATGGTTCTGCAATAGACGTTATGCATACAGTTTATGCCGGTGTAAGTAAAAAACTTCTGGGTCTTTGGTTTGATAGCAAGTACAGTGCGCTTCCGTTCTCAATAAATAAATCAAAGGGTATTATTGATTATCGTCTTGGGCAAATCAAGCCACCAACGTTCATCCAAAGAGTGCTGAGATCGTTAACAGATGTACCACGTTGGAAAGCCTCCGAGTTTAAAAATTGATTACTGTACTACTCTGTACCACTGTTAAAAGATATTTTACCAACAGAGTATTATGACCATCACCTGCTGTTAGTGCAAGCCATTTATGCATTAAATCAAACAACCATAACCCGACAAAACCTTGGTCATCTAGAAAAAACCCTACATTGCTACGTCTGCCTTTTTCAAGCCCTGTATGGAAAGGATTACATGACAATGGTCGTGCATTTACTATTGCATCTCCCAAACACTTGTCGAAAGCTTGGGCCTCTTTGGGTAACGTCATGCTTCCCCTTTGAGTCTTTAAATGGGAAGATACTAAAGTTTGTTCACGGGACTCAATCATCCTGTCAACAAATAGCACATAAAATAGGATACTATTTTCAGATTCCTGAACTTATTAGAACCCTAGAGCCCTTGACACCGTTAGCCACATTTTGTAAGAAGATGACCTTACACGAACTGCAATTGCGGGTTACCGACTACATATCACATGGCATAACGGTTATAGGAGGGTTTAAAGAGATCGATCCCATTCCGCAGCATATCAACCTTCATTTAGCTATGAAAGGGCCCGTAGGTCAATGTCTTAGTTTCTTGAGACTCAAACGAAATAACATTCTTTTCGTAGCTGCTAGATATGGTAGGATGACGCGACATAACAACACATTCGTATCATACCAATTTAGAGATGAAATGCGATATGGTCAGATATTATTCTTTTTTAAACACAACGTTTGTCGATGTACTGCAATTTGCAATCGCTGTACTTGCCAACCGCAGTATTTCGCGTTAATCAGTCGGTGTATTGTTCAAAGATATTGCTTTGCGCCCATGAACGATCCAACATCGAATTGTCACATTTCCCATATTGGAAAAGTACTTTACCATAATGACAGAAACCGCGATATAATTGATATCAAAGAACTCGGTAATGTACAACTTGTATGTAATGTTGGGGATTACATGTATTTATGTGATATGGTTAACTTTATCGAGTTTGAATAAAATTTGAGTCGTTTTGTTTCTATTTGTCAAATCTATTAACGAAAGCTTCTTTGATACTTCATAAAATTGTTCATAACCTGCAGTGCTTGGATCTATTGAGATATCCGGCTTAATTACATTAAGTAAACTAAATACAATACGCATGACACTTATAACCCCTACAACGATCTATATGTAATGATAGTCTGATTCATAACATCAGAAGTATATAATACTTCTCTTCGAGAGAAGTGTACCACTAAGCGGGGTTGTAACTTCCTTATTCCCAACATCAGAACATTTGGAGCAAGGTTAATAAACCTAATCATACGCGATGAATAATTCCCTTATCATTACTCTATTAGCGCTTTGCTATTTGCCAAGGCACATGCGCTGGTAGCTTTTGTCATACGTTTCAGAAACACCCTGTATACATATGTAGATAGATTCATTTTTGACTCGCTTGCTTCCATAGGCACGTTCAGTCGAACATGAGTACCACTACCCTTCCCTATTTCATGAAGTCCGACTGAACATGACTATAGGATGAATAAGACAGCACATATATTACATTGCTTACGTTAGTTATATTGATATACTTTGACGTCAGTATACCTGTCGGTTATCATTCTAAACATAGGATGAACTAAATGAAGTTAACAAAACACTGCACTCATCGTCTTAAAGTCTTTAAACAAGGAGGAAAAACCATAAAAACCTCTCCGAGTGCAGTGCGCTTAATTGGGTATAGTATCGTGACTTGGGTTGAAATGATTCGGCATGGTAAATAAGTGTTCATAACACATTGAATACTAGATTTGCGGTTGAACAATGGTTTGTGTTAAAAGTTGAACAAAATCTACTCCGTGATTAATATTTTTTTCCTCATCAAATGAACAACGCGGGCCTTAACCCTATGTTTCAAAGAATATTCCCGTGACTTTTGTTATAGACGTATAAAACATGGTTCAAAACTGAGTTAGAGATAGTACAAGTTGGGAAAACCAAAATATTACCTCTCCGAGTCAAGACGACTACTTACAAACTTATTTACCCAGATATGGAAATGTTTCTTAAGTTAAAATTTATGAAATATTAAAGCAGTATACAAAGCATAGCAAATATACTCTAAATCAGACGACATTTTACATCCAATTATGATATACTTGTACACATTAAAATCATCCGATGGGGAAAAACGGGAAATGAAGAAATAAAACTTTGGAGGGATATTACCTTTACGTGTTTGTAAAGGCCCAATTTTCTACTCCTCAACTGTATGCCCTCTATGTTCAAAGCCATATTCACAACAGGGTTGCCATGTAAAGACTATCCTCTCGTTTCACCTCAACGATTTTCTTAGTTTTGCCAACATGATTGTTAACGTTACATAACACCAAAGCTTATTTGTGGCTACACACACTGAAAGTAAATGCGCATCATAAAAAGCATGAAAACACGAAGCTATAATCCGATTACGATCAGACCTTTCACTGGTCTGGGCTGCGTTCAGCAGAGCTCACCAAAAACGACAGCGGATTTTGGAAATGTTTACCGGTGAGCTCTGTCGTCATAGCTTTTCTCCGGTCATCCGCGTTTTATAAATGACGCTAGCGCAATAAAGCGTGCAAGGTACCAAGGCTTAACAAAAATTTTATGATAACATATTTATAGAGATAGATAACACCTTTTATAATTAAAATTAGAAACTAACATATCTCTTAAAATTCTCGCGTGATCAACTGATTTCACGCCAATTAAATAGCTATAGTCCCATCAGAATCATCAAGCTATTTGTATTAATTCCTCCATGGTTTTTTCGCCAAGCTGAGAACTACGCGTTTTACGTCACGTTATCCAAAATGCCGACTATTTTCTTTGAAGACCGCGCTAGCTCAGCGCTGAGCACCATGACGTCTAAATTCATAAACAAAATCCCGTTATGTAGGACACTGTTCATAGCGCTGGGCTCTGCTGAACGCGGCCCAGATTTCCACCATGATTATAAAATTTAAGCCTAATTATTTAAAAGTGTATTTAACTTTCGGCTCACTCTGAACCGTTAATGTCTCTGCATTACAGAAACGAAAACCAAGCGTTTACTTTTTGGTTCACTAGGCCTATTGACAAATAAAAGTTCATTTGACCAACATAGTAGCGTTGTGCTTGTATTCACTTTAGAAAGGATTATCCTATAAACAGATCTAGTATAGCTTAAGTAATATATAAACATCCATTTTAAATAATAATATTTAAAAAAATCTTTGGAATATCAAAATGAAATAGAGCTTTAAAGCTACAAAAGTACTAAATGCATCATAATTACGAAAAATATTTCCACATATTCACTTTATATTAAGGATAAAGGGAATATTATGGTTCTGTAGGATTTCTTTACACATCAAAACAAAACGAACTTCTAACGCAGCGCACTACTGTAACAACGGACGGACACACACAGACAAAAACATAGGCTGCTTTTTAACTCTTTCCGTATTAATTTTGAATTGAGAAACAAGATTATCTTAAATATTAAAATAAATATAATTAATATTTAACATTTTCTTCGTTAGTTATTCGCCTTATTGATCGTTACATCGTGTTGATAAAGAACAATTAAACATTCTTGAGAGACTTGACTAATATTGGCGTTTGAAATGAAGCATACGCCGGTTGCTTCGCCTCACTCAAATAGGTAGTATATAAGGGTGTCGAACTACAGCTAAAAGCAAGAACAACCGCAATTGCGAAAACCTTTGGTGGTGATCCCACCTTAGGGAGGCTAGACGTTTCTCGTAACCCTAGCTGATCGCCGCGAATGTCTTAAACCCAACGATGACGATGGAGTAGAAGCCAGGTGTACAGACTGGTGTCCAAGTGGAATGGACGAAGACCAGAAGATGGTGGTGATTAGAAGCCAGTATGTACAGACTGGTGTCCAAGTGGGATGGACAAAGACCAGAAGATGGTGGTGATTAGAAGCCAGTATGTACAGACTGGTGTCCATGTGGAATGGACGAAGACCAGAGGATGGTGGTGATTAGAAGCCAGTATGTACAGACTGGTGTCCATGTGGAATGGACGAAGACCAGAGGATGGTGGTGATTAGAAGCCAGTATGTACAGACTGGTGTCCATGGGGGATGGACAAAAACAAAGACCAGAAGATGGTGGTGTTAGAAGCCAGTGTGTACAGACTGGTGTCCATGTGGAATGGACAATTGACTAGTCAGATGAAGTAATAGTGGTCAGTTGAATTGTGGATAGCCTCAAGTTTTGAATTTTCCGGGAACTGTGAATGCGGTCCGGAAATAGCGAACACATTTGCTTCGATTCGGAAACTGCGAACGCGGTCCCCTGGGGTGTAAGTCAATAACAACAGCCAGACAGACAGACAGACAGACAGACACACACGTCGAAATTAGAACCTCTCCGTGACATACGTCACTCGGAGAGGTAAAAAGTGTCGCTTATCGCTGATGAGCGGTAACACGATGCGTTCCAAATACGTTTTCCCTTGACGTCATACGTGGCCTATTGTCGCTACTCGGTCAATATACCCTCTATTCCTCATCATTAATTTGGTCCTTTAACTTCACATTAAACCTATTCTCATTAGTTGGTGTATAGATTTTCTACGTCATACAACGGTGACTTGACATTTAGGCGGTCTAGGGAGAGGGAGAGATGCCCGAAATATTCACAAGGATGTCTATTTTAACTAGAGGCTGTAAACAGGCATGAATTAAAAAAGCCAAGAGTGATCCCTTTTTACCCGGTTTAGATTACGTTATCAGCTTTGTATGTCAATAGATTTACGGTACGATGTTATTTTTTACGGCGCGTCAGCGGGAAAGGCCTATTAGATGTAAACCGCAGGGCGACATAATAAACGTTTAAACGTCTTCTGGCCCATGCGTGATAGCATTCACCGGCTTACTCCCGCGTTACTCCATGGGCGGTCTAGGCTGAAACGTTCCTTACCTCCGTTCTGCAATATCGGTACGACATTCATTTCGATTCTAGAGTGGAACTAGTTCACTTTCACTAGATTTCTACGGCTTGCCTTAATGGTTTATTGTTATGGCGAAAAAGATGTATGGTATGAAAGTGGTCGTGCTGTGGGAGAAAGACCAATTAACTAGTATTGTGGACGTTGATCGCATTGTTGACCGAAAGTATGGGAAGGAGGAAATGATCGGGAAAACCACCGATGTAGTTTGGAAGAAAGCTACGAAAACATGTAGAAGTACCTCAAAGCAATTAACTTATAAAGCCAAGCTCCTTTTCTTCACAAGTGAGTTACATTTCTATTTATAACTGGGTTTTAGCGGGTACCGGGTTTACTATCATAGTGCATAGCGTTGTGGCGGTGTATGTACAATAGGGCTTTCGGCCAAAACCTATCTCAATAAAGCTGGATATGTTCTAATATTAGGTGATGCTGAAGAGGCGAAAGCCTTTCAAATCCGTTATTGCGCAGATGTCCTTCATATGAACAAGGCCAAAACCAGTAAAAAGGATGCAAAGGCCATAGCGCTTAAAACGTGTGCAGACATCATGTCAAGATCACCTCTGCATGGATCAGACCGGTCTCAGTCGTAGGATAATGGCTTTGTATTATGTTTCCATGATGCGCGTATATTTCCGCTAACCGATTTAGTTTACAATTTGACCTATCAGTTATTAGGGCCCGAGCTGACTGAAAGCATTACTAAACTACCTTTCTTTTAATTACACGTTCAGGAGAACGAGAGACGGCTAATTGTTTAAAAGGTCTTCTCGCTCCCTGGTTGCACCAATTGCATACGTTTATAAGCTACTTTCAATAAGTTTTCCACTTCTTATACTTGGTACTGCTACTGCCTTACTGAGAGTCAGTTCTAGAACGACAAGAGATTTGACTACACTGTTTTGCATTCCGTCGCCCTATTTAGTCGGCGCTGAGCCTTGGGTACATCCGTCCACGAGAATCTATGATGTTATGTCACTCTACCACTGTCTCTCAGTAACCAGTGTAGACTTATGGAACATATAAACGTATGCTACTTGGTATAGTTTCATGGGGTCAGTAAAAGGTGAAGCTTCGTGTATACATATCCACTGGTCATTTAAAGCAGATAGCTTAATTGTCTAATGATATAGTATTTGTTTTCGGCGTTACGTTTACATTCCTTACCCTCCCTGACTTTATTCAACCAATACACTACGTTGAACGACGCGATTCACAACACCACACTCACGCGGTTCCATTCCCTAGGCATAAATTCGGGGTTACACAACCTTTAGATTTTAGTCACCCTATACCGTGTAATCATCAGGTTAGTTATAAGACGTTTATGGCTATTATGTAGGAATAATAGTAGTGTGGTTCGAGAACATTCATCAAAATCAAATAATAACCCGGAAACGTCCGATGAAATGAAATATATCGATACGCAAGAGATGTCAGATGCTTCAGACATTTTAGATGACTCTGGCTCAAGAAATTCTGCCGATGTTTTGCACGAAGACAAGCTTGATACACCGGTACCTCAACTGCTTCACGGTTCATCCGCAAAGACCCCAGACGAAGAAAAGGTGCATCATTCTAAAGATAAAGACCGCGCTTCAAAGCCTTCTATTTACACAGAACTGGGTAAGAGTAACCAAGGGTCTATTTGAGTATTTTCAGACGTTTGTGTCATGTTTAATACATCTGTATTTATCTCAGGAATAACAAGATCAGTTGTAAACTTTTGCAAGAAGGTTGCATCTTTAGAAGATGAATTTAGTGGAATATCTTCGGATGAAGAAATCTCAACACGTCAACTTAAACGAAAAATGGTTAGAATAATCACAGGTTACAATCCTTCTTAAGTGTGTATCTCGGCTAAATTGGTGTTCAACCTCTCCTTGATACAATTACATTTATATAACACAAATTAAGAGTTAATAATGCCTGATACACCCTCTTCAGATTAGATTGTGTGACGGTTATGACGTCTTCGTCTCGGATGTGGATGCAAAGAATTTGGAAACAAAATGCGAAAACGAAACGGAAATGATACACGCGTTGCTTACAATGCTGCATAGCGAGAGGGAATTAGCCGACTTAACCGCCATGGGTAAAGGGGTTAGAAAGGCACTACCCAAGGCCCATCTAAGCGTTATTCACCGTATGTTAATTAATCCAATCTTTCTCCTTGTCTTACATTCTACATGTATTTACAATATTGTTCTCTGTCATTTTTAGTGCTCGTTATACGTCAATTCGGATCAAAGGTTAAAAAATCCCAAATTAACTGCATTATTAATAAAAAGTGTGCCAACTTGAGGAGCAAATTAATCAAAAGCGGCGATATAGTAAATGTACCAGAAGCCACAAAAGGCCAAACCGATGAGGAGGATTCAGACTTGGAGGCTTCCGAGGGCAACAGGCCGTAACACGCGTGTGAACATTTTTGTAGAGAAATTAGAATAAAATTATGCATATTGACACCATGTAGTTAACTTTTTATTTGTATGTCTACCCCATCATGTCAATGTGGGTTGAAACACTTCAAAGTTTTCTAATACACGCTAATTAAGATATATTTCAATTGATAACGTACACCATACAAGGGGTTAAAACGTTGCGTTCAAAGGTTTTTCACGTAGCCATGACGACTGAAGGCGGTGCTTTTCGACAAAATATAAGCATGTTTTCACGAAACGCAACGTTGATGACATATGGAGCTCCAGTATTATGTATGACCTCTCGACGCATTGCCTATATCAGACCGCTTTTAGCATTCTCAGGTTGCGAAGCCGTACTGCGTTCCCAACGTCAGCTCTCTTATGGCGTGCCACAAAGTTTAACCCTATCGGACATCCCACAAGTAGACTTCATTATGCATCCTCAACGTGAGCTCTCTTATGGCGTACCACAAAGTTTAACCCTATCGGACGTCCCACATGTAGACTTCATTATGTATTCCCAACATTAGCTCTCTTATGTCGTGGCACAAAGTTTACCCCTATCGGACATCCCACATTTAGACTTCATAATGCGTTCTCAACGTGAGCTCTCTTATGGCGTGCCACAAAGTTTAACCCTATCGGACATCCCACATGTAGACTTCATTATGCGTTCTCAACGTGAGCTCTCTTATGGCGTACCACAAAGTTTAACCCTATCGGACATCCCACATGTAGACTTCATTATGCGTTCTCAACGTGAGCTCTCTTATGGCGTACCACAAAGTTTACCCCTATCGGACATCCCGCATTAAGGCTTCGTTATGCATTCTCAACGTGAGCTCTCTTATGGCGTACCACAATCTTTACCCCTATCGGCAATCCAACATCTAGACCTTTTTGGGTCAATCCTATTCTGGCGTACCACTCAATATACCCTTTTCGTACATCACAGATCTATACCGCTTTATGTGCTCTCGACATCAGTTCTCTAATGATGTACCATAAACTATACCCATGTCGAAACTTCCAGATGTTCACCTCTTTAAGCGTTCCCGACATCAGTCCCCTTAAGGGATATTCCTACGTAAATCTCTCTCGGCGATCCAGGGGTCGAAGCGCTTTGCGCGTTCCCGACGTCAGACCTCGTCTGTCATATCACAATAAGGACCTCTTTAAGCGTTCACGGCAATGCACGTATTAGTGATTGCTTAATGTCAGACCGTATTTAGAGTTCCTGGATACTGACCATGCTACTCGTTAACACTTCGCGACCATGTTTGACATACCCGATGACAGACCTTTTGTTGTCTTCCCTGCTCTAAATGGCTTATGGGGTCCTATTTGCAAGAATAATGTTAGACATGCTGTATTTGCAATGTTTATAGCATGCGTAATTGAAGCCCCTCTTGGAACGACTTTTTTGCGTCTTCGATTAGCAGCCTTATCGCTGCGATGTCGCGGCGGTGGTTACTTTCAAGACCTCTGAGAGGGCTCTGAGGCTAAATGTGCCTTAGACGATATATTATAAGGACGTGCAATGGATGTATTATATGCCGAAGTAAAGGGAACGTCCGAACGGTACACTACATGGAGGGTCTTAAATGTAAGACCTCCAAATGAGCCCATCATTGCAGACATCCAAAGCTCGTCTCACTTGGCGATGTCTGCTTTGGGAGTTAGCCCAGATCGCTTAAATGACACGTCTGATAAGATCGGTAGCTAAGACCACCGTTTGACCTACATGAGCTTCCTCCCGTACCGACACAGGATTATTGCCAGGCCTACCCGTAACATCTAAGACAATCTAAATAGTTAAGGCTAAGCAAAACAGGTCTGAATATTAGAGGTGATGGTTTTCGGTAAGGGGAACATCTCACAAACTGCAAGAACTGCAAAATATAGTACAATTAATTAGTTAACTGTTTAAAAAATATTTAAATAACTAACTAGTTTACTTCAATGTCTCTCGGTAGGAGCATTTTCTTTTTTATTTCTGAGCTAACTCTTTCGTTCTCTACATATGATTGCCACTCGTCCAAGTACGGTAGGAATACTTCTTTTAACCACAAATAAAATAAACAATTAGTAACTTGCAAAGATCCTCCAATTAACAGAGAACGCACACGAAGCCTGGAATCATTAGTGTTTATGAATGGTTCCAGATTTTTGTTGGCTTTATTTCTTCCTTCGTAAAGATGTCCAACATTCATAATATCAAACCACTTATTAAAGATCTCCAGGAACTTAATTGTTTCAGGATATTCACCAGGGAAATATACATCAATCGCATTTGCAACTGACTGACGGATTACTTGAGTAGCAAAACGAACTTTCATTCGGTTTTCGAGATTAATATGTTCTAACGTAAGTTTATGAAGCATTCCAAAGTTTCCTCCTCTTTTTATGTCTTCATTGTAAACGGCTCTAATAGTGTCCCATACATTATACTCTCCTTGAATTTTATTAAACGGTACCTGCAGTTCTTGGTGCTATTGGCTAAAACGTTTCTAATTGTTTTGATGAGATGAGGCGCATCAAACACAAAATACAGGAATCTGTCATCTGCGGAAGCATGGGTTTTTGCATTTATGTGGGGCGTCCAACGTGGTATTATATCCAAAACATTTTCAGTTTGTAGAGGCACCATAAACCGTGACACACAAGATTTTTTTATACCGCAAAATTTAAATTTATGGATAGTTTCCATAAGGAGGGAATGCAACTTTTCTGAACTCAAACTGCTCGTGGCAAAATATGCTATGGGATATTTGTATGCTGAAGTAATCCCCCGCAAGATGAATTGAAGGCAGAGGATGCCCACTTGTCGATCCTTGTACAGAATTGCTTCTGCATCAGCTATTTTATTTTGCACATCATTTACAGACGTAAAGTCTACTATGTCACCGGTTTCAACTTTGTAATTTGGATGTCTTTTCTTTCTCTCTTCTTTGATCTAAATTTCATCGATCACCAAACCAAAATATTTCTGGTGTGGAATTAAAAAAAGATTTTCTATGTCTTTACAAACTTTTGCAATGACATCTTTGTCAAATCCTGGTTTTAAACCATCCTTTGGTGCTTTGTTGTTTAACGGGCTTTTCGAAGGCAATTTCAATATGTCAGAATCAGAATAGACTCCATAAAGGGTTGGGGATTAAGAATACTTTTATAGGCACAATTGTATGACCAAAGGATGCCATCGCCGACCCTTTGCATTTTTTTGGTCAAGCATTTTTTGTTGGGTTTTCAAGAAAATGTTTTGGTTGTTGCAGTTGTCCAATATATTGTAACCCTCAATAGAATAATTTAACGAAGGGAATATTTTCCCGACGGCCATAAAATATATAAAAGACAACTTACTTCTTTATCCAAAAATGGACTTCTTTATCCAAAAATGGAAGAATAATACTCTTAAGTTTTATTAATGAAAGGGATAAACCCGAAATTGTCCTTACATGTTAACAGTTTTAACGTACAAAAACGCTCTCTCTGAGAGACAACTTCGGAATAATAAAAATTATGGAAAAAATCACAGACTATTAGAAAGGAGGAGGAGCATGTAACATGGAGGCAAATATACAATGCCAGATCCAAGGAGTGGAAACTCCAAGGAATCTGGCAGCCATGTTACATCCCCCTCTTTAGGAACTGTGTTTATCACGAAAAAGGAAAAAGGGTTACCCCGAGGAACCCAGAATATTTTTGCAGGGGTTTCGATTTGATTATCACAAAGTATTTTTCATTTATCGGTGTTTTTTTGCCAACCGCTCGAGTCGACGAGCCTCTCGTCGGGCAATAGCTTCTCTACTGCGCCCTCCGGGCAGGGTTGGCCAATCTTATGGCAACGCCAGCATTGAGTAGTGCTCCAAATAAGTGGATGTTTTGCATGTTGGATCTTGGATGCAAGGAGTCCTCTTAGTGTTCGAATTCGAGGGATCCATCCCATTCCTCCGAAACGTTCCCAACATATAGCATCTTCGTCAGAGGGAGGCACAACAGGACTCCATGGCTGACGAGGAGCTGGATGAAGAGGAAGGGGTATGGGAGGATGAGCAGTAGGAGTGAGCAGGTTTTGGAGAGGAGAAAAAGGAACGGGGTCGGTACGACGTAGGACTTCTTCCTTAAAACGTTTCTACACAGTGATAGGATGGTTTTCAGGTTCCGGACGGGTTTCAAGTTCAGAGTCATCGTCGTTCATATCAAGGGAGCGTCTTTCTCCCGGTGAAACCATAATGGTTATCGGTATTTCTTCAGGAGGTGTTTTCCAATCTTTTATCTAATTTGGGCCCCCACAGTCAATACATTTTAGAGGGGAATCTTTTCCCTTTTTGTAATGAAACAATCCTTTTGGCGATGTGACGTTTGTCGACAATTGAGACAGTAGTTCGCATACTAATCGCTAATTCGCTGGGCTTCTTCCAATTTGGAAGGTGATCTCTTGTTCTTTTTTGTAATCGTGACTCCTTCAGGGGCTGGTAGAGGTCTGCCTCTTTCGGCCATCTAAAATGATACCCTAGTAGTAATTTCTCTTATTTTCTTTGGAGATAAACTCCCATGGGAAAACATTGATTGGCTCTCGGGTAAAGGAAAAATGTTCCGTGGTTAGATTTTTTTTATTATTCTGGAGGTAAACTTGGACGTCGTAAGGTGACCTTAATCTTTTATTGTCTGGAGGGCGATAGTAAATATGGACTTCATTGCCTCCAGGCCTAACCCTTGCCCTTTTGCACACTTCTCTTCGCCATCCCAATCGAAAAGGCTCTAGATAAGCATCGGGTAAGGTAGCCCTTTTTAATCGAGGAGTTCTCATGGACTCCGATAACGTGGTCGATGAACTTTCAGACGCACGCAGCGATTGGGATTGCGATAGAGAAAGCTGCTCAGGTGGTAATATCTCTTCCGTAAGAGTAGAATTCTGCTCAGGTGTCAATATCTCTTCCGTAAAACTAGAAGTTGATTTGTGTAGCTCAGGTTACGCGACTATCTTTCATGATCAGAAGGGGAAGCCTCCCCTGCCGCAGAAGGCGGACTGTCATTAGATGGATGAGTGAGCTGGAAAGCTCGCATATCGTGGTTAGTATGGAGTAGGAGAGTTACTTCTGGAACAGCAGGAATGATCTGTTGATCTTCAGCGCGAACGTCTTGAGTAGTAGATGTCGAGGAATCAGGTGAAGTTGTTGAGGACGTCGCCGTAGGAGGGTGATCCGCGGTACCACCGTTCGTTGAGGGACTTGGCTCAGGATCATCTGCAACTTCGCACTGAGAAGTGGGGGCTTTTATGGCATTGTCGAAGACAGCTACACTAGTCGAGAAGAGTTTTAAATGTTCAAGGTTAACTTTCCCTACATACTGCCCTGAGTTAGCATCCTCTAACTCTTAGACAACGGGAGAATGTATAGCAACTATTTTAAAGGGACCTGCCCATTTAGAACTGAGTTTTCTCATAATTTGACCCGTTGTACTTGACAAATTATGTGTTTCCATCCATACTAATGTTCCTACCTCAAATTCTAGAGGGTCATGGCGGAGGTCATAGTATTTCTTTTGATGAGCCTTAGCTAGTTTAGATAATTCATTACTGAATGCTAATTGTTCCTTAAGAACTTTTAAAGCTTTAGTACGACCAGGGTCATCAGGGTCCTGAATGGGTTCTTCAATTTCTAAATCCCAAGGGAGACGTGGCTCCCGCTCTAAATTCAAAAAGAAAGGGGATCTGCCCGTGGTTTCATGGGGTGCAGAATTTAGTCATGTAATCGACAAAGACTATAAGTTATTTATAATGGTGTCTACTTTGGGGAAAAGGTCCCATTATATCGACACTAATTTGGTCCCAAGGACTTGTTATTTCAGAGGGTTGCTAAATTTAGCCCTGGCTTTTTCCTATTCCTAGCCTTAAATTGTTGGCATAAGGTACATCCTTTAACATAGTCCTGGACATCACTAACTATAGTTGGCCACCGATATCTTAATGTAACTTTACTTCGGGTCTTATCTTTGCCCCTGTGAGCTGATAAAGGGTTGTCATGTAATAGCCCCATGGCTTCTAGCCTTAAGCGGGGTGGTAAATAAATTATTTCAGGATAATTCCTGTAAGGTCTATATAGAAGATTATTCTTTATTTCGAACAGTTTATGCCTAACTGGGTTAGGTTCTTGCAAGGAATTGATTATAGGGGAAGCAAAAGGGTCTTCTCTTTGAGATTTTCTCACATCTTCCAATGCAAATTCTGAATATAAGGCTCTAGGACCTGGGGGACGGGTTTGACCTTCGACAAATCACTAGAGGACGTTGATGAACTACTACTGCCGGTAGAATTTGAACTTGTGCTACTACTAGTTGGATCCAAATTACTAGTAGAATTTGAAGTAGAGGAGCTAAAGTTTATGCTTAGGACGTTTATCGGAGCTCTCGATAAAGAGTCAGCTACTACATTCTCTACTCCTTTCTTATGTTTAATAGTAAAATCAAATGTTTGTAGGTACATAGCCCATTTAACTAGTCGAGAATTTGGTTCCCTGATATTAAATAACCATTGTAAAGCCTGATGGTCAGTAAGGACAGTGAATTTACGACCTTCTAGAAATGCCTAAACTTCTTAACTGTCCAACAAATGGCTAAACACTCTTTCCCGCTAGTGGAGTACCTTGTTTCCGCGTCTTTAAGTCCTGTACTAGCATAGGCTATAGGAACTTCTATATTATCTTGTATTTGGGAAAGAAGGGCACCTAACCCTGCATCACTTGCATCTGTAGTTAGAATGCACGAGGAATCCCTTCTAAAGGAAGCTAAAGGATGAGACTTACAAATTTCTTCCTTGATCTTTTCGAACGCCTGTTGCTGTTCGATATCCCAAATGAATTTCTGATCCTTCCTTTTTAATTTGTTGATAGGGGCTACTATTTGGCAGTAATGATTAATTAATCTATTATGCCATACTGCCATCCCTAAAAATCTCTTGACTTCCTTAACATTTTTAGGATGAGGGAATTTCTCAATGGCTTCTATTTTTGAAGGATCTATATGCACTCCTTTTTCATTTACTATGTGACCAAATATAGTGGCTTCTTTTTGAGCGAAACGACATTTTTTTAACTGTAGGGTGAGACCCGCTTCCTTTAATCTATTTAAGACGTATTCTAAACACGTTAAGTGTTGATCCCAATCTTCGCTAAGCGAGATTAAATCATCTAAAAAGTCAATTAACTGGAAATAATCTGCGTCTCTAAAAATTTCGTCGCTGGAAAGAGCTAGGGGCGTTACAAAGCCCAAAAGGGAGTATATTAATTTCGTACTTTCCCATATGAGTCACAAAAGCAGTTTTTGGTCTACTCTTAGGGTGCATTTCTACTTGCCAATACCCCGATTTAAGGTCAAGGGTTGTAATGAATTTTGGTCTTCCCAGTCTTGCTAGCATGTCTTCTATATTAGGCAAGGGGTAAGGGTCCTTAATGGTAACCTGATTTAGTTTTCTATAATCAATACAAAACCGATAGGGTTTACCCCGTTTTGTTTGGTCAACTAAAAGTACGGGCGAAGCCCAAGGAGATACAGAGGGTCTAATGATCCCGTCATCCAACATTTCCCAAACATGTTGTTCAACCATTTTCTTCTTCTGATCATCAACACGACAAGGCTGAGATTTTATTGGCGGACTATTACCCGTATGAATCTCGTGGAAGACTAGTCCTGTTCTTCCTACCCCATCCGAAAATAACTCAGGTAATTTTAATAATAGGAATTCTAGTTGCTGACGTTGTTCATCAGAAATAGGTGCTGCGGAAACCGCGTCCCTATTACTATCTACAATCTCCTTCTCTATTGAATCATTTTCGGGTGGAATTGAAAAAGGGATATTTAAGTTACCCACTAAACATTGAGAAGATTCGAAATCTTATTTGACCCTATTTTCCTCAAGGAAATCTTGTCCCAATATAAAATCACTAGTGAGGGAAGGAACTATATAAAAATTAAATTTAAATTGTTTTTCAATTTCACTTGCCTTGAGAGAGAACTCTAGTTCTTGAGAACCTTTTGTAAAATTATAACGGCCATCTTCCTAAACTACACAATCTTAGTGTTCATCTTCAGGTAATTCTGAAGAATTTCTAAATTTACAGATCTTTTGCCATTTATGTAAACTGATAAAAGAAGCATCAGCTCCACTATCTAACTTAGCGTGAACGGTCGCGTGTTCAAAAGTGACAGGAATGGTCACCCTTTTATAACTTGAACCTTTTCTAACGAATTCAATCCTCAGGGGGAACGCGACACGCTTCTTGATAGGGGTAATTACTGGGCACAGGGAGAGGGACCACGAGTGACCTCTCCGGCCTTGGCTTCCCCCGACTTGCTGGTCTTTTTATCTGGACAGTCGGGCGCAAGGTGTCCTAATTTCTGACAATTATAACATGTAATAACGCGTGTAGATGGATATGATAAGGCTAAATGACGACCAGGGGATTTGGATGTTTGGTTAAAGTTTATTGTATAGGTTCCCTGACTATTTGAAAAATTTTGAACTCTAGATTTTGATCTAGAGTTTAAGGGTTTTAAGGGATATTCCAATTTAGGATATGGAGGAGAAGTAGGGGGATTAAAAGGGCTTTGACACTGCCCAGGGGAACATTGACTTTGAATGGAACCCCGATTTGCAGGGCAAGATGACTCAGCTATTGTTATTGTCTTAGACTTAGGAGGACAGTTCTTTTTCTCTCTTTTCTCATTTTTTTTCCTTACTTGGAGGTCCTTTTCTATTGTCCTACAGGAATTTCGTGATTGTTCCTCACCTACCCGACGCGCTCCACTGATGCATATATATATTGTATCGCGGTAGAGGAGAGACAGACAGACTTCGCACGCGCGCCAGACTGCCTTTAGCGCGGTGATGCTTGCAATTTTTTTGCAATTTTTAATTATTATATATCTTTTTAATACTAGGCAAGATTAGATTACTACTTGGGAACTTAAACATTACAATTAATATTACCATATCAATCAAAAAAGAAATTAAAGTTCTCCCCGACGGAAGGCGCGCTAAGCAGAGAGAGTTTTCTAATTTAACCAATGATATCGTTTTTGAAGACTCGTCTGCTTAAAAGTTAGGGTCAAGGTTTTATACGCGTAAGAATGTTGAATGTATTACCAAAATGAAACTCGAGGCAGCGTTTTAAAACTATAGCTAGTTTGGGACGGAGGTATCAGTGCTCACTATATGTTTGGCTAGTTAAAAATTAAATGATCACTTAATGGAACTGACATAAAATAATAGGTAGGTTTTTGCAGAATTAAATTGCAGATTCTTTGCAAAATTAACTAATAGTTTTGGCAGTTTCCGCTCTCGCTGGGTTCATCGACTAATAACAGTTACGTAAGTGATAACATGAGTGAATCATATACTAGCTCCATATATGTTACTCAGTCACACTGGCCTAATGTATCCAGCATTTTCTTCCAAATAGTAGTCGAGAGGAGGGGAGGCGGGTGAAAGTGATAGTAGACGGCACCCTCTCTTAGGGCTTTGAAATTAATATATCGAGAACTTGAAAGTGACAAATAGTTCCAAATGGTATTAACGGTTTTGGAGGTTTGACTTCTTTGCGTCACATTCATTCTTTTGCTTATTGAAAAATAATTTTGGTTTCACAACAGGCTTCGTAAAAAATGGGTTGGGCCATTCTTTAAGTTTTTCTATTAGTTCTTTAGACGCATTTTAAAAAGTTTAGTAAGGTTTTCGAGATGACTGTTAAGTTGTTGTTTAGCTCTTATTTTTGATAAAGTTTGGTTCTCTCACCATAAATAGTTCCTGCCTCTGAATGTTGCCTAAAATTTTTTATTCCTTAGGAAACGCTCTGAAGTCTGAATTTAAATGAGTTTCTATCATTTGGGCTTTGTCAAAAAATATCCAAAATTCTTCCATTTTAATGCGAAAAAAAATAAAGCTTCCTATTGCGCCAACCTTAACCCATTAAAATAATTTCAAAGATAAAAAACGACTCTTAACCGTCCGCAAACAATCACAAGATTTCAAAAACGTCGTATGCTTATACTAACTACCTTTCAGTTCGAAGTTTCATTGGTTGATCTTCTTTTCCGGTTTTTTACCGGAAATACGTAAGTGCCGGGAGAAGTGTTATTTTCTCTCACTGTAGGTCGCATATAGGTAACACTTTTTTGGCGGGAAGAAAACGCTGGATACATTAGGCCAGTGTGGCTGAGTAACTTATAGGGAGCAAGTATATGATTCACTCATGGTGATAATTATAAAAATAAAACCAACAACTCAAAGATATAAAATGAAATTTATGATCAAAATGAAACTAATTTCAATCACCGACAAACGGAATCAACGTGTTCATCTCTCCATCCATGGAAGTTTGAAATTTCAACATGAAACATGAAAGTGCTATCTACCTAACAATTTTTAGAAATGCAACTTTAATCCATGAAACATACAAGAGTTAACTAATTTTAAGTCGCTAATTTGATTATTATATTAAAAAAAATTATATTATTTAAGTACTAAATTTAACGATGGTGTAGATAGTACCAATAGAGTATTCAAGGATTGATTACGTTAATATCAACGTATTAAACAAAAAATATTTAATTATGATTTGGAATTTCAATTTAAATTTACACAGTTTTTTAAATGCCCATTGAGATTCAGAGTCTGTCACTGAATGTTGAAGATCTCCAGTCTCTGCCAAGTGATTTAAATTTTCAGACCCTTTCTGTGGGAAAGGGGGAATTAAATTAATGAAACTTACAAACTGACATCATCCTTAAATTAAATAAGGATTATAAATGAAAAGTTAAATCAAGGTATTGAAGGTTTAATTAGCGTTACTATGAAAGTATCAAATAAAAAATTTACAACTTAAGCTCATCAATAAAAAGAACATTAAGATAATTATTAATAGGCCTTTCCTATAATGGGGGTAGTAAAACTGGACCTGTCCAGAAAGAACATATAATTTTGTTTAAGAATGGATTAGCAATATTTTACTATTTTGCCGAAGTGTGTACCTTATTCTAATGTTAGGAAAGAATTTTAAAATATCCATGCGATGGCATAAGTAGTTAAATATCAGCAACAGTTGAAAAACCTTGGCCTAACTTTTAGGGTGGTCTGCTACAGTATAAGGTACAATTCGCTCAGTAATATAAATCGGTTACATAACAATAAAAATATAAATTTAAATATGATTTGAAAACGCTTCAGAAACTCCCGTTACTCGGACCCCGATACACTAAAGACCGAAGCTTAAACCTCCTGAGCGTCCGTAGCTCGCGGCCATCTTTATTGTTTACATGGGCTCGTCACTGCAGGGTAGGAAATAAGACAGGTTTACAAGTCCAAAACCAGTTTATTAATTGCTCGGACCAATTTATTTATTCAAAACTTGGGGTCAGTGGTATCAGGGAACACTTTATTAATTTTGGTTTTTGGAAAAATATACGGTGGGACCAGTTTATTAATTCGGGGTTCCTTATTAGAAATTGTCTAGCTCAAGACAATTTCTACCAATTCTACTCATAGGTAGTTAGTACTCCTTGGCTACTCCTTGACCTTTTTCTGAGATTTTCCCTGACCTTTTTGGGCCGAAAGTGTAAATGTTTACAGCACGTTTTTAGTGCTTATAATTAATTAAACTCGATCTACATTAAGTTTTCCAATGTATTTGTTTTATCAAAATTATTAAGAAACATTAACTATAAATAACAGTCCGAGAGATTTTTTGAAGGCATTTACTTTATAGAAACTATTCTAGACATTTTTAAGGATTGCTCTAGAGTTTTCTGTGTTAAGAGAGGATGAGGCGAAACTTTCATTACTCTTCCGATAAAGACATCCCCAGAAATTTTACCCACTAAAATCAAATTCCCCCCCTCTCTCTCTCTCTAACTGTATTTTCGGGTTTACCCTTTTTGAATTTCCCTCTCAAAGGATCACGTGACGTCTTACTCCTCGGCTGTGAGCAAGGTAGGTGCGCGTGCGAGCCATGGGGCCCGACCGTTATAAAGTACCTTCCCCCTTCTATCTTTGACTCTCCTTTGGATTTGTGCTCCCTGATACACCCAATAGAGGGCAAGATGAGATGTCATAAATAGGGAGTCACTATTCACTAACTCACTACCAACCAGTCTGGGAGATAAGGATATTTTTTAAACTAGTCCTTGGGACCAGTGACCCCCCTAGTCCCCGAAATAATTAACTGGTCTCCGGACTGGTCCCAGCCTTTGTTCTTCTATAGATTTGCAATTAATAAACGTCCTGAGGACCAGTAACCCCAACTTCTTGAATTAAAAACTAGTCCAAGCAATTAATAAACTGGTTTTGGACCAGAGGAAGTGTGCTATTTCCCAGACTGCTATCAACCCAAATTCATTTCAGTACGTTTTAACAAACTGCTTTAACACTGAACCAACTCTGATTCCCCAGGCTCATGTACCGAAGCCATTTTGGTAGAAATAGGCCCGTCGGTTTAACGTGCAGTGTGTACCCAGTTTTTATGAATAAAATGGTTAGAATTTGTTGTTTGAAGAGTTGTAGAAGCTCAAGTAAAACAGAAAACTTGTGCTTCTTTCGTATACCGGGCAGTTTAAAAACCAAGGGGAAGCAACGTACAAATTATCCGCTAAGCGACGTAACCTTTGGTAACAAAAGTTGGGCCTTGGAGTCCTTAAGAGAACATACTAGAATATGTTCAAAGCATTTCGTCTCGGGTATATTTATCCTACAAATATTAGGTTCCAGTTCACTCGTAGAACAGATTTTGTTAATTACTTATTTAATTAAACTGTAAACCTAATTCTTACTAGATTGGTTTTATTCATAATCGGAATGCTATTTTATAAACAATGGAAAAAAACCCGAAAATTTTAAATTTGCCGGGGTCAATGAATATAGTAATACTAATTCTAGTCACTAGAGGGCGCGCAAAAGTGTAATCTTGCCGGGGCCATCTTGTTCTTATCAGCATCTTCTTCGTCCTTATCTTCTTCAAGGCCAAGAATACGGTTAAAATTCTCCAAAGGGTCATCGATTTCAGGCGGTGCTAGCGTGTCGCCGTCATCCTTTGTAGAGGCAAAAAATCTTCCCTTGACTTGTCTTCCTCTTGAAGTTATTTTGGTTCATCCTCCTCCTCATCCTCAGTATCATGAAGATTTCTCCATTGTTGTTTATCCGAATAGGCCATTATTTTATTAAATTAAGTTATACATCATGGCCCAAATAACAATATTTTCAAACCGCTTCTCCTCTTCAAAAGACGCGAGTTTTCTCTTAAAGGGAGTGGGAAGTGGAAAATAAAGGGATTTTTTTATTGTTTCTTCTACTAATCTTGAGACCAGTATGCATTATTAAAAAATTCAGGGAATACCTCCCATTGATTTTAATATTCAAATTAGGTTAAGATTTTAAGAATAATTTCAAAAAAGGAACTCCGACCAATCGCGTAACGCCGTGCCTTTTTAATAACAAAATTCTCGTGGCACGCTCCATGTCTCGCGCCACATTTGTCACATCGCGCAAATTTTTTCGAATCTCGCGATAAATTAATTCAACACGGAGCGTGCCAAGAGAAAATTGTTGATAAAAAGGCGGGGTGCTACGCGATTGGTCGGAGATCCCTATTTAAAATTATCCATGAAATTTCAAACTAATTGTCGTTTAAAAATCGTTCGGTGTTATTTCCTGGATGTTTCACGATTCAGATTGGTCTTATAGAAGAATCAATAAAAAATTACTTTATTTTCCACTTCACCATCCCTTTAATGAACGTCTGATTTGTTTCAAAGTATTGCGCCAAAAGACCAATCATATATATATGCATAAAGTGTCATAACATCTAACAAGCATTATTACGACAAAGATTCGATACTCGATTATGAATTATCGCCAATCTAACCAAGTTTGCCAGATTTTGAATAAAGACTGATTACTCGTGACCTATTCATCCGAATTGAATTTGGTGAACACTTTTCAAATATGAATCGACCCCAAGGATTCCGAAAATCGCATTTATATCCTCGAGAATCCAATATTTTCAAAGTTGATAATTTTGACATTTCCGGTTTCCGGTATAAGTATGCAAAGGACAACTTTGGAACGGGTAAAATATGAAAGAGAAATGCAAAACTTTTATAACGCACTTTATTCCAGAGCGCTAACTTGAATAGTTTTTGAAATATAGTAAAATATGTGCGAAAAACGCAACGCGCAAAGACTTTTTTAACAGTCTGTACATAATATGCGTTAGAGATAATTTATTCATGGGTCAACTACCCAAAAAGGTTTTTTTCGCTCTTGTAGACCAGAATGCTTATTTGGGTGAATACAAAAAGTTCCCGTTTAATTTTCAACATTTTGATTTAAATCATATTGCCTTGTTCCTTGCCGGAGCTATTGTCCCTCATAAACTTCTTACCCTAATCTTTTCTGGTGGTCAATATATGAGATCTTATACTAATATCATTACTCAAACCTCTCAATGGTTATTCGACGAGGGAATTTACATTTCGCGGGAGGAATTCCCCGATGGAAATTGCATATTTGCCTTTGATTTAAGCGCCGACCTCAGTAGTTCAATTTCTCAATTTCAATTGATAAGGAATGGTAACTTGCGATTGGAATTAAAATTCGCCAAGGACTTGCCCAAGACTATCACAGTTCCATATTACTCTGAGTTTCAGAATTTGATCTAGATTGATGAAAACAGAACAGTTATTTACAATCACAATTAAAAAAATGAACACACTGCAAATAACTAAAATTACGCAAAAGAATAAATTCACCAAAGATCTGTTTCGAGGTGTTTTTGCTGCCGACCAGCAACCCCAGAAAGTTAACATTTTCCCTTCACTGTATATTGTGAATACTGGCTCGTCAAAGACTGAAGGCGAGCATTGGACTTGTACATGTACGTATTATCCAAGTTGGCAAAATACAGAGTTTTTCGACAGTTTCAGAAACCCTCCCGACATGTTTCAATTTAATGATTTCGTGGAACGTAATAGTCTAACGGTAACTTTTCATTCAAAGCAGTTTCAAGGAGATTTCTCCAATACTCGGGGCGGATATTGCACTTACTTTTCTTTGTTCAGATGTAGAGGTATTAAATTGTATGATATTTGTTGAAAGTTTAAAATTGATAAAGATACGAATGATAAAATGATATCGGAATTTGTGTATAAGAGATTATCAATAAAGTGTTTTTAAAACAAATGCAGTCTTGAATATTTTTACAGATAACCACGCGTCGCGCACGCGCGCGGGGAAATATTTAAATCGAAGGCGCGGACAAATTCACCTGCACGCGCTCGGTCGCGCGGGTTGGCCGGCCCCCCTCCCCCCTATTTGTACATGAAAAATTAAGAGTAGGAAAAATACTTTAACATAATTATATTTATTTTATTTTCAACAACAATCAAAAAATTTATAAAAAATAACAAGTTTTCATATTTACATATACAAATTTACACGAAAGATATTTCTAAAAAAAGTTAGACAGTGCAAAGATATTAAACTTAGACGGTTCGAAGATATTAAAGTTAGACAATTCTAAGATATTTGAAAAAATAATTTGCATAAATCGAGAAACCGGGCTATGCCACGGAGCAAAACTATAGCTTTTATAGGTCCCTAATTTTAAAATGTCCTAGTGAGTAAATTGACACACCGTCGATGATGTATCGCTTATCATCGCACGGGTTCAGGGCAAGCTTTCTCTGAGTTACCTAGAACAGTTCATGCTTCTGACTTACAATCCTCTTCATTTCTTCCACGGTGAGATTTCGTTGCAGTAGGCATTCCTTGTAGTCGGCCTGACGTATCTTCTTCTTTAAAACACGACAACAGACCCCCTTCGGTGTTTTCTTCTCCCCCTTCGACGACAGAATGGAGTACATCTTCGGATGGATCCCGCAGAACTCCTGGATTTGTACTCCATTTAGCTCGTCCTTGAACTTCCCCAGAACCTTCTTGTTCTTCTCGCTATAGAGTGGAAGGTCCCTGGGGTAGTCGGAGAAGTTGTACATCTCCGTGTTCTCGGCAAAGTCCCGAGGAAGGTCGTCGGTGAAGATATGGTACGTCAAGGAATTTGTATCTGTGAAAAGAAGTTTGGCTGCCTCGCCATATTTAGCAACACATATACATAACCAGTTTCGACAAGTATAAAATGGTGAAGCCTGTGTAAATGGGTCGGTCTAAAGTCAGGTATTTCTTCAGTCGGTGAATTCCAACTAGGTCATTCTTGAAGATGGTGAGCCTTTCGAACGTCGGAGAATTCGCCTTCTTGATGGCCCTCTCCCGGGTCTGAACAAGATCAAAGTTTATTCGGATCCTCAGGAGTAGAGTTACAATGGGCGTCCGACAACATTGCGCGGATGTTGGGAGGTTGTGTAGGTTTTGTGGAGGTTTTGGAGGTTGTGGAGGTTGGGACACAATGGCATTGAAAAGCATTGATAAATACAGAGAAGTGGTAATGTTAGTTTAATGAAAGATAAGAAAATTCTTAATATATAAAAGCGCACACACCCACTTCTGGGAAGACAAACACCATCCATCAACTTGTTAAAATTATCGTAAGTAAACGTCTTCGATAGGGTTAAAAGTAGGGTGAAGAAGAAAATGAAGTGATTTTTAAAACGATTCAGATACGTTTCCTAAATTTACTACGCAAACTGATCCAATTTTTGTAAAGAAATCCATAAAAAATTACTTTAGTTCCATCTTCATCCCCCCTTTAATGATTTTATTCATACAAAAATAATCTTACTTTAGAAGATGTCCTGTATAATTGAGGGAAACTTCCTCCGCGCAAACGGACAATACACAATAAAAGAGTTAGCGTTTCTCATAACTGAAACGGGGAAACGAAGTTTTTCTTTTCAAAGCACCGTACCCGTACCAGAACCTGAATATTCGGGAAAAGCGAACCAATGCGTGGATCAGTCGCAATACTTGTAACGTACATTGGGATGAGGGAGAACTTGAATTTGATGACTTATCAAATATAATGACACTCATTTCCACCAAGTCAACGAGTTTTTACACAGAAGGTTTGGAGAAAAGTCTTATTTTCTCCAAACTGTTAGAACGAAATGTTGTAAATTTGGAGGAAAAAAACTGTCCCAAGTACAGTGCTCTCAATAAATACAACGAAGAATTTATTTGTAAATATCATTCTAAAAACAGTAGTTGTTGTGCCCTGTATAAGACAAAACAATAATCAACTTTTTTAATAAAATAAATAAATTGGTTTAATTCCTGTAAGTTCAATAAATCTTAAAATAAACGTTTCCTAATAATCTCAAGTTTATCAGAAATCCACAACCTCCACAATTTCACCACTTTCAACATTATTAAATTAATAAATCTCCAAATAAAATTTTACCAATTTTCTCAAGTGTTTTGAGTTTTACATATAAAAAGCTACGAATCTCCACTATAGTTATCCATTCCCTTTCCCGCTTTGATTGATTAAGTTAAAGAAAAAAGTAGTTTAGTCATGGAAAAGTAGACATGAGTGAGACTAAGCAAGTGTTGAGATTCTGCGTCCGGGACGGGAAAATCTCTTTCCGCATGTTAGAAATAATAATTTTTAAATATGAAAATTGGTTTCTACGGAAAATTTATGTCAACCACGGTAAAGGGTATATTGGCGTCCATTTAGCCACCCACGTCGTAATCAACGGAATTTTTGAACGAATGGGATCGGACTCAAGAAATTATATTAAGGTAGGTCCTTTTATACTACAACTCACATTGTTTTTTTATTTTCCTAAGAACTACCATTCTACATTATTTTAGTTTATAGATTGACGCGCAAACACCTGGTGTGAGTGAGGAGGAAAAGGAACAGGTGGAAGCCATTTTCGCCCTTTTCAAGGGAGACGTTGATGAGTCAGTCGATCCCAACATCACCATGGAGGATACCGCCCCAGAACCCACATTGTCAACAATATCCGCGCTAAACCTGTCACCCTCATCAAGTGCAACGGCACCGCGACGGCAAAAAAAGACGTCTGGATGACCACCAAAAAAACCATAAAAACCCTAGAAACGAATATTCAAATAATGAATTGGGAAATTCGGTGATTGCCAAAAATTTGTTTTAAGAAAGCCAAAAAAAAATAAAAATAAAGTATTTCTTTTTCTTGTCTGTATCACAGTACGTACTTGAGGCGGAGCCGGGAGTGTGGCGCACTCCTGTAAGCCCAGCTTCTGGGCGGCAAAGTTTGAGGGAATAAGACACATGTCGGCGATCCTGCCCTATAGGTGCCGACTGCCCCGTGTCCGCCGGAGGTGACTTAACCCCCACACCCCGTCCGTCACCTCCCAAGTAAACCTCATTTCCTTCCCCTGCTTACACACTTACTGAAACCTCTTTAATCACATCCTTGCCGAGGTCCACTGACCCACTCGCATTGACACCCTCAAAAAAAATACTTGAGGCGATGGTTGTATATAAATGCCAACACAACTTTCACTAACCCATTCAGTTTTATTAAGTTCCACATTACCATAACTCTCGCTGAGAAATGGTTTCTTGCACCATATGTTTTAAAGAGTTTAGTAAGTTAGATGTGTTTAAACGTCACGTGAGGGAAAAACATGTAAATGAAAAGATAAGTTGTGAAATTTGTGGGAAATCATTCACAAAGAGAGAGAATCTTAAACGTCATTCACTTATTCATCGAAAGACTAACGAAAATGTGTCAAGTAGTCTCAACACGTCATCAAGTTCTGCAACTGTGAGTCTACCAAACCCTTCAACATCCATAATTTGTGAGATTTGTTCCAAATCATACACAAGGAGAGATTGTCTTAAGTGTCATTCACTTACTCACCGAAAGACATTTTATTATAAATTTATATACCCCGTGCACCGAAAGACAAACGAAAATGTTTCAATTAATTCCAACACGTCACAATCTTCTAGAGTTAAGGATCTGTCACACCCTTCAACATCCACTGAAACTTGCCATACTACCCCCATCCAACCTACACCACCTTGTATCCATCCCTCATGTGTAACACCTAATCCCACCATACTCTCAACCTCTCCCCCACCCTTATCCATCCCTCCAACGAACCGCGGTGACGATTTCATAAATTTTGAGGAATTCAATTTCAATGAAATTGAGGGTATATCTTTAGATGATGAAGTGGCAGAAGCTTTGGGTGGAGCCGTCGTCAGTTTCCACTACACCCCACCCGAAACGATTATAGATCCACACAAGCTCATCCATAACATCAAGTAATGTCTTATTGAATATTTGGAGCTTCGTTTACGGTTAAAATATAGGATTAAATGGTACTTGGTCATCCGCGCTCGCTTTACGCGTGATGTGGGAGACGGACAAACCGTTGAAGTACATCCATATTTTCGTAGTAGAGTTGTTACATCAATATCACCTGAGGTGTTAACTAATCAAATTGATGAGGGTGAGAAGCAGATCGCGAAAGCAATGGAAGAATTTGAAGGTATGGGGAGCGGATTTAAAATCCAGAGCTTGCAAAATATACAAGATGGTCAAAGCCCATATTAAAGTCACATCGTTTGTATACTCTCGCTTTTGAGAGGTATTTATTTAAATGTGAACACACAAAAAATGGGGAAGTTTAATTTAAAATTAACATTAAAAGTTTTGGATATTCGAAATTAGGAAGCCAGCTGTAATACAGCCGATATTACTAGTATAAACAATAGGTGCCAAAGAGTGTGCGTTTGTCGAGTTTAAACTAAAAAATAATCTTCCGCTTCTTCTTGGCACTGGTTACTTTCGACCCTCAGATGATGACGCTCAGTATCGAAAATTTAAGAATGTTTTGGTATCCTCGTTGGTAGATTATGACGGTGAAATTCTGATTTTGGGTGACTTTAATCTCCCCGGTATCAACTGGAATCTGGGTAGCAGTGTGGGATGCACTCACCATACTAGAACTAAGGCTGCTGATGTTCTCGATGTTTGTTATGAATTTAATTTAAACCAAATTAACCCAGCTCCCACTTATGGTAATCTTCTGGACCTTTGTCTTACTAATGTACACGGCATTGATACTGTACCTCTCCTTGATCCATTTGTGGACATCGACAACTACCATCCGCCTTTTTATTTGCTTTGTCCATTTGACATTTGTATGGTGTCCCTGGGGTAGTTGTAGTAGATATTTAAAGCTAAACCTTGAGAATGTGCAACGGAAGTTTGTAACTGATTGCCCCGGTGAAATATAAGTGGCCGGTCGCGAAAGGGGGAATCGTTACAAGCCGCGGGAAACTGGAATTAGGGAAAATAGGCCTATGTCATTCCGAACGGAAGAATTGAAATAGCAATAAAACACATACCTTTATGCTCTCAGTGAAAAAAGATTTATTCGAGATTTACAAAACTTCCAAAAGGATGACGCGACTAATTACGCGGACGCATAAACTGACCCGAGCCTGGTCCCAGATAACGGAGAGAAAAAAAATCCGCAATAGAAGAAGATCAACTTCCAACTTTCAACTTTCAACTAACTGTTGCTCGAAGCCCGGGTGTTTCTTATCACCTCGGTTTCGGCGCATACTAAGAAGGGGAGGGGGTGAAACAAATACGCTCGACGGCTGGCAGAACATAAGCAAAGTTCCATTTCTGCCAAACGTCGTCTGCAGCGGTGTCTGCTAGACGCCGTTGCATACACCCACACAAAAAAAAAAGGGAGAGACAAAACGGGGGCTGGAACGAAGCTCGGGTTTAGTATAAATTCGTTATTATTGTGTTCGTTTTTTTTTTTTTTTTTTTTTTTTTCGTGGTGGGGCCTTAGGGGCCGGTGAAGTCCACTCGGGAGGTCTTGATACCTCGTTGTCGGTCCTTTTGGATGAATTTCCTGGGACATACCATGGCACGATGGAGGCCTATCGCGTGACACACGGGGCATTCGTATGTTGCCGTCGGACGAGTGATGTATGGAAAGCCTCCGGGGGTCACGGGATATAAACGGACACGGTCTGATTCCAACATGCCATCCCAGGCAATGGGGAATAAGGTACGGTTGGTTGGCGGGGCCCGTAAATATGGGAGGTCCGGCACAAACAGTCGATCATATTCCGAAACCTCATAAAGTTTTTCCTGGGGGATAGGTATGGGTCCGTAATCTTGGTATAGGCGCTCATATTGGGTATGCAAAGGTAGATTATCTCGGTAGGAGACGGGACGTCGATGGTGATTGTCGTGGTGAGTTTCAACTGGATCCGGAGGCGTACCTTCGGGATTCGCGGCCTCGGGACCGGGATTTACATCATGTATATCTGCGGTATCGGGTATCTCATGTGCAGCATCGGGTATCGCAGGTATAGCTGGAATGGTTGGAGTAGTGTCGGCGTCGGGAACTGTGATAACGGCGGCACTAGGGGCAGGAGCGTCGACGACAGTCTGAGGGAGAGTGGCAGCGGCGGGGGCGATATTTTCCGGGATTGGATCAGGGGCCGGGGCCACACGTGAATTATCTCGTGGTGGAATGGATCTTGTCGGAAGGAGACGCGCGATGAGGTCCATAGTTTCCTGGAGGGTAGCGGCAGGTTGGATCAATGGCGTCAGATTTATTCGTGGTCGGAAGGGAGGCCCGTCCTCTTCTTGAGTTGGACGTTCTTGTTGATCTACGGGAGGTATCGGCTCCAACTGGTCGGTCTCCTCGGGATGAAGCTGCAACACATCGACCTCTGGCAGGGCGTCACAGGGAGCGCGGCGAGGTTGGAGGGGCTCAAGGGGAGGAATCGGGGGTTGTATTTCTTGCTGAAGTATTGAAGCGGGATGCGGAAATGATCTGGCCGGAGGCAAGGAGACAATTGGCATTTCCCTGGGTAGGGGGTTGAGGAGATAATCCTCTGGGGCACATATCTGGCGGGTGCCGCGGCGTAGCCGAGGGGTTCCTGACTTCAAAGAGTCCATCTAGAAATGATTGCAATAATAAATGATTAAATTCCGTAGAGAATGACCGGCAACTTAGAGGCGATGCGTTGGTTCGTCTAAGTTAAACTGCCGTTAAAATAGTTCGCCTTGGATGAGCTAATCGTACTCGCTCCCAAGGGGGTTTTGCTATGGGCATTCTTTTAAAGCAAAAGTCACTCGGATCTAGATCTCGTATTCTATTATCTCTTAAATATTGACCGATTTCGTTGGGGGAGCGTAACATACTGCTCTTTCGACCAGGGGGATAATAATAAATATCCATATCCACTTTTCCGGGTTGGACTGTATGGCGGTAACATAGCTCGCGAATCCATCCTTTCCGGAAGGGTTTCTCATAGTTTGTGGCTCTATGCTCCGGAATGGAGGGAGTTATTAGGGGTCGAGTGTCATCTTCACTAACTGAAGATTCAGGTACTTCTACTACGGCGGAAGGGGGAAGATCGCCTTCTGGACTTGTTGACAAGGTATGAGCCTTCTGCTTTTTCTTTTGGGGTCTTGTAGACGAACTTCTTGTCGTAGGCGTTCGGACGCGTTTTCTCCTTCGTTCATTCATTGTAATCTGGATAGCGCTGTCGGAGGAAGAGGAACTCAATTCGTCTCGCACTTGTCCATTTGGGCGGGCTCCTCCGGGTTCTTTTGTCGGTAGACTCCTACTGGATCCCTTTTTCCATAGTCTCTTCCTTGGTCTTATAGCAGAAGATGTAGTTGTCGGGTGACCTCTCTTACGGGAATCGGAGATCCCAGGTTCGTCACTCGTGAGGCTGCTACTTGACCTGTTTCTCGATTGACGTCCTTCTAGTCCTGGAGCCGCGAAGGGGGTCGTCGGATGACCGCGTTCTTCCGGTTCCGGGTCGGATACTCTATCGTCGTCGGTGGACGTGCTTAATTTCCGAAGGGTTTTCCTTCTGGGTCGGATTCCTTCCGTTGACGTGGTAGTAGGGTGATCCCTCTTCGTTCTCTCGGCTGTAAGCCTCGGGGATGCTTGTGTGGTCACGGAGGGAGGTACTGTTCCAGGTGGTACCGGCGTTCGTTCTGGTTGCCTCTCCTCCGGTTTGGGTTCTTCTACTCGAGGAGCAATTGGAGGGGTTTTTTCTGGTCCCCGGGTTTTCTTTTTCGGAACCCGCTCTACAAATCGGAATGGTCCGAACCTTTCCACAACTTCCTCAAAGGACTCGGAGGATGGCGGAGGTCTCTCTTGTGCTGCATTGTGGGAAGGCTCTCCTTCCGGAGGTGGTGTTATTCTTGTCCCTTCTGGAGCTACAGGTGCGCTTGGAATGGTGGTTTCCATATTCCGAACTTCTTCCTCCGGATGGACTTGTTCTGGTTCACCTAGGGGTGGTGTCCCTTCTATACGTGGTACTCTTTGCCTTTGTGGGGAGACAACCTCCTTTGGTCGAGTTTCTTGGTTGTCTTGATTTTCGTTATCCGGTTCGATTCCTTCTTCTCCTGGGGAACTGGATGTCTCATTTCCTTCCAATGGAGCTTCCGGAGTTTGGTATAACTTCAACTGAGAGATGTTTATAGGACCGGTCTTTTGTCCAGAAATCATGTCTTCCAAAATATATACCAAGGGACTGCGCTTGTCAACAATTTTAAAGGGGCCGGTCCATTTCGGACAGAGTTTGGCCATTCGGCCAAGATTGGCGTTTGATAAAGGATGAGTTACTTTCCAAACTATAGTTCCGACATCGAATTCTAAATCTTCCCTCCTGAGATCGTAATACTTCTTTTGTTTGGCTTGGGCCAGTTTGGAAAAGTTCTTTGTTAGTCGCCATTGGTCTCTAAGGATTTTTAACGTCTCGGATCGGTCTTCGAATTCTTCGAGGGGTAGGCCAACGTCTATATCCCAAGGGAGTCTAGGCTCTCTTCCCATATTCAAGTAGAACGGGGATCGTTTCGTTGTCTCATGAGGAGCGGAGTTGATCGCAAAGGCTAGAGCATTCAACGTTTCATCCCATGTCCGATGATTATTTTCGACATAAATGGAGATCGTCTCTCCCAGGACGCGATTCACTCGTTCGGTTAAGTTTGACTGTGGATGATACGGGGACGTATGGATTGGACCGATGTTGAATAATTTGCATGTATCATGCCATAAGGAGGACACGAACTGCGTTCCTCGATCGCTGAGGATCTGTTTTGGTGCTCCCCATCTACAGACGAAGTTCTTAAGAGCTGACGCGCAGGCGTCCGCAGTGATCCTTTTCAATGGAATCAGTTCAACAAATTTTGTCATATAGTCCGTGAAGACAAGGAGGTACTTGTATCCTCTTCTACTGACTGGAAAGGGTCCCATAATGTCAACTCCAATCTTATCGAATGGTCCAGTTGGAACGGTGGAGACCATAAGCCCTGGAGTTCTTCGGTTGCTAATCTTATATTGTTGACATAAGACGCATTCCTTGACGTATTGTCTCACGTCCTTCTCTAGATCGGGCCACCAGTACCTGTAGCCGACTCTTTCTTTGGTCTTATATTTTCCTCTGTGAGCGGAAAGCGGGTGATCATGTAAAAGTCGTATTGCTTCCCTTCTTAAAGATCTCGGTAAGAAAATCCTTGCTGGGCGGACTCCAGATGCCTTGTGGTACACCAGATGGTTGACCATCTCAAAATCAGGATTTTCCGGCGGATTATCTTGTTGCAAGAGTTCAATAATGCGACGGATGATAGGATCTTCTCCTTGAGCTGTTATAATGTCATCGCGGTCAAAAATATGAAAGTTCGCGTGAGGGTACGGTGGCAAAACATAAGCTAGGTGAGAATGATCCGATGGTGCATTTGATTCTTCCGACGATGTACCTGGATTTTCTTCTTCTTCCACCGAGGAAGCGACTGACATGGCATAAAGTCCAATCGGAGCTCTTGAAAGGGCATCCGCGACGACGTTTTCAACGCCTTTCTTGTGTTGAACCTTGAAATCAAATGTTTGTAAGTACATCGCCCATCTGACGAGTTTCGAATTTGGTTCTTTCAGTCCAAAGAGCCATTGTAGTGCCTTGTGGTCTGTCACCACCGTGAAGGGGTTACCCTCTAGATACGGGCGAAAATGTCTAATAGCCCAGTGAATCGCGAGACATTCCTTTTCGGATGTACTGTAACTCGCTTCAGCATTTCTAAGGTTCCTGCTAGCGTAGGCAATTGGAACTTCAACTCCGTCTTGGATCTGTGATAACATTGCTCCTAAGCCTGCATCGGAGGCATCTGTGGTCAGGATACTGGGAGCATCAGGTTTATACGCAGCTAGAGGCGGAGATTTGCAAATAGCTTCCTTAATCTTCTGGAAGGCGTTTTCTTGTTCAGGACCCCATTTAAATTTGATTCCCTTTTTCTTCAGATGGTTGAGGGGCGTGGCCAGTTTCGAATAGTGGGGTATAAAGCGGTGATGCCATCCGGCCATTCCGAGGAATCGTTGAAGTTGTCTTAGGGTCCTTGGCCGGGGATATTTTCTGATGGCTTCCATCTTGGATGGGTCAATATAGATTCCTGTCTCATTGATGACATGTCCTAAAACGACAGCTTCCGACTGAGCAAAGCGGCATTTCTTCAACTGAAGAGTCAGACCAGCGTTTTTCAGTTTATTCATGACATATTCGAGCGCGTTCTTTTGTTCCTTCCATGTCTCGGATGCGATGAGGATATCGTCCAGATATACTACGATAGAGAATTTCTCTCCATCCCGGAATACTTCATCCATCAGACGCTAAAACGTGCTTGGTGCGTTGCAGAGTCCAAATGGGAGAACATTGAACTCATACTTGCCGGCATGAGTTATGAAGGCGGTCTTGGGTGCGCTTCCGGGTTCCATCTCGACTTGCCAATAGCCAGATTTCAAATCTAAGGCTGTTATGTACTTGGGTTTTCCCAATTTGTTCAGTGTTTCGTCGATTCGAGGAATCGGGTAGGGATCTTTGGCTGTGATGGAATTGAGTTCTCGAACGTCTATGCAGAATCTATATTTCTTTTTCCCGGTTCCAGATCCATCATCTTGTTCGATGATTACTACGGGAGAAGCCCATGGTGAAGTCGATGGCTTAATGATACCGTCTTTCAACATTTCATAAATATTGCGCTCAATAATTTTCTTCTTCTCTTCACTTACGCGGTATGGTCGTTTGTGGATGGGTTTCGCGCTACCTGTGTGTATTTCATGTACAACTAAACTAGTTCGTCCCAGTTTATCGCTAAACAGTTCCGGAAATCGAAGAAGGAGTTCCTTCAACTCTTTCTTCTGTTTAGTTGAGAGTGCGGTGGATTCGACCGCTTCGTTGACATTCGCGATCATTTGGGGCGATGGAGGCAATTGATCTTCTATCACTTCAATTAACTTTAGGGTTAGTCCGTCTATGGTAAAGGTTAGGTTCCCAAAATCAATTACAGTTCTCCAGTCCTCAAGGAAGTCTTGTCCTAGGATGGCGTCACAAAGTAGGGAGGGGACGATGTGAAATTCTTGACTAAATCGCCGGGTAATATTCTGGTCAAAGGTTATTTGAAAATCTAACATCGTGGAGCCTTTTGTAAATGAATATTGTCCGTTTCCCATGACAATGCACTCGGATTTTTCTGAGTTGGGCTCTAACCTCATGTCTCCTCTAAACCTTTGTATCGCCCTCCATTGATCTAAGCTTATCATTGAGACTTCTGCCCCATTGTCAATTCGAGTTGGTAGGCTTAAATGTTCAAATTGTATCTTTATTAAATGAGGAGTCCGTTTTGGGAGGTCTCCTCTTCGTTGGACTGTGGCAAGGTGAAGGGGTTGTCCTGCCACAGTTTCTTCTTCATTAGGGACTATCGAGACGCGGGAGGGAGACGTCCTCTGTGACTCCCCCCCGGGTTGGCGTTTCCCGGATTCTGGTCTCTTCGTCTTTCAACCCGTGGCGATGGGCACTCGCTTGCGTAGTGATTTTGACCACCGCAGTTGAAGCAGGTGAATGGACGAGCTTCTTGTTGGACAGACTGAAGAATTTGATTCTCCGGATTGGAATGGCGTCTCGGAGCTGGTGGAGGAGCTCGTTGTCGTGGATGTTGTTCTCGAGGTTCATAGGCTGGATTTCTTCGTTCGAAGACTCGAGACTGACGAGGGAAATCGTCTTGGGGTGGACGTCTTCTTGTGTCCCGATAAGGTGGCCTAGACTGGGGAGTTGACCTCGGGAAAGGGGCTCGGTAATTCTGAGCTGGAGGACTTTGTGGAACAGTATGGGCGGGGATAGGAGATCGTGATCCGTCCGGAAGTGGGATGTTAGTATTTCCGTGATGGATGTCCCTATTAGTAATATGTCCCATACATTGGGTGCACCTTTGATCCATTCCCGTTGGAGGGTTATTCGCGATCGGGGGAGCTACCTGCTCTCTAATAACTATAGGGTCTTGCGCGACCTTTTTTGGTGGGGTAGTCTCCTTTTTGGATGGGCTTGGTGGGTTTAAATCAAAGGTCTGTTCGATATTTAGGCAAATATCATGTAAGTCTGTGATTGTATTTGCGGGGAGAACCATGAGTAGCCCTTTAAACTCCATCCTTAAATTGCGTTTAATAATAAGGAGCAATTCGTCCTCGGGTATTGGGGGATTTAAACTTTGATTAACTCGAATGAAATGACCGAAAAACGCATCTATAGATTCATTAGGTTTTTGTTTTCTGGTTTGTAAGTCTAATCGGGCCTTGGCTCCCTCATCCTTTATTCTATAGTGCCTTTTTAATCTTCCCTTAAACTCCGCCCAATCAACTCCTGGGGGAAGGGAGCGGAACCAATAGAGGGCATTGTCCCGTAACAATGATGGCATAAAAAGCATTTTATCGTCATCACAAATTTTGTGCAAACTTGCGTACTCCTCAAAGTTCCTAATGAACTCGGGGACGCTCTCACTCCTTTTCCCATAGAATGCTAGCCTCTCAGGGGGCTCTAAACCCTTTACATTTCCTTGGTTAGATACTGCCAGATTAGAAAATGACTGTAAAATTGACGCTAGAAAAGCAGCCTGTTGGGCGCCTCCGGTAGTAGGATTTCCTTGTGATTGGGGATTTGATGTCCCCTGGGCCTGACCTGTACCCTGTGTACTATGGGGCTGAGATCCAGGGGGAGGTTGAGCATTTCCCTGGGGGGCAACTGGGGTTTGACTAATGGTCCCCTGCGATTGTCCTACCGGATTTGCTCTAGCTAATCGTGTCGGGGCACTCATGTGACTAACGGAACTTCTCCTTGGGAGGGTTCCTTGGTTGGAAGTTGTCGTTTGGGTAGTTAAAGGCATTGTGACTGTCGACGTAATTGTGGGATTTATTCGCGTGGAAGTAGGCCAATTCTGCATAAACTGTTTGGCCCCTGCGTAAGCGCTTAATGCGGTTGAGGGTCTAATTGGGCTACTTCTAGGAGTTATTTGTACTGTAGGGAGATCGGATATGCTCCCGAATCTGTTTCTCCTTGTTAAATTTCCGCTAGGGACCGGACTCTGGCTTCTTTGATTGAAAATAGCTAAATTTGCTTCGCGCCTCTGTCTTTCTTCCTCCATTAGAACACGGGTCTGAGATGAAATATTTCCCTGTTCAGACTGGGCTGTTCTATCAGGACCTAGGTCGGGGTTCTCATCCCACAGGGGTTCCTCATTTGAATCGTATGCATAAGCCATCTTTGTTGCGGTTAACCGAGGGGGGCGTAAAAGGCTTCCGACCACGAGATTAGGCTTAGCGGAATGAAGTGGGGATCCCGATGATTCCGAAGGTTTGGAAGAAGCCGAGGACGAGTCCGATTGTTTGCGTTCACGATAAAATTGATTATTAAAGCTTGGGCACGGTTCGGATTCGCTCATTCAAATAGGAAGATTAAAGCCAAAAACTTTGTGTCAAAATAATTATTTAAGCCTAATTTATTTATTCCATTCTAAAAGAAATAGGCATTTGTAAAGATTACGGAAACAATAAATAATAAAAAAAGCCGAAAGTCGGAACTACGCTGTAGAATATTCTAGAAACATGGGCGCAAAATCAAAATGGCGGCCTTCATGCCTAAACTTGAACTATAACGAGAACGAAGCCGAAGCGGGCCCGACCGCCCCGTCGAAAAAAAATGGCGACGGCAAAACAAAACAAGCAATAAGCCAAGGGTTCGAATAGCATGGGCACAGGCACCATTTGTAACTGATTGCCCCGGTGAAATATAAGTGGCCGGTCGCGAAAGGGGGAATCGTTACAAGCCGCGGGAAACTGGAATTAGGGAAAATAGGCCTATGTCATTCCGAACGGAAGAATTGAAATAGCAATAAAACACATACCTTTATGCTCTCAGTGAAAAAAGATTTATTCGAGATTTACAAAACTTCCAAAAGGATGACGCGACTAATTACGCGGACGCATAAACTGACCCGAGCCTGGTCCCAGATAACGGAGAGAAAAAAAATCCGCAATAGAAGAAGATCAACTTCCAACTTCCAACTTTCAACTTTCAACTAACTGTTGCTCGAAGCCCGGGTGTTTCTTATCACCTCGGTTTCGGCGCATACTAAGAAGGGGAGGGGGTGAAACAAATACGCTCGACGGCTGGCAGAACATAAGCAAAGTTCCATTTCTGCCAAACGTCGTCTGCAGCGGTGTCTGCTAGACGCCGTTGCAAGTTTATAGAATATTTCCATACTTATTTCATGAAAAAGGCTCCATATGATTACCATATTTTGCTAGGGTATTTGGACATTCCAACCATAGCTCACATTCTCCTTATTAACGACGTTAAATTTCTACATAAATTAATTAATAATAGGATAACTCTTCCAGATTCGTTCTAGGCGGGCTATCGGTGATGTTTGCATATTTGGAAGCCTCCCATAAGTGACTGTACAATCCAAACACTGTTCTGTCACGCTACTTTTTCCGTAAATGGTCGACCCATAGGATCGCTTTTCGGGGGCGTCAACCGGCAAGAATATTCCTCCAAAATTCTGAAATTCTGGGATGCTTAAATCATCTTGCTCTTTTGCTCTTATTTCCACGAAGAAAAGCAAATCAGCGCTGACAATGAAACTGTCACGTCTGGCACCTTCCAAATGGCCCCTTAAAGACTTGGGGTTATGGAAAAACATTACTGGTCGTGAGAGCAATTTTGGCACAAAGAGTTGCGCCTCTCTTTCCATTCTGTCCATTTCTATTTTAACGACATCATCGTCCTTTGGAGGTTCCGGAGGTACAAAATTTCCGTCAATATAAAGTCCCTGGGGGGAAGTGGCTCGACTGCAAGCGACATATAACATTGACCGTTGCATTTTCCTGTTTTTGTTAATGTGAACCACCACGCATTTCTAGGTATCCCCCTGACTTTTATGAATAGTTATAGCTTCAGCCACTTGTAAAGGAAATTTCTTTCTAGAAACAGCAACATTTTTATTCGAGTGACGAAGCGTGAATGATCTCACTGTTTTCTCAAGGGGTGTCCAAGTTGGTCCGGCCTTTAAAGTGGAAACCAAACTGGCACTCTTTGCTCTAATGCCTTTTCCCACTCTTTCGTGATCAAAAGAAATCCAGACTCTGATAGGAACACGAGCCCATTCAGGACGCACTCCGTAGTCAATTTGACGGATTCTTCCAGTGGCTCCATTAACAATTTCATCTTCAATGTCTATGTTGTTGGTAACCATGTAGCGAGCATTAATTTGTAAGCGAATATTTTCGCTCAAACCGTAAGTGGAACTGGGCTTCAGTTGTTTCGCTTTTTCAAGGATGTTTTTTCGCACACCTCCTTGAATGTCTCCTTTGACGGTATCGAAAGCCAAAGACTCGAAGAATTCAGTATTGTACTGATTGAGACGCAGTTCATTGAAATCTGCGGCACCTTTGTTCATGGCGTACAGGTGAATGGCGTCGAGAGGAGGATCACCTTAATTATTATCTAAAAATCCGGCATAAGGAGTGTCACGAGCTTTAGGTACTTGAAATGCAAAGCTGTCGCCTACGGGTTTCAGTTGGTTAAAATCTCCAACAACCAATAGTGATAGCCACCAAATGATTCCTCAGAACCCATAATCTCTTGGTACCTGGAATTTACCTTCGTAAGAATTCAACTCCACCCATAGAAATCTCGTCTATAATGATCAGTTTGAGGTCCTTCCAGGCAACCCTCATTTTGTTCAACGTTTCAGATTCCAGTCTCGACATGGGTCCTCCATATTGGCTAACTGGAAGCGAGAAAGCCGTATGTAGAGTGGTTCCCCCTATGTTAAACGCGGCTTTTCCCGTGAAGGCGCACTTTAATGCAACAACGTTGGAGTTGTCAGCCCCTGGTTGTTTGTGGAAATACCTCGTGACGCCCTCGTAAACAGCGTTTATCAAGACGCTTTTACCTACTCCGGCTCCTCCAGTGACAAAGAGGCGTAGTGACTGCTCGGGCTTTGTTTTAAAATGTCCAAGAATATGGCCAAAAACTTCTCATTGCCTTACGTTTAAACTCTGCACCATTTTTCCATACTCAGTATCCTCTACGATACGAACAGATTGCACGATTGTGTAGTCTGGAACATTGCCATCCGGCAGTTCCTGTCCAATGTCAGCATTACCATCTCTTAAAGCCAAAACGGCGAATTCTGGGTCATTCATCGTGTATTCTCGATATCTTTCATCTTGATGTTCCAATATTGGCTGAACATTAGCAACATCTACTTGGGCTTCATTTTCAAGGAATTCCACCCTCGCTCTTTCAAAGTCAGCTTCACCAGCTCCGTTCACAAACTCTTTTCTCTTCATTGAAATCAATTCCAAATTTGCTTCGTACACTTCTTTGAAATCCTTATCCAAAATATTAGTGGCTTCATCGCGCCAAGGATAGAACAAGAGAAGCTGTTTCCTGTAGAAATCCAAGGTATCTTTTTCAATGTTGTAATTTCGGTATCGAATGACTTTAGCTTGTGTACGTTTGCGTACAAAACCATGGCCTTGGTTCAAAGAGATCCAAACCGAAGGTAAGTCGGATTCCTCCTCGCTTTCGATTTCTTCATCAACATTTGGGCTTGGAACCCGTGGGCCTCGGCCTTTTTTCTTGTTGAATTCGTACCAAGCTGCAAATTCAGCTAGGCAAACCGATTCCATGGATTCTGGCCTAAAAGGATAACGATCAATTAGGCCTTCCGAGAATATGTCTGTACTCTCTTCCGGTAAATCATCAAGCTGACTCTTGGGCCGGAGAATATGAAGCCGTTTCTCTGGAATATTTGTGTTGATAAAGATGGTAGCTCTACTGGACTTAGATACAGTCATCTGCTGGCATAAGTACGCCGCTTCTTGCGCAGAAATTTCTTGGCCCCTGAGAAACTTGTTAGCTATAACTTTGAGCCTTTCTTTAATAGTTGACCCCGCCTGCCTGGCCGATTTCATAGCTTCCATAAGCAACTGGGAAACTCCACGCTGCGATTTCCCAATATACGCGATGACGTACACAATGCAAGCGTAAGGATCCAGAACAAATTGAATGTCCATATTAGCTCTCCATAATCTAAGAACGTCTTTGTTGTAGGCGTTCACTCTTACTTCCTTGGGGGATCTCTTCAGCAGTGTTGTTTTTCTCTTGAGATTAAATGCAACACAATCAATATACACCCGTTCCGTCATTTGAAGAGGGCGCAAAAACTCTTCAAATGTTTCTGGTGCATTTTCTAGTGTCAAAGCCGCTATAGCCTTTTCAACCTTAACAGATTCGGATGCTATGCGTTCTCCATACTCCTTTGTCCAATTTCTTAATTCCGGGTCGTAAACGTATGTTCTCGGCATCGGAGGCCAGGGAATTCCAAAACGGCAAAGCGTCTCTTCCCCCCGCTTCACCTTGCACGTTTTCGTGTGTTTATGCGTTTGATGCGGAATGAGGTTAAACAAATCTTGGTCTTCAGACTTAGAACAAGAAATGAATTGATCAATGAAGGCCTCAACTTGGGTAACATTGGAGCCATCCGGTTTCAACTTTGGAGCTCCAGAAATCCAAAATACACTGTGCACATATGAGGCGACCCCCGATGTTGAAATTCCACTGGGTAATAGTAATCTACCACCGACCCCAGTGGCGCTGCCTTGCTTCTAAAATACCTGAATAACGCTCGAAACCTGTAATCGATGTATCTCGCGCATGTAATCGGGTCCTCCTGAATCAACTTTGCTATATCCTTGAAAGCCATATTTTCAATTTCTTGGTTGGTCATATTACTTTTGCCAGAAGTGACCAACAAAGCGTTGATTAACTCGAGCCATCGAGTTTCAGCAGCACTTACAGTCAGAAAAAAGGTAGGAATGCCAAGTTGTCTAGCCATGGCGAGAATTTCCCTCGATTTTCGCTGCCAAAATGCGGGGGAGTTGCGAAGAGGCTCCAATATTCTGAAACCATCGTCGTGGTGAATTAGCGATTCAATCCCACCAGCCAATCGTAGTGCTCCCGCTGTTAGTCCTCGGCCATCTGAAGCCTTAGTTTTGCGTAAGCAGATTTGAATGGCTTGACTAACTTTCATGGTCTCAATCTTCAACCATTTGAAAAAGAGATTGGTAACGTCGCTGGCGCACCTTCTGTCAGAAGACAGCAACGCCCATTTTACAAAATCCTGGTAGCTGCTTTTGATCGAAATTTCCATTTTCTGCCCTCCATAAATTCGAGGAAATGAGAGTTCTTCGCAATCTTCATCGTATAGCAAAGACACAGGGGCGGCTACCTTCTCCCGGTGCAAATGTTATCGTAACGTTTTTGTCCAATAAATCGTCAGCTGACAACAGCAAGGAATCTCTGGCTCCGCAATTGACTCTTTCGTCTTCCTTTTCTTCAACCCACTCTTCGTCACTATCAACTTCCTGTTCACCAGCGCTTATATCTATTGGTGCATGGCCTTCAATTGAGGTAGCCTCTTTTGGATGTGAGACTTCAGTTAAAGCAATGTTTCTGTCATTTTCATTCACGACGAAATCAACGTTTTCATCCACCAACGTGTCCATGAGGCCCTCCGAAAGAGGGACGAATGTTTCTTGTAAAGTGGTGATTGCAGCAACGACCTAAGCGCTGCTAAAATGTTCTTAGGACGTACTGTTTCAAACAAAAATGGGCTATTATACTGCATGCGACGCATTAATTTAACTTGTATTGTATGCGTGTTGTCCGGGAGCCTTGGTAAAACAGAACAGGACGTGTCTACATTACAAGGAACGTTAACAACTGTACCCTTCGAACCTTTTTGCAAATCGCAACCTAGCGATCGTATTTGAATGAACGGAATTCTTGGGATAACGAGCCGTTGTTCTAGATTAGATAACCCTGTAATAGTCTCACTTACGACGGGAAATGGAAAGCCATTATGGGGACTGAATTTTGGAACTAGCCCTTTAGACACGGCTGCATGACAAGCCGTGCACAATTCCACTATCGGAGTCAGAACACTTGTAAGATATCCAACGCTTTCCGGAAAATTTTCTAAACTGATTAACGCCATAGAGCTTTTAAAACAAAGCCTGGAACATATTTCGCACTTATGCGTAGGAACATCTTTTATTGCTTCGCAATACAAAAATTCTTGATATAATGGATCATTCTTCTTTACAAGTTTTCTAACTTGGGCAGACAAATTTTCATTTTCCCGATCCCTATATTCCGGGTCTGTCCTTCTTTCCGCTTGGGCGGCTCGATCCCTTTCCTTGTACTCCGGATTTTCCCTTTTTCCGCTTGGGCGGCTCGTTCCCTTTCCTTGTACTCCGGATTTTTCCTTCTTTCCTCTTGGGCAGCTCCTTCCCTTTCCCTATATTCCGGGTCTGCCCTTCTTTCCGCTTGGGCGGCTCGTTCCCTTTCCTTGTACTCCGGATTTTCCCTTTTTCCGCTTGGGCGGCTCGTTCCCTTTCCTTGTATTCCGGATTTTCCCTTCTTTTTGCCTGAGCGGCTCGCAATCTTTCCCTTCTTTCCGCTTGGGCGGCTCCCTCCCTCTCTCTATATACCGGATCTTCCCTTTTTTCAGCTTGAGCGACTAGCTCCCTTTCCCGCTTCAGTTTATATAATTCCCTTCGTCTAGCATTACGTTTTTCTCTAGCCTCAGGATCCAAACTTTTACTCTCTCTACTTTTTTTTACTTTCCCAAGTTTTTCGGCTTCATCTGAATCATTTCCCCTTTTGTTACTGGGCATTTCACTTGTTATAGGCCTACCATAAATAGAAAATTAGGAATAGCAAATCGATTAGAGCCTACTTGAGTTGTTCAATCCTTTATTCCTCGACTCGAACACGAGTAGAAAAGGGTACTGAGCACACGCCGACAACTTCAACGCGCACGTCAACAATAACAATAAAAAAATAAGTAAAAAGGGTAGCAAATACTGAGCACACGCCGACAACTTCAACGCGCACGTCAACAATAACAATATAAAAAAATAAGTAATAAATAATAATGATATAATAATACTGAAGCAAGTAATAATATTAAAAAAATTAATAATGTAACACGTAAACAAAATATGCAGCAAAAAAAATAAAACGTCCATCGCTTAAATGTTTTTTCAAGTTTATAAAAATGCAGAATGAAAACGAAAGGAATGTCGTAAGTGGGAGGGGGAGAAAAGGGATTGAAAGTTTTATGAAGAATGAAAGGGACGCGAATAGGCCTATAACCAAGGAAGTAGCTAAAACTTTCTTAGTATTTCACCATTCTGTCCGGTGGTTGGAAGAGAGGTTTTGGCGTGAATCATTACGTTACGGAGGGACCTTTCCTAAAGTGTTTAACCTATCTCTAGCATCAGGATCTTCCGGTGGTTGGCAGAGAATTTTTGGCGTGAATCATTAGGTTACGAAGGGACCTTTCCTAAAGTTCCCGTTACAAGTCCCCCCCCACTTGCGTGACGTCGTACTGGCGATGATGGAGACGATAGATATGAATTGGCGCCTTAAAATAAACAGGTCGGGGTTGTTTCCGGAGCTTCCTTTGATCTGTATAGATTCGTACATAAAAGAAATAGGTAGGGTAGGGAACAGTACTTTCTACCTTAATCCTTTGGGAGACTCGTGGCGACATCTATTTAAATTTTTCTATTACATAATTAATTTTATGTTGTTCAATTAAATGCAAATCAAATATTTTTATTTGAATCATTAGTTTTTTAATTAACTATAATATATTACGAGCGAGGACGAACACACCCACGGCCAAACAACATAAAAAACATAGTTTGTATAATCTTGCTTTTGAGAGGTATTTGTTATTTGCCTTTGTGAATCGTTTTTCTTAAGGATAGAAACCTATTCAGGGGACTGAATTTTGGAACTTGGCCTTTAGATACGTTTGCATGACAAGCTATGCACAATTTCAGTATGGGAGTAGCAATACCGCTTCTAAAACAAAGCTTACAACATATTTCACACTTGTGTGTAGGAGCATCTTTTATAGCTTCGGAATAAAAATATTCTTGATAAAGTGTATTTGAATTTTTTTTTAAAATTCGTCACACGTAACGATAAGAAATTAATAAATGTACATATTAGAAATTCATGGATTTGGAAACTTTTATTTGTGTCATAGTTACAATAGATTGAGGAAACAAAGTGTTTTATTTGAGTATTTCCTCCTGTGATGTTTTAGGCGTTTCAGCCTGTGATGATGTTTTAGGCGTTTCAGCCTGTGATGATGTTTTAGGCGTTTCAGCCTGTGATGATGTTTTAGGCGTTTCAGCCTGTGATGATGTTTTAGGTGGTTCAGCCTGTGATAATGTCTTGGGCGTTTCAGCCTGTGATGATGTCTTGGGTGTTTGAGCTTGTTGACCCATTAATTGTTCTTCAGTTATGTTATGGAAAATTTCATCATCGTCGGATGTGAGGTCAGCATCCAGTATTTCTTGTGGACTGTGTAATATAATAAGAGTGCCAAAGCATGGATTTTATAGTGTCTTTAAACGTAAATGTAATGTACATGTCACATGTGTGTCATGACAGTAGTGAAAGTGCTTACTTAGTTGAGTTCATTTTCTGTTTTTTTGTGGGTGGAGATCCAAATTTTTCGTCCAGAGGGTTGATGGATGTAGTTCTAAATGATGTATATTGTTTGATTAGTCATGAATCAAAGATAGAATCGAAGTTAAAATTATCTATTATCCTCATATATGATAAGTTTAAGTTATGATATATATATATATATATATATATATATATATATATATATATATATATATAGTTATGTAAGTCAATCTAAGATCTAATCCAAATGATTTTAGAAGACGCGTAATCATTAAACGCTTTGACCTGCCTTTGATAGTTCTAATATAGTTACATGTAATCCGTAATAGGTGCACAAGGTTAGTTCTGTGATTAGCTCCTCGGTTTCTAATAAAAAATATTTGATTTATCCACTTTGGAAGTATTTGCTGTTGTGCACTTTTAAATTTAAGTCGGAGCTTTCAAGACAGTATCACACTGACCATAATAATTGTATTAATTACCGGTATTTTATGTAAACATTTTAAAATAGCTTAATTTACATGGTCAGAAAACTGACAATCTACTATCTAGTGATTTCATATATTTTTGAAGAATTTATTTATTACCCCTTATTAAATGGTAGATTAGCCATGCATGCAAATATGAAAATGTTTATGGAAATTTTCAATGTAGAAGTAAAATAAGATATATTATGAAAAGTGGCTTACTCAGTTGAGCAAGTTTTTCGCAGAGATGCTAGTTTTTCGTCCAATGACTTGGTAGCTATAGATCTAAATTTGGTTTATTTTTTTATTAGTTTTAAATCAAAACCAAAGGTTGTAACCAAAGGTTGTGTTAAAAAAATTTAATTTTTTCCTTGCCTCTTATTTTCCAAATTCATATATCAGGCAGACTTTGCGTGATAAGATACAAAGGCTTCCCGCAAATCTTGGAAATCATCCCAAGCTTTGTACAAATTTTTTATAACCCCATTTGAGTTAAAGTATGCTGTCGAACCTTGGCAAAAACTCAGTGTATGGCAAGCCATTTCTTTGGGAACGTCGTTCAAATAACAGAAAGCCGCCAAGCGCACGAGTTCAAATTTATCCTCTACAGATTTTTTGAAGAAGGTTTTGTTGATGTCATCCGGCCAATCTTGCGCTTTCAGTCCAATAACACTTTGTAAAGTAATCCATGGGTTTGTAAAAGACTTGTTTTTGCGAGGAGACACATATTTCGACATTTTTTTTCTTAATGAAAATACTAAGGAAATAAACTTTTGTTTCAGAATGGTTACTTATAAGCAAAAAACCAATTTACTTCGGGCTTGTAGGGCTAACTCTTCGATAACGTAGATACTTTGTAACTTAAGGCTTGGAATGCTCTATTTTAAAAACAGGATTTTTACGCTGGTTTTTCTTTTATTGTCCGATATTTAGCAATCGTTGAAATACCAAAATTCCCAGAAATGAGAATTTGTAAAGCACGTTTTCTGGCCGGTATACAGATGGTTTAGGGGAAGGAAATTTTTTTGTTTGTCCCGCGAGCCTGTTGTGGGGGTGGTGGTGGTCAGAGTTAACCAAAGAAATGGTTATGTCGGTGTCAGAGTTTACCGAAGAAATGGTTATTTTTTCTTTTGGATTCAACCCTGAATACACGAATGTACACCACTTCAACCCTGAATACACGAATGTACACCACTTCAACCCTGAATACACGAATGTACACCACTTCAACCCTGAATACACGAATATATACCATTTCATGCAATGCTAAATATTGCACTACATATATTAAATCAATTCTTTTAAAAGTTAAAATAAATAAAAGTAATAATTAAACTTTAAATACTAAATTTGAACAGTTAACATAAATAAATAACTCTATATCATAAAAGAAATATCTTAAATACTCTATTTTGATCTTGAGAAATGTCGAATGCTGGCGTTCGACACGTATCAAGGTTACGACACGTATCAAGGTTAAAGGGTCGCTTAAAGGAAAGGTGTGTGTATGACCTTGTGGCCAGAGGCCTGCACTTACCCCTTCTCCTAATAATTCACCTTTACATTTTAAAATCTGTCAAAACACCTCCATTACAAAATTCCAAAATAACTATGTCACGTAGCCCCCGAATAACAGTTTAAGTCCTCAAAAACTCACGTAGCCCCCGAATAACAATTTAAGTCCTCAAAAACTAATAAATAGGGGTGAACCCCAGAAAGAGAAGAGAGTCGAAAAACCATCAGCGGACAAAGAAGGACGGTTCGGAGTCTTACCCGATGGGTACTTCGCGTATAAACAAATGTCGTCGGACAGGCGCGCAACCTTAGTAACTTAGAAATAAAATCCGTAATCCGTATCAAATAAATAAACAAGATGTGCCCGGCTGGGCACAGAATACTTTTGCACGGCAACTGTCGAATTAGTATTATTACTATCCAAAAATGGCCCAGGGATGGACTCATAATATTAGCCACAGCGTACCGAACTTAAAAGGCGTATAGAAAATTTACGTGAATAGCCGTAACTATGCTAAAACGATTACCCGTAATTCTAACGTTAATTTATTTACTTCTATTATTATTCTAATAGTGCAACACAATAATAGAAGTGAGTGAGTATGCCCTCGTTGCGAATTCTTTAACAGCGCAATCATTCAAATAATTTACTTAAGTTATAATTTTCAAACTTTTTCCTTATTATCTTAAGATGAATTTCGTCCCGAAACATCTTTAATAGGGGATTGTAAAAAAGAAAGAGGTCACGTGAAAGTGTTTTCAGTACTGCCAGATAACTTTAAAAAGAAGGCTGGACATATTTAAAACGTCCTACTACACCCCCTCCCCCGCCCATAATCTTTTTTTTTGGTGGGACAAGGCCTAACTGAAAACTTTATTTTGTGGATTTGGGCGCTGCAGATAATTAAACGTTTTAATTTAAAACTGAAGGTGAGTTTTTCTTTTACTACGTGCAATATGAAGTACGTTTGCATTACATTGATGTTCATTTTTTATAAATAAAGGTCCAACTAAAGGAGCGTCTGCTCAAAGGTTCAAAGCAGCTGCACCACGTGACGAAACACTTTTTAGTGCCTTCCCCCCTATTTGTTTCCACTCCTAATCTTTTTTACAATCCCCTATTAAAATAAAACGTGAAAAAAAAATTATTTTCTCGTGTGGAATCGAACTTGCGACCCATGGTTCTGCCGAGCAAAACTCAATATTTCTAACCGATATACCACCTATACCACGCGCCCAGCCTGAGCGCGCTCCCCCGAGAATTTTTTCGGTACCTTTTAATTCGCCGAATGCCTAAGTTTTTTTTATCTCATTTTAAAAACAGGAATGATAAAACAGAACATTAATTTTTATTACGTAAGTCAAACAAAACTGATTCAGATTATTTTAAAACATTTTAAAACTAGTGTTAATATAGTGCCACATTAAAACAATAATATTCCTATTTTTAAAATGTGAACAATTTTATTCCTATTTTTAAAATGGGGCTCTATTTTATTCCTTTTTTTAAAATATGACTCTATTTTATTCCTATTTTTAAAATATGACTCTATTTTATTCCTTTTTTTAAAATATGACTCTATTTTATTCCTTTTTTTAAAATATGACTCTATTTTATTCCTTTTTTTAAAATATGACTCTATTTTATTCCTATTTTTTAAATATGACTCTATTTTATTCCTATTTTTTAAATATGACTCTATTTTATTCCTATTGTTTAAATATGACTCTATTTTATTCCTTTTTTTAATATGACTCTATTTTATTCCTTTTTTTAAATATGACTCTATTTTATTCCTTTTTTTTAAATATGACTCTATTTTATTCCTTTTTTTTTAAATATGACTCTATTTTATTCCTATTTTTAAAATATGACTCTATTTTATTCCTATTTTTAAAATATGACTCCATTTTATTCTAATTTTTAAAATGTGGCAATATTTTATTTATATTTTTAAAATTCCTCAATCTCAAAGTTTGGCTGGTTTTAAAAATTCGCGGGGATTTTTGAGATTTGAGGTTTTGAAAAGCGACATCTATGCGTGGTGCCCAAATACACCTTGACTACCTTCCCTGAGATAGCGCGCTTAGGCCTGTATTAATAATAAATTTACTTTTGTTAAAACTTAAAACTTTTTCGTCGTTAATTTAAGACGAATTTCGTCTCAAAACATCCTTAATTAAAATAAAACTTAAAAAAAAAATTTCGTCGTGTGGAATCAAACTGCGACCCATGGTTCTGCCGCGCAAAAGGCAACTGCTCTAACCACCATACCACGAGCCTAGTTATCCAAGCCAATATGCGTGGTGACCAAATACACCTTGACTGCCTTCCCTGAGATAGCGCGCTTAGGCCTGTATTAATAATAAATTTACTTTTGTTAAAACTTAAAACTTTTTCGTCGTTAATTTAAGACGAATTTCGTCTCAAAACATCCTTAATTAAAATAAAACTTAAAAAAAAAAAAATATTTCGTCGTGTGGAATCGAACTGCGACCCATGGTTCTGCCGCGCAAAGGCAACTGCTCTAACCACCATACCACGAGCCTAGTTATCCAAGCCAATATGCGTGGTGACCAAATACACCTTGACTGCCTTCCCTGAGATAGCGCGCTTAGGCCTGTATTAATAATAAATTTACTTTTCTTAAAACTTTAAAACTTTTTCCTCGTTATTTTAAGATGAATTTCGTCTCAAAATATCCTTAATTAAAATAAAACTTAAAAAAAAAATATTTCCTCGTGTGGATTCGAACTGCGACCCATGGTTCTGCCGCGCAAAAGGCAACGGCTCTAACCACCATACCACGAGCGTAGTTAATCAGTTTCATATTCTAGGGGTATTTTTTTATAAAGCTCGCGCATGCGTATCAGATTCTTGGTTACACCATGACGTCAGCAAACCACCGCCGGTATTCCACTGGGGAATTTTTCATCGTTTCCCTCTCGTGGGCCCGTATATTTCAATTGACACCCGAGCGTGCTCGACGGGCTTTAAGTCTTCCGTTTATAAAAATATAACTTTTGAACGCCATCTGGCGTGCAAAAGTAAAAAATGAAAAATTAAATAATATTAAGATTACAATTAAGATGGTGCGTGTATGCGCGAATGAAGATATGGTGCGCGAAACTGCGGCGAAGAAAGAAGAAGAGTCATGAACATAAGTACTAAACCCCCTTCAACATTTTTTATATTATTTTTGTGTTTTCAATTTAATTTGGTTTAAATCAATACTCGAGAGAATAAATGTTTTTGTTTTTGTTTTAAAAGTGAAATTGCTAATTTAAAATCCCAATACCTAAAATATCAATAATAATTCCCCTAGACACAAAATCGCATACAATAGTGGGCCAAAGAAGTCGAACCCAAAAAGAAATATTCTTTTTGCATGAGAAGTCATATCTAAAACCAAAAATATAACATATAACATACCGACTTCATTGCAAAAGTGGGGGTCCATCCGGGATTCCTTTAGCGCTCCGATTGTTTAAAAATAAATTAGCAATTAGCAAAAATAAAAAAAAATATATTAAAACAATAACTCTTAAATTTTAAAACTGAGAAAATTTAACATTCCAACAATTGCAAAACTTTAAAATTTTGAAAAACTTAACCTAGAGTATTTGATGATAATATGATATCAATAATTTTTTGAAATGGATGAAATAGAAGAAAATTCTGAATTGAGCGACAACTTACACTATGATAGCGATACTGAAAATTATAGTGAGGCTCTTGATAGGGATTCTAACATAAATGAAAACATGGAGGAACATGCCATTGAAACTAACGCTGAAAATGCAGTTGAAGGTAACCAATCAACTGCGGCTGCAAATAATATTGTCCCTGTTCCTGCTGACATATTACAGGACATTTTAAGACGACTCAATGAATTAGATACAAATCAGAAAAGACTAGAAAGTAGATTACATAACCCTGCGCCTATATCCCCATCTATTTTAATGCCATCTCCACCTCGTAACTCTCAAAATACTGTTCCAAAAACCGGTAATTATCCTAGTAATTACCCTATCAGTAATGTTATGGCCAATCCGACCATTTCAAATAACCCCCTAACTAATATAGCAGCCGCTAATTCTAATATAACTCCTTTCATCCCCACCCCTTTTTGGCAAGCTCCCATATCAGTACCTAATTTTTCGGGAAATCCTGTAGATCCTGGTCCAAAGGATTTCTTGCGTAGGGCGAGGCAGATGTTGGTTTGTAATGGCATGGATGAAATGTTCATTCAGAGGTGGATCCCTGGTGTTTTGCAGGGACCAGCTTTTGATTGGTTTTGTAACCAACCCCCATTTTTAAATTTTAACGATTTTGGACAAAGATTAAAAAAGGCCTTTGAACGTACCTCCAATGATGAAATTGTTAAAGATAAAATATATCAAAGATATCAAAAGCCTCAAGAAAGTGTAAGTGAGTACGTCACTCAAATGCAAAAACTTTTTGCACAATTAAGTAATTCAATGCCCATGGAGGAACAATTAAATCAGATTCGTAGAAATTTAAGTGACAGTATTAAAAAGATATTGGTAGTCAAATCGTTTGACAATGTTCGCGATTTGGTAGATGTCGCCATTGGAGTAGAGAGATGTGAAAGAAATGAAAAGAAAAGCGAGTCAGCTACTAACGCTCCCCCACCGCCTTCTATTCCAGCGAAGGTGGTATACCATCAAAATATTTCAAGTGCTGGGACTCTCCCTCAATGTAAACATTGTGGAAAAACAAATCACTCAAAGGATAATGCTTTTACAAAAACGTTTCTAACTACTCCGCTTGTCGTAATTCTCGTTCCTCCGCCATGTCAAATAAAAGAAACATGGGAAACACAAATTTAAAATGCTATAAATGTAATGAATTCGGACACTCAAAACCTTTTTGTCCTAATAATAATGATCGTTCGTCATTGGGAAACGAAGAAAGGCCAAACTCAAGCGGGGAGAGTCGGGCCGTATCCAATCAGTAACAAAAAACCCCGAGAAAAGCGTGGAAGGAAAAGAAATACTAAAATCTAAAACTCTTCAACTAGGACTGGACTTTGTAAAAATTTACCTAGGGAACCTTCCATGCTTAGCTTTAATAGATTCAGGTTCCACACATATCGTTGTTAATAGTAGTCTTAAAACGTTAATCGAAAATCAGGGATTTAAAACTTTAGACAACTGTTTTGCATTAAGGCAACCAGATAATTCATTAATCGCTACTGATGGTGCAGTAAAACTTCAGTTTGGGTTACCCCGAAAACAAATCGAATTCGAGGCCACCTATGTAAGTGGTATAGGATATGATTGTATCCTAGGAAAAGCTATTTTAAAACATGTGGGAATGCTCGTAGATTACGGTAAAAATGAATTTTCTTTCCCAGAAAATATACATCCCAGGTAGCAAAAAGTCGTTTATTATACGTTGAGATACCGTCAATTTGAAACGGCTTTGCTAACGTCAAGAAAACGTCAACCATGTCACCTCAAAACACGGTTTATTAAACGTTGCAAATGACGTTTTATTAACGAATATAGTCAACTAAATATTAACCATCTATGGACGTTTTATTCGACTCAATTTACACGTAATAGATTCGTTTCATAAAATGCGTATTTAACTCAAAATACACGTTAGAAACATGTGTAAAACAATTCCATATTTGACTCAATATACACGTTTTAAATACGTTCCATAAACGGTATATTTGACTCAATATACACGTTTTAAATACGTTCCATAAACGGTATATTTGACTCAATATACACGTCATAAATACCTTCCAAATCTGTATATTTGACCCATTATACACGTTCATTTAAGCCTAGTTGTAGGCTTTTCCTTATTACACTTATAATTGGCTTTCCCGTAATACAATAAATAGGGTTCCTTTTTTTATGTGAAACTAAAGAAACAATATTAAGTTCAAAGTTTATTTTTAAATATTTGATACAAGTCATGTAATTTTGCACTAAAAGGTACATTTTAATGGAAATTTCTTAGTTTCGTATTATTGTTTGAAATAATCGATCAGCTTCTTCACCATTCCCTTCAGTGGTGTCCGGTAGTTTTTCCCTTTCTTGCAATTTTCTTTGTTCCTTTTTCTTCTCTGACCGCAATTTATTGTTCAGCCTAGTGAACGATTGCTTTAACCAATCCTTAATTATTTCCTCAATTTCACGTTCAGGAGCAGTTTTGAATACGTTGTTAGACCGTACAGCACCTGATGAAGAAAAATGTTTTCATAATATTTGTAAATTCAATGGTATTTAAAAAATTATGATAAATTTCCGCTTACAAATAGCTATTTCCTTAATTTTCATGTCTTTGAAGGCCAATTTTTTGTGGCCAGCCCAATTAATTTTTTCGCCAAGATAGTCTGTCATTAATGCGCTAAGAATTCTTCGAGTGCAGTCGCCTAGAGATTTACCACCAATTCCACCAAGATAAGAGATCTGGATATAAAAAAAATAAAACCCAAAATCAACTTAATTATCACTTTAGTATAAAAGAATCCTTACCAAAATTCCTTGATTTTCCTTTAGATTCAAAAACTCTTCCAAAGCTGCCAACCCATCAGTAGAATTTATTGGCAAGTCTAAATGATCGAGGTCTATTTTTGATGTTGGTTCGTTATCCACAACTATTTTATTTAGAAGGGATGTGTTTACTTCAACTTGATGTTTTATGTATTCCAAATATTTCAAAATCTTTAGAAAACCTGTCATTAGAGAGTTATCAAATTTTACAAATTGAAGGATTATTAAAATACTAAAATTTACAAATATATTGGTAGTATTCCTTTTAAAGGGAGGGTGAAGCGGAAAATGAATTTAATTTTTATGGATTCTATATACAGATGGATCTCATAATAAGTAGAAGAATCAATAAAAATTCACTTCATTTTTCTCTTCATCCTCCCTATAAAGGACCTTTCGACAGCGAGAATTTAATTATTGGACCTACTTGACTCCGAAGAAAAATGGTTTGTTGGTCTAACAGTCGTTTTAAAATCAGTTGTAGGTGGTACATAAATTCTGGTTATATCTCTAGAAGAACTTGCTGTATTAAATGTAGGCCCCATTTTAGCCGTGGAATTTGATTCTGCGTCCAAGCATTCTGTTTGAGTGACGTTTAATATCCCCCGTGAACCTCTTGGTGGAGTGGTAAAGCCTGGACTTTCACTATTCAAATTCGAGCAGCGTTGTTGGTCATTTAATACTTGACCACAGGAAGTATTTTCTCTTGGAGAGCACGATTTAGCAGAATATGATGGTATATTATCAGGTAAAGCACCACTGGCATGATTTTCCTTTGATCTACTTGTCACATTTGAGAGTCCAAGAAAGGAGACTGCAGTGGTAGTTGGTGAATTTGTGTCAGCCTCAAATTCTATGAAAATCATTAAATTAGAATTCCGTCACTTCTATTCCAAGTGTATTAACTTACCATTCTCATTGTAATCAGTAGAAATAGTGCTTAAATCTCTTCTAACACCTAAAAATACATTTTAGGTACATACATTACTCTTTTTTAGTTACCTTCTTTCTATTCAAAGCTATCATTAAAAACTGTGCAACTTCATTAAATATATTTTTAACACCTGCGCTTGGAAATGCTGCGGGTTTCGGCAGGTTAACATTCTTTCGAGGGGAGAGTTTCCTTTTCTTTAAAGATGGTCCATGGAGTACTAAATACATGAAATTAAATTTATTTAAATCTATAAATTAAAATTTATAAAAGGTCCATACCATCTTCGTCTTCATCGCTTACTATATACCCTGAATCGAAACACGCTTCCTTTGTGCGTGTAGTCTGCTTTCTCTTCCGGTTTAATGGTTCATTCTGTTCCTCAGATTCAGTTCTCTCTCCCACATCTGAACTTACTTCGAAAAGTTTCGATTTATTTTCGGCTTCTTTGTAATTATCTAAAATTCATTATAGTATTTAATAACGGCTCATGATAAAAAATATTAAAAATCTGCATTCACCAAACTTACTGCTTTCAAATACTATTCTTTGTAATTCATAAATTTTCCACTTTTCTTTCGGACTTTCAGCATTAATGATGGCTTTTATTATTCTATCATTTGACTTAAATGGTGGCCAGAAGCAAGTTTTTTTTGAAGCATCAAGCCATTGCTCATGTATCACCCCACACTCCCGCTCTCCACTCTCATTTACTTCAGCAAACTCCACAACTTTGAACATAGTTTACCTTACACCAATATATATATATATATATATATATATATATATATATATATATATATATATATATATATACTTTTTACTATTTTCTAATATACAGGGTGATTCTAAAATGATGCTAATACCGAACTACGGTGAGTTCTATGACATTTTGTCGTCCGGGCCACCGTTTTCAAGTTAGGATTACAGTTTTTATGGATAATACCTTAAATTTAAGTAAGGAATTAAAACTCAAATGTAATTTAAATTGAATTGCTAGGTTTCGTAAAGTGCGAGTTTCAAGTAATTTTTTATTGTAAAATTGGCCCGTGTCAGATTTGGCTCTTATTTTAATTGCGCTGCATTTATACGGTCGATTTAAATTATAGACCTCAGTTGTTCGGTAATACCACCATTTAAAGATACACCCTATATATATACTAACTCCTTAATCTGAAAACATAAATTTATATGTCATTTGAATGAAGGAGAGGAACTGAAATGGCAGTTAGAGGATTTTCAGAAATGGGCATGTAAAAGCACTTTCGGTCAATCAAATCAACAGACCACGATTGCAACTTTGATAGCCTTGAAACTCGTTTAATTCCAAGATTGGTAGAGGGACAAGGATAAGTATAAGCATTACCGGAATGGATAAAACATTTCCCTACAAGAACGACATCTTGGCTTTGTCTTATTTTAATAATATTCTCTACAAGAATAACTTCCCCTGTTTTTAGAGACAAACAGTTGTCTGGAACTCTATTTCTATAAACGAATCCCTTATATAGTAATTTTCGGAACTGCAATCCTTGAACATTATTAATCATAGGACCTTCATTATGCGCTAACTGAGTTTCCAATCTAAGTAATTGCGTCTCACTTAATGGTTGCTTTTTTAGGCCTTTTAGTTCATGCAGTCTCAATACCACCTGCTGAAGGGGTTTATAGGGTGACCTAACCAACTTTTTTAAATGACCTAGAAAGGATTCAAATGGGAATGCAGAAAAATTGTCCAAGCCTCCATATTTTTTGACATGGTCAGATAAGTGAACAAGATTGTGAATATTATAAACATGCATTTCTTTGCCATAAAATTGATCTGCAACTTCAACAAAGTTAACAAGAAGTGAACCAGCATAGTCTATCATATCATTTGAAGGATTTTTTTGGCACAAGATTGTAATGGCACAATGTAATAACTGAAAATGATCGACCAAATTGTTTGGTAGAAGGCCCCTAAAAGCAAACACTCCTGTATACAACAAGAACTGCCTGAATTCTGTTGCTTTCCATTTGTCAACTTCATCTAGTCCTCGCGGCTTTCTAGAAAACTCAACAGGGGTAAACTCAGCGAATGTTTTCAACTTCAAAGATACTTCGTGAAGAATATGCGGGGGTTGCTTAACTGGAGACTTAGTTTTGGATAAATATTTTACTATTCTCTTTACACATCCCAAACAAACTAAATGCATGTAGTCAATAGGAATATTTTTTATCATATCAATTGGCAAATCCAGAAGAGGTGAATCGTCTAGGTTGTGATGTTCAATTTGCGTTTTATTTCGAAAACTAGTGTCAGTTCTTAAACGTGCATCTGTCAAATTAAAAACAACCCGTCCAAAATATTCACCTCTCTGGTCACAATAATCACAACCGAAATACCCATTGTGGTTTTTAATACACTTTATGTATGCTTTAGCTGGAGCATCACATATAAAAGGCCCAATTTCCACTTTGTATGTCCTGTCACCAAATTTTAGCCCAGACTGATATAGCTGAATCAATTCAGCAACGAATTTTTTAAAATATAACCCAATAGTTTTTGGTTTTCCATTACCTAGAAAGAGACCAACAACAAATGGCCCCGAGTCTTTTGTTTCGCAGCATCTAGCTAAGATAGGCCAGAAATCTGAATAGGTACTCTTATAAACTGGAATACCATCAATGTTGAACATTAAATTTAGAACATTTACATTGCCCGTACCACTTCTAAATCCATTTTTTAATTTTTCCAAAAGCCCGTTTGCTAAGCCCATGTGGTAGTATAGCCCATTGTCTAATTTGTCAACTTCAAGTGCCTGCCCTCCTGTATGTTCTAATACTGTGCGTGAATCTAATGGTAGAAAGGGGTGGTGTGGTTTTAAAATCTTTAGCAAGTCATTTAACGAGGCATGGCTGATTCTATACTTTAGGGCCCATTGCTTTAGGGCGTCGCGTAAATCTGGAATTAAATCTTCACTGTCATTTGATTCTGAATCAGAAGAAGAAAAATCCATATTCAAACTATTTTCATCATTCTCACTACTTATATAATCCTGATTATCGTCGAAATGAGTATCTGAATTCTCATCCATGCCCATTTCAATCTCAGAATGAGACAATTTCGATTGATTGGTTAAAAAGGATTGGGTTTCAAAACTAGCTAGGCTTTCTTCTACGGTCTCAAAATTTGATGGATTTAAAATTATGTCTTTTCCTTGTTGGTTTGGTAAAACTTGATTATTTGAACTGGTTACTAATTCTCTAATTTGTTTGTTTACGTTAGCGGTTATATTTCTAATTTTTTGTCTTTTCGAAACCCCATAACGCTTCATTTTGAGCGTGCGTGTCGTGTAGTGGCTTTGATTTTAGATTTAAATCAATGATTGTTGTTAAAAACCTTGTAGGCTAATTTAAGTAATATAGTTAAATACAACACAGTTAGGCTTACTTTTCCAAATACTTGAATTGGTGTGCGAAATATCCCAAAATTTCGTTAACCTGAAATAATTTTTTTTTGACAACAGATTAGGCTTTGCAAATCATTGGCGGATAGGCAATTAGGCAGACTGGCGCTAGCACGAATAATTTTTTGCTGCATAAACCCTAGGAGGAGAAAGCACGAAGAGGGGAATTTTCTATAGAGTAATTTCGGTAGAGAGGGGCGTGAACTGTGTAACCCCAACGTTGAGGTCAACTTTGTAAGTAAGAGAGAGCATTATTTACCCCCGGAAGGAGGATATCACTAAGGTAAGAGATAAAGGGTTATGACGTTAATGCACATGTGGGAAAGAAATTACTCTATAAACTTTTTTGTAGGCCAATTTGGGGGGGGGGAGGGCTTAACGGCTTATTTTTTCGAAATGAAAACAATGCTTGTTTGGGTTTAGATTTTTTAATTCACAATCTCATTTACTTTGTACACGGTTTCAGTGGGAATTAAGGGTAGGGAAAAACTGGTGAGTATGAATACATAATTTAATTTCTCATAGAAAAAAAAATAGTGTACCAAAATTCGGACTAAAACCGAGTATAAAGTAGTGTCAGTAGAGAGGGGACTAGACTGTGTATCCCTCCCTCTAGGCGCGCTTTTGTAAGAGGGGATACTGTACGCGCCTGGTAGGTGATTGACACTGAGCTAAGAGATAGAAGGGTATGACTTTTGCATACGTAGAACTGACATTACTCTATCGACTGTGTTTCCATCCCACCCTTTGAGCGACGCTCTTGGAAGAGGGGAAACTGTACGCGCCACGTAGGGGGATGACACTGGGCCCAGAGATAGAAGGGAACGACGTTTGCTTACGTAGTACTTCGAACTTTCCCAAATCCTGCGATTACTAGACAATTCTTTCCTATATAGATAGTTTTCACACATGGAGAATTCATACCGATTACACCAGGAGGCCGGGCTACCTGGAGGGCAAAAACACGTCTGATTTTTTCCTCCAGTTAGCCTGGCCTCCTGATGTAAATCCTCCATGTGTGAAAACTATCTATTCAGTCTTCTATTTGCATTTTCCATGCGGTAAATTAGTCAAAAATAATAACGTTGTACTACCACGAGTAATATAACTACTATAAGTGTGGCAACTTGAATTTAATCTTAATGATATTTTGTTTCGGAGATATAACTTCATTTACGGAAATCAACTATAAACTCCTTAGAAAGTACACGATAAAATATCGTATTAATATACCATTAAATCTAGAGCGTAAAGCATTGTGGATATTGCAGGAGTCATACATATAATTATCATATACCTAGTTTACAGGCGTGGAGGATTCCTACCATTAACACCAGGAGACCAAGCCACTTAGAGTGTAAAATCGTCTGCTATTTTACACTATAAGTTGCCAGGTCTCCTTGTGCAAATGGTATGAATCCTCCACGCCTGTAAACTATGTATTACTTATGATTGTACCTATGCCTCGGTGTTTATTACAGTGGAAGATTACATCCTCCTTGTTTATACCGCTCTTTGGCGGTGGATTGCTACTAGCAACCAATGGAAAACGGCTTAAAGGGAGGGTGAAGTAGAAAATCAAGTGATTTTTTATCGATTCTTCTACTAAATATAAGACCAGTCTGCATAGTAAAACATTCAGGAAATACTTCCGAATGATTTTAAAATTCAAATTAGGTTCAGATTTTAAGGATAATTTTAAAGAAGGTCCTCCGACCAATCGCGTAACGCCCTGCCTTTTAATTTTATCAAATCTCGTGATAAATTTCATTCAAAACGGAACGTGCCACGAGAATTTTGTTAATGAAAAGGCAGGGCGCTACGCGATTGGCCGGAGGACCTTCTTTAAAATTATCCTTAAAATCTGAACCTAATTTGAATTTTAAAACCATTCGGAAGTATTTCCTGAATGTTTTACTATGCAGACTGGTCTTATATTTAGTAGAAGAATCGATAAAAAATCACTTGATTTTCTACTTCACCCTCCCTTTAAGAGATTCGCCTTTAAAACGATTTTCTCGCCGGGAAACCCCAACCGCGTGTAACACCCCCTAACAAAGGATCCGAAGTCCTTGTTGTCCTCCTAGAAGCTTACCCTCTCTGATCTTAATATGTCTTCTTATGGCGCCATTTTTTGCACGATTGTGGACAAAAATGGCGCCATATTTATACATGATTTTGGACTAAAACTAAGCCGTTGTTTTACGAACTGAAGTTAATATGCTGTTATTGATATTCCGCTTATTTTATCATAGATCAGTATTTTACGGTATTTAATGGCAGCCCCATAATTATTTGATGTATTTAAAAAATAATAAAAAATATTTTCTAACTTACTTTTGTTATGATTTTCAATTATTAACTGTCTTGATGGTCGAATGAAGACTAGGTTAAATTTAAAAGGTGCAGAATAGAAAGTACTACGGAATTCTTACAACCGACATTTAATTAAAACATCTTCCTAACAGAGCGAGAAACTGAACTACTGTACCCAGAGCCCTAAGATACTGCAATGACCACGAGGTGGGAGGAGGTAGAGCGCTAAAAAAAATCAAGAATGAAGAAAAAAATAACCCCCTAACCCATGCCTCGCCTCCCCCTTTACCCTTTATATACCTTTTTTCGTGGAAAAAAACGTAGAGAATGACGCACTTTACTAAAAAGGGTAGTACTTGTTTTGAAAAATACGTTATATAAACGTTAAAAACTGTACTAATAGTCAACGACTTCGTTTCCTATTTCAACTACGTCATATAAACGTTTAATATACCATTGCAATCTGCACATTAATTTCTCGTTTTTATGAAACCAAACATGAACGTTTACAAAACGTTTAATCTTCTCTCAAAGTAAACGCTTTCAAAGCTGGTGTTTTTATGACTAAAAATAAACGTTTTTACATCGTTTCATAAAAACGTAACACGTTATATAAACGACTTACACCAGATATCAACTAAATTCACACGTTGAATTGCTACCTGGGATACTAAATATTCATTCGTATCAGATATCCCTCGAAATATGAACTCTGAACCCAAATTGAATAATTTAAAATCGCCCGTCACTCCTGTGATTGACGAAGAAGGAATTAAAATGGCTTTAAATGAAGCCCCTTTACAATTAACGGATAAACGTGTGTTGGAACGGTTAGTCAGGTAATATCAGACTATTTTTACGAGAACCCCAGGTAGAACCTCGCTCATAGAGCATTATATTGATGTTGGGGATAACCGACCTATTTCGCGACCCCCATATAGATTTTCTCCTCACAAGCGGTCAATCTTAGATGAACAGATAGACGAAATGTTAGACCAAGATCTCATCGAACCGTGTTTTTCACCGTGGGCCTCTCCCACATTATTGGTACCAAAACCCTTTAATATTCAAGAACAAAAAGAAGATTGGCGGATGTGCATTGACTACAGAAATTTAAATAAAATAACTAGAAAAGATTCATACCCCATGCCACGTGTCGATGATATCTTGGACTCATTCAATAAACCCCAGTTCATTACGAACTTAGATATGTGATCAGCTTATTGGCAAGTCCCATTATACGAACCTCACAGAGATTACGCAGCATTTGTCTGCCACAGAGGCTTATTTAGGCCGAAGGTATTAATGTTTGGGCTTACAAACGCCCCTGCTACCTTTCAGAGACTTGTTAATAACCTATTCGCCGACCTAACAAATAAAGTGGTATGTGCCTACCTTGATGATCTAATAGTAGCATCTTCCACTTTTAGGGAACATATCGCAACCCTAGAAGATGTATTTAATAGACTAATGAACGCTGGCTTAACCATCACAGCTTCTAAAACTCATTTTTGTCGTCTTGAAAGTAAAATATTAGGTCATATAGTATCAAAAGAAGGAATTAAGGTAGAACGAGAAAAAACCCTTGTGATGAGAGAATTTCAAACACCAACTAATATAAAACAATTAAGATGTTTCCTAGGGATGGCGTCGTACTATCGACGTTTCGTGAAAGATTTTTCCAAAATTGCTAGTCCCTTAAATGAATTACTAAGAAATGATACCCCGTGGAAATGGTCTGATAAACAACAAATGGCATTTTTAAACTTAAAAGATCAATTATCTACTGCCCCGGTGTTAACTTCACCCGATTATAATTTTCCATTTATAATACATACCGATGCTTCTAACGTTGGACTCGGTGCTGTATTATCCCAAAGAATAAATGGAAAAAAACACGTCGTACAATACGCGAGAAAATCGCTCAGCGCAACCGAGCGCAAATATTCAACAACAGAGAAAGAATGTATGGCGGTAGTATGGGCAGTAGAAAAGTTTCGACCATATATCGAAGGAACCAGGTTTGAGGTATATTCAGACCATAGTGCCTTGCGTTGGCTTTACACCGCGCCAGATCCCACCCTTAAATTTGCTAGGTGGAACGCAAAATTACAGGCATTTGATATGATAATCACCCATATACCCGGTAAAGAAAATCAAGTCGCGGACGCCCTTTCGCGAATATCCGAACAAGACCCAGGGTATACAACTGAAGCGACAGAAGGGGTTTTAGAAACAATAAGATCTACCCCAGTAGATCGCCCCTCCTGTGCTTTATGATAAAGAGGAAATAGAAAAATATCAAACTGAAGATAATCAACTTGGTTTTTGATAGAGTGTCTAAATAAGAATTTACAAATTTGATGATATTAAAGATGCCAATATATAATCATACGTGATCAAAATGACTCCTCTTTGTGAGGTTAGAAATAACCTATTATACCAAGATACCGGAAAGTCGGAACATGGTTGGGATAGTTTAAAAATAATTATACCAGATCCATTAAAAGGGAGAATTCTCCATATATGCCATGATATACCCTCTGCTGGGCATTTTGGGGTGAAAAAGACTCTTAAAACAATCCAGAGTCAGTTTATCTGGCCTGGAATGACAGTTGACGTATTAAAATACTGTAAGTCATGTGAGATATGTCAAAGACATAAGAAGTCTCCCCAAAAACCAGCAGGGTTAATGATATCCAGTAATGTTGGAAAACCCTTTGAGATAATCTCAATAGATTTGAAGGGGCCATATCCCGGAAGTAAACGAGGTTTCCGTTATATATTAGTCGTTTCCGACTATTTAACAAAATGGGTTGAAAATTTTCCTTTACGTAAGACAACCACTAAACCCATTCTAAAACATTTAATAGACGAGGTGTTTACTCGTTTTGGGTTACCGTCTTGCATTGTCTCCGATAACGGAGGACAATTTGTCAGTAAGATTTTTAAACAAACAATGGAACAATTAAAAGTAAAACAACGATTCACATCCCTGTATAGTCCCCAGGGAAATTTAACAGAAAACTTCAATAAAACTATAGGCCAGATGATCGCATCATAATTGTCAGACGATCATCAAGGTACAAGAATCAAGCGGGTACACACCTGCATATTTGATGTTAGGAAGAAATATAAGAACTGCTACTAGTGTAATACCCGATAAAATGCCAGATGCCTATCAGGCCCCTGATGCTTCTAAACAATATGCTGTGCAATTAATTCCAAAGGTGCACAAAGCCATAACGAAAGCGCAGAGTAATATTAAAGAAGCTCAGATTACACAAAATATTACTATGTCAAAGATCATAGAAATTTTGAATATGTAGAAGGTGATTTGGTCCTTCGAGCCACTCACTACCTTTCAGATGCCACTGAAAAATTTTCGCGAAAGCTAGCTCCGAAATTTGACGGTCCTTTTAAAATTGCCCAAAAGTTATCAAAATTAACGTATAGGTTGGAAACATTGAACAAGAAACGCCTTCGGGGTACTTATCATGTTTCCCAATTAAAACCATATAATAAAAGGAATACTTTTATCCTCAAAGCTAACGATCTGGGACAACTTAGTGACAGTGAGTCAGTGGCCGATGATTGTAATATTACGGTACCATCTAAAATTCGAGGTCGTACTCTAAGGCCTCGTGACCCAATAACTGGGTTAGTAAAATACACACCTAAATAAATAGAAACAATAAACATCTCGGCTGATGCCTTGCTCATAATTTCACCTCAATATTAATAATTGTGCACAACATGTATATATTACTTGTATTTTATTTTTTTTGTAAATTTTTTTGGCGCCAAACCTTTTCCGTAATTTGATTTTTCTTTAATATGCTTATACCATGTTTGACATTATATTTTGTTACTTTTCAGTTTTTTTTTTTTGCTTTGTTTGTCTTATGTTAATGACTTGGGGTCTCACGGGACGTTCGCCTTTAGGTTGGGGAGAGTGCAATGCTAAATATTGCACTACATATATTAAATCAATTCTTTTAAAACACAAGGGGTGATTATACCAATTGCTGCATACTGAAATGCTTACTTTTCAAGTAACTGTTCATTGGGAAGGTGTAAATATGGTTACTGGTCAAGTTATGTCGATTTGTAGTTGTAAAGCGCTAAGCGGGTGATCCGTGACTTCCAGTGTTAGTTGCAAGGCGCAAATGGCTTCACACTCAGTCTCTGGATAAGCTTGTTCGTCAGCAGTTGGAAGATATGCCTCGTCTGAGAGAGGAAAGGATAAATATTGATTAAAGGGTATGGGTGTATCTCGCTCATCAACACACCATTCCATGAGAATATGATAAGTGCGAAATTGTCAGTGCCACAAGAGCATGAACGAGTTGCTCTTGCGATTTTGGAGATGCTAAGTGCTCAAATAAGGCTTTAACCATTCAGTTACCACGGGCGATCAGAACTCTCACTTTTTTACTGTAGTGACTTCTTTCCTGCGATCGACAGTTGCCACACAATCTGAACAAGTAATAAATCATAAAAGAAATGAATTAAATGGTGTGTTTTTATTTAAATCGGATTTTTAAGGGGGAAAATTAAAGAGTTTGGCTGAATACTTCATAATTTAATTAATGCTTCATAAATTACACTCACCACTTTACTCGACACGTCGATCAACGTCGGGAGGTTGATGAAAAGGGTTGAAATGTCGTCTGCTGTAAGTGCGTTCAGCACATAGCGTTACCGAACCAACCATTAAAACCGGTATTTAACCGGTAACTCAATTGTCAGTTTATGAAAAAACATTTTGAATTTGGTGTATAATTTGATAGTTTACATCTGATTCTGCGCGGAATTTGGACCAATCACTGAGCCAAGGCATGTAACGTCATCGGTAGACGTAGCCAATTAAAAGGCCAAGGGCAATGGTTGACGGTCCAACCAGCGAGCCAAGGGCAGAAGGAGGAGCTTAACTTTTCTGCAGAATACGGCCGCAGTTTTTTATATATTTAAACATGGCAGAATACTATGCTAGCTGTGATAACGAAATAACGACGACTAAAGACATAATTCAATGTGTTGGTGAATGTATGAACTATTACCATGCTAAATGCACCAGTTTAAAAACCGAGGAAAATTTACAAAAGTTAGGAGCCAAGAAAACTGCTTGGAAATGTGACTCGTGTAAGCAACCGGATTCGACTAAACCAAAAAACTCAGCAACGAATCAGCCCGTAAGTGAAATACAATCTAGTGATGTTCTAAGGGAAATAATGGCCAAGATTAATGAGATGTCCCACAAACTTGATACGTTGGACACTATTAACCTGAAAATTATTGATTTCGAACGAGCCATGCAATTTAATTCTGATAAAATTTATGAATTCGGTCAAAATATGTCTGACTTAAAAAAATCAGTGGGTGAAGTTAAAGAAGAGTTTACCGGAATAGCATTAAAAAACAAGGAGCTAGACGACAAGGTCCAATTTTTAGAGGAAAAAGTTGCTAATCTGGAATTCACTCAAAACAAAAATTGTCTAGAGTTGTCAAGAATCCCAGAGACTAAAAATGAAGATACTGTAAAAATTGTACAAATTGTGGGGAAAATCCTAGATTTAGAAATCTCTAATAATCTAATCGTTAAATGTTACCGTAAATACCAACCCGGCACTCCAAATACCAAAAAAATAGGCAACCCTATAGTTGTCAAATTCTATGACTAAGTTGAGAGATCAGTTTTTTTGAAAACTCTAGATCTAACAAACTAGATCTTTTTTGCAATAATATTCACCAGTCGCTAAAAATTGAAAGATTCTACGTAAATGAAATTTTGTCATCTTAGACAAAAAAACCTTTGTATGAAACGAAGGCCTGTGCAAAAAATAAGGGAATAAAATATGTATGGGTTAGTAATGGAAGCATTTTGACGCGCAAAGATGAAGGATCTAAAATACTGAAAGTTACTTCATTTCGGAATCTTCGTTTGAGCTCATCGTAACGGCTTATTTATTATATATTAAACCTTTTCCGATTGTGATGCCCTTTAATAATTTTGCTGACTTTTCCGACTGCATAGGTTTACCGCACAATGAAATGTTTCCAAATATCTAAAAATATTTTTTTCAATGTCATAAAAAAATTTGTTCTCATTTAAACGGCTTTAAAATATTTCATCAGAATATTAGAAGTATCGCAAAAAACTTTGACGAACTCTGTTTCCTTCTAAATGAACTGTCTGCAAATTTTGATATTATTATATTAACGGAATGTTGGCTAGAGGGTAAAAATGCGCAACACTTCCAAATTAGCAACTATCAGACAATTTCTACCACCAACCACTCAAACAGAAGTGACGGCGTGGTGGTCTTTGTGAAAAATACTATTAACTTTGAAGACTTTGATAAGTATTGGTGGTTCTAGTTCCAAAAATATAGATATAAAATTAAATGGTTTAATAATGTACCCGATTTTATGTATCTACCGTTCTCCTAACAATGATTTGCAAGAATTTTTATTTGACCTCAACAAAACGCTAGATAACATTGCGAAACTAAATATTGATAACATAATCCTAATTGGGGATATTAATATAAATATCGTCTCAAATGAGCCTAGTATACTAAATTCGGATTATTTAGATATTCTACAGCTTCATGGCTTTATCCCACTTATTAGAAATTTTACTAGAATATCAGATACATCAAAAAAATATTTAGATCATTGCTTTATAAAGCAAAAACATTCTAGATATATAATATCCGTAATCTTTCAAACGTTTATCACGGACCACTTCCCAATACTACTGTATTGATAGTGAAGTAACTATAACCTTAAACTATACTGATAATTTAAAAATACCTTCGAAAATAGACTACCAAAAACAAAAAGTGCTGTTAGGATTTGAGACCTGGGTCACAGTTTATAAGGAACATAACGTTAATGCAGGACTGGAAAATTTCACTAATAATATAAAATTCTACGTTAATTTATCTAAAACAAACATATTAGCAAAACCCAATGATAGTAATAAAGTTAAAAAATTAAAGTTGATTAAACCCTGGATGACTCTTGCCATTGCCTTTTCTATAAAAAAGAGATAAATTAAAACTTAGAAGTCTGAGTGAACCCCTCAACTTTGGGCTAAAGGTGAAATATACAAATTACCGTAATAAACTGTCCACCCTAATTAGAGTTAAAAAAAATTATTTTTTACAAAAAATAAATTATCATAGTAATGATAGCCGTAAAATATGGCAAGTCATTGACGAATCTACCTCAAGAGTCAAACCTAAACTGCCTATCATGAATATTCGTCATCCGGAACTAAATATTGAAATTGATGCTATAAAAAGTCCGCAAGAGTGTGTGCTAGATTATTCAATGATTATTTCACTAACATTGGGGGGAAAATGGCTCGTGAAATAAAAAAAAATATTAATCAATTAAGCTTAGTCCCACCACCAGAAACTAGCAGCCTGAAGCAGTCGATCTCCACATATCTAAGTAATAGGAAACAGATGGTGCGCGTGGGTAATTCATATAGTGAAGCTCTATCAGTAAAATGTGGAGTACCACAAGGCACCATTTTGGGCCCCATTCTGTTCTTAGTCTATATAAATGACTTTTGTGAAGCTAAAATATCCAGCTCGTTAATATCATTTGCTGACGATACCGTCCTAATCTACATAGATGAGACATGGGAAAAGGTATACTCGGCAGCCTGCCAGCCTCGATAGGTCTCAAAAAGGCATTTAACGTATTGCAAATAAACTTGTTAAATTTAAACATCCCGAAAACTAAATATATAACCTTTTCTATGAGATCGCCTTCAGACAAACCAGAAATTTTGAATTGAAAATACATAAAATGAATTGCTTATCATCAAACTGTTCGTGTATCAAACTTGAACAAGTAAATTCTATTAAATACTTGGGCTTATATATATATAGACTGTCAACTGAAATGGGATACTCATGTACAGCATGTTACTAAAATATTAAGATTCGCATCATTTAATTTAATAACCTTGAGTAAATTCTTAAACTTAGAACTATTAAGAATGGTATATTTCGCCTTGGTCCAATCGCATGGGGCAATACGCATTATGCGATTTTACGCCCATTAATTGTTCTTGTTAATAGGATATTGCGTATTTGTTTACATAAACAATATGACTATCCAACTAAACCCTTGTATGAAGAATTTAATGTTTTCTCGGTATCTAAATTATATGTGTATAATATCCTACTGGATGGATTTTACAAGCGATTTAAAACTGCTGCGATAAGTCATGGAAGGAAAACTAAGTTAGTTTTAAAAGGTAGCCTGGCTCTACCCTGGGTGTTTACCTCTCTGGGACAAAAACATACTTCGTATACAGCAATAAGTTGTTTTAATAAGTTGCCTCAGAACATAAAGAGTCTTAATTTAAAATGGCTGTTAAATTTTACATAAGAAATAATGATATAGAACTAACCTATTAACATTGAACTGAATTTGTAGTTAACATATTATTAAACGTGTAATTAATATATAACTGAACAGGAAATTAATATGTAACTGAACTGGAAATTAATATACAACCGAATTGGTAACTAATATATAACTTAACTGGAAACAAATGAAAAGCCGCGAGATTAGCCTACGCGCGAGAACAATAAATAAAAGATTAGCATACAAGTCTTACTTAGGCGGACGGCGAAATTCCAATTAAATTATAATGTCAAAAATATGTAACAATTGTGGAAAATAAAAAATATCAAATATCAAATTTGTCTAGGGGTAAAATATCAAATATAAAATTTGTCTAGGGGTATTATTTACAAATTAGTTTAAAATATCGCATTGGTAAGGTAATAATAAAGAGTTTGAATATATTGAAGCATAATAAGCATAATGATAATGGGCTGGTTTCTGGTCCGCGTGAGCTCATAAATAAATTGTTTACGATACCGTTTTTCTTTGTTCGACGCACATTCGTTCGCGCACTCTTTAGTTCGTTGGGCCACGAGCCGCGAGGTTGATTCCGTTGGACGGGAAAGGGTTAATGGTCCGGCATCGTGGAAGTGGGATCATCGAAGCGGTGTTTTTATTGAAAATATATATTTTTAAGCGTTTATCATGATTATGCTCTACAGCTACACTAATCTTACACAAACAAGGAGTACTATAAACCCACTACTAGAAGCGGTATTTTTATTCAAACGTAAAACAATTTCGCTTAAGTTTATCATCTCTAGACATCGGTAAAAATGTCTCTATCACTCCTAGGTAACTGTATGCAGAAGATTTTACGGCATTGTAACTCAAATTCATCTGATTATGTTTTAACAAGGTTAAATCTAACTGGGAGTAAGATGAAAGGAGTAGAAGCTCATCTGTCTTAGGAAGTATGAAATTTTATCTTCTCAGTTCGTTAAATCATACGTTTATAACGAAAAAACGCGGAAGGGGAAACCGAGCAGACAAAAGCGATTTTTGGGGGTAGAAGGTTAAGAGCGCCATCTGTCGTCCGTGCCAAAATTGAACTTCCTCTCGAAACGCAATGAGAAAGTGCATAAAATAATGCCATCAGCTATTTAACTGCGTCGATATATTTAACGACTTGACCCATGACATGCCCTTAACACTGGCTTCTATGAATCCTATTTATTCTTGGATGCTAGGAAACTTGGTAGACGTAACAGTCTGTACCAAGTACCCAAGCATCCTTCAATAAACGCCTGGCAACATTGTGGTACGCATGGTACAACTAAAATATAGGATGTGTATTTATCTTTCGACTCACTCAATCGCTTCAACACTTACAGAGAGATGAAGTATTGAAATCCATATTATGTAGTGAAATTAAAGGTTGCGTTTACGCTATATATAAATGTAGTAAAGCTGAATTAAAAAGTAAACACCAAATTTGAAATGTTAATATCAAAAGATGTTCTTGGAATATTAAGATGAAACAGAGCTTTATAGCTACACAACTACTAAAAGAATCGTAATGCCGAAAATTATTTAAAATATTTCCATTTAATATTCTGCAAAAAGGAAATTTTATCGTTTTGTAAGAGATCTTATCATCCTACTCGCTTTATATAAACTTTGATATGCGTGTAGTGTTTCGATTCAGATGTAATCTTCATTACTCGTTCTATATAAACTCTCACTTGTGTCACTTCAAAGAAATAAGTTTATCTTAAATAATTAATTAAATATAAATGATATTAATTATTTTAATCGCCAGTAAATAACTTTAAAAATAGTTAAATCGTTTAAAATAAAGTTGTTCCTATTATCTTTCGAAACTTTGCTAATATTGACGTTCAAAGTGAAGGGTACCCCTCTTGCCCGCTTTCTTCAAATTTCGGGGTATATATACGATTCGTTTCCATTATGATAATAGATAAAAACGCATTCGCGTGAACCGATGGTGGAAGCCCTGCCATTGGGAGGCTAGACGTTTCTCGTAACCCTAGCCGATCGCCGCGTATATCTTGAAACCAATACTAGATAAAAACGCATTCGCGTGAACCGATGGCGGAAGCCCTGCCATTGGGAGGCTAGACGTTTCTCGTAACCCTAGCCGATCGCCGCGTATATCTTGAAACCAAACGATGACGAAGGAAAAGAAGCCAGAATGGACTGACTGGCGTCCATGTGGAATGGACAAAGACCTGAAGATGGTGGTGCATAGAAGCTGGTGTCAATGTGGAATTGACGAAGAACAGAAGATGGTGGTGCATAGAAGCTGGTGTCAATGTGGAATTGACGAAGAACAGAAGATGGTGGTGCATAGAAGCTGGTGTCAAGGGGAAATTGACGAAGAACAGAAGATGGTTGTGCTTGAAAGCTAGCAAGTACAGACTAGTGTTCATGTGGGATGGACAAAGACTAGCAGATTGTGGTCCTTAGAAGCCAGTTAGTAAAGACTGGTGTTGGTAGATGAATGGCCAAATTTCCGTGAACCGCGAACGCGTTCCGGAAATCGGGTATTTGTTTGCTCCGATTTGTAAACTGCGAACGCGGTCACGTGGGGTCTGACAGACAGACACACAGACACACAGACACACACACAGACAGACAGACACGGCCGGTGTAATACCTCTCCGTGACATACGTCACTTGGAGAGGTAAAAAGGTATCTTAAGTATAGAATTTCAACCGACACACATAATTAAACGGAAAATAGACCCGCCAGAGAAATTTTTAATAAATATAGTGTTATATTTATTGAAAAATATCAAGTTAAAGTTTCAAGGCGGTGAAATGGCAAATTAGCGTCGTCTACTGTAGAGTAATGAACAATTAGCGTCGTCTGCTGTAGAATAATCTGTTGAGGTACTTACATTTTTAATTAAATTAACATACTTAGACTTAATTAATTTTGATGAAACTTGAAAAAGGCACAACTTGAATAGTTACTTGTTAATTTGAAAGTATTCCGAAACGTAACTTCGCTTTAGTTTTTAAATGATTCGATGTACAGGAGCACCAAAAACCCCATGTTATTCCTATGGGAAAATCGGCGAAAATCTGTGAATTTTCATTTAACATTACGGGAGGGTGTGGGATCTTATCTAGAAGGGCCTACCGGCCCTCTAGAATTACTCGCTTTATATAAACTTTGAAATGTATCCAGTGACCCAATCTTCCTTACTCGTCCTATATAAACTTTGACTATAGATGTTTTGGTTAAGATAGGTTTTTCACAAATATTTTATTAAAATTATTTGATATTATTTTTTTTTATCGAGAGTTACTTATCATACTTTTAGTTGTATCGTTTTTAAGAGAGGTTTTCCCTAATATCATTTGAACCTAGCTATTATTAACGTTTGACTCCTAGTATATGACTCTTTCGCGAGTGTCTAAAAGATCAGAAAATGGTGTAGTTAGATTGGGGATGACAGAAAAGAGAATAGTGGTCAGTGTATCTGCGGTTATACAGTTTTCCAATATTCCACAATTCCGTTAACTGTGAATACGGTCCGGAAATTGAGAACACTTTTGTTCAGATTAGGAAACTACGAAAGCAATCCCTTGGGGTGTAACAACAGACAGACAGGCACAAACACACACACCACACACTCAGAAAGATGGATATGTCGAGAACAGAACCTCTCCATAGCATAGTAATGAATCTAGCATCCATATTGGCTTCAAATGAGCCCAAT